>NC_084858.1:1192523-1801662 GCF_951802175.1 Populus nigra
AGAGAGAGAGCTTTGTCCTGCTGCTGCCATGCCTTAGAGAAGTAGATTAGGGTTCAAGAGTAGGCTCTGATACCATGAAGAATTTTGAGAGAAGTCTTTCTCTTTTCTTAATATTTCCAGCAGTATGTTTGTACAATAAATAGGGAAGAGAAGCTAACCTACTGACCCTCAAAACAAGAAATAAATACTAGATAGGAAAGTATCCTACACTAAACTAGAAAACAATAATCTAGAGAATCTGGATAGTTAATACCAGATTCTCTTTCCTAAACCATATATACTAAGATTTCTCTAAGATCCTAACTGATTTTGAGACTGATTTCCACAGTACCAATCCCCTCAAAACCCTGGGCACAGCCCACCCTAGTATCTAAATGAAAAATAGAAAGAAAATGAAGAAAAGACCAAGATTTGAGGTTAACATAAGAATGATTAATGTGAGTGAAGCAAGAAAGTTAATGTGAGTGAAGCAGCAAGTAGCACTCATATAAGACAGATGTTTATGCATATATGGCTCTAGTTGACAAGAGCATGTTAGAACCATAGTTTAAACAAGATAAACCTACCTCATATAACAGTGAAATTGCAGAAGTCATAGCCTCCTCCCTTGGAGGTTCTAAAGCCTGAAAATAATGGCAAACAAAATCAGCTTCAAGATCTTATCAATCAAACCATCAATAATCTAGAAACCAAAGATAGAATTAGTTACCTTGGATAAAAATGGCTTTATGTGTCCCAGAGAAAGTAATTTAATTTGCAGAGAAAGCTCCACTAATGGCATCCGAAGCATCTCGGGAACCTTTCCATTGAAAAGATACAAGGTAAGATGACAGTAAAAAAATCATGAATAGAAAGCTTAATGACATAATAAAGACAGAATACAAATCACAGGTATAGGAACCAAAAGTCTAATGGATTTTCATGCAGAATCTACCTGATAAGGACGCATGAGCTTTTCAAATCTGTGGCGTGTGTACAAGCAAAAGCAAATTCCAGGTTTTACTCGTCCAGCTCTCCCTCGGCGCTGCCTTGCATTTGCTTGAGATATCCAATCTTCAACCATGCTTGTCAATTTCTAAAGCAACAGATATTACAGATCTCACTTAAGTTTGAGAAAGTATATTTAGATAATAACTCTCATCATTGATCTTGTTGCTGGTGGCATCACATAATTAAGCCATCCAAAATTAAAGATGATATCAGAGATAGTGTACTTCTAGGAAATAGTATGAATAGAAAATTGGAGGTTTTTGGATTAATTTAGCATGCGGAGTTCCTGTTTCTTTCATTATATGTTTTGGAACAGCAGGATATTATAACGTGCATGCTTTCCAATCTTTCTATAAGAAGAATAAAATCCAATTAATAGGAGAGATCCTATTCCCTCTATCATGCAGAAATGTATGTTAGATCACAGTTCAAGGCCAAGCCATCTCCACAAAATTAGTTAATATATCGATTTTGAGCAACCTTTAAAGCACAATTTGCATAGTCTAAAAATACTACCAATCAAAAATGCTGATAGCAAAATGCTTGCCGTTTTGATATACATTTGACATGAAAGTTAAAATGAAATTTATGGACCATACCTTTTCTTCACCTTATTTCTTTGACCTTTTCCTCAAGAATAAGGCAACTAATTTTTGGAAGATAATGCTACTTAATATAAAAGGTGAATTTTATAAGAAAGGAAATAATGTCAAAAAATGAGAGAATAGCATATCCTCCAATTGAGAAACATACTCTACACTCTTAAGAAAAGAGTTTCCAATTACATTGAATATCTGCTAAGGATGAAAGATGATTTTTAGAAGTAGCTAAATGCCACTGCCAATCTCATGATTAAAAGAAGAGTTTCTAACAAGAGAAAGTCCTAAGGTCATGTAAAGACTAAATTTCTAGAAGTTGATGAACCATAGAAGATTTAGATGTATTGGATCCTGCACTTGCTCTATCAACATTTTGCAAAGACTCAATGTTGATCAAAGCATTTGGTGGTAGGAAGCAATACTATGGTCTTGCAGAAGAAGGATCTAGGAAAACAGTATGAATTACAGCATTCTTTTATGAAGTGCTTCTCTCAAGACTCTTGCCAGCATGTCAATGATTGCCAGCTCAAGATTCATATCAGTGTACCAGATAACAGCTCATCAAAGGTGCAAATGCTGCACAACATTAAGGTTCTCTTACATGGTTCAATACCAATCACTACTAAGGAGGTTAGAAGAAAATGGAGTTACACAGGAGCATATTATTTTCATCCATTACTAATGACATAGAGACACAAAAAAGGAACAAACATGTGGATATAACATCTCAACATTCAAAATGACAACTGACCTCTAAGAGCTCAAGATAGGAGAGGATAATTATAAATCCAACCACTATTATTAACGCAGTTAAAGGAAAAGGCCCTAGAAAATGAACATAAACCAGAACAATAACTTTTGGTTCTTTAATTCAGATTTACAATCTATAATAAATCTAACTTGTTGAAACTAACATGATCTATATTAAGAAATATGTACGTAAACATAGCTGTTTTCTTCATGTAGGCCATACAGCTGAAGAATAGCATTAATTGCCCATGCACTGAAATTTTATGTAAGATAGGCGAGTGCATCTAATTAGAAAATAAACTGTTTTCAATATTACTTCCAATTTATCCACAATACATCAAACATATCTCGATGTTACTTCTTTAAATTTGATAATTCTTAATCAAACTATTTTTGCCTTAAAAAACAAGAAGAAATGCACAAACCTTCTGAGGATTATAACGATTTTCCTTGTGTTTTCCACAATCAATCACATATACGACATCATCTATTGTTAAACTTGTCTCTGCAATGTTGGTGGCTATAATAACCTGGATAAAGTAAAAGCAAAAATTAGCAATTTTTATTTCATACATCAATGGCCAAAGCAAATGGAAACTTAAGGGCCACCCCCAAGAGAGAGGTGTTGGCAAGCTACTAAGAAGATCAAGCATTCACTTAATCAGTTGAAGAATAGCACCATGATATACCAGCATTATGGCAGGCTACTTACCCTGCACTTACATTTCCTCTTATTTCCTCAAGGTTTCTTAAGGTTCAACTTTCAAAAAGCTAGCTTTTCTTCTCTTCTGTATCCCCTTAAGTTTACCCTTTCGTTAGGGTTTTGTGAACTTGCTCACAAATTAGGTAAGTCAGTGCCGTGCCACTTCTATTGAACAAAAGTTATCCATATTTTTTAGCTTTCTTATTCATTTTTTTTATTGGAGTAGTTGTCAATCTGAACTCCACCCTTTCTTCTGTCATTAGTCAAAACACTCTTAGCCTCACCTTCTTGATTTCATTGCAATTGCAATAAAACAACCACCTCATTCATTCTCTCTTTATATCCATTTTACAAATTTGTGCTACCTTTTTACAGCTATTTATCTTGCAGGTGATTCTTTTATCATACAATTTCTAGGACATGTTGAACTTGATTCGCACATTGATGGTCCTTGCCAATCTAAGATAGAAATCCAATTTTAACATCCTTTCTTGGTGATGGCTTCTAGAAATATTTATAATAAGTCACATGAGTAGGTTATTTGATTTCTATAGTAACCACATCCAGTTGTCCAGAATAATTTTCCCAATAATATGCTGTTTGATTTTCACTTGATGACAAATAATGGTGTATTTCAAAACTGTACAAGCCCCTTCTACAAAAAGGAAATCTTGTTTCTTTCCTGGCCTCCTCTGTGAAGAACATGTTTGATGATCTGACAACCCACCTTCCATGAAAGGCTTTTAATTGCTTTTGACACGTCAAAAAGGTCATGTGCTGGTCTCAGGGTGGTCTCATTTGCTACAAACAATGGAGGCAACAATTGCAAAGTCAACCCACCAGCCTAACCCAGCTGAAAAACAGGATCACAGCTCTAAATTTTAACCCAGAGTGACCAAAATTTTAGGGTTTAGTTTGGATCAACCTCCAGGTATCCCATCAGTCAGCCACTTTAAAAGCTTCAGAGTTTGAGATCCCTAATTTTACCAAGTATAAAGCAACAACTTAAGAAATGAGTCATTTGACCTCTTGTTTCTTTCTCTTCCTATTTGTAAAACAAGCTTTTGGCATACCATTCAAACCTTCATGCTTGATATATTCAAGTTATAAAAGTTGTTATTTTTCTATTATTTGATTCGTATATCTGCCTTTTGTTATATTTTATATCATTTATGATTTGCCTGTGTTATAGGAATATATGAACATATGAATGCCATGTCTTAAGGCCCCTGCCAGTCTAAGAAATGAACATTGTAATTTTACAATATCATAATTTAGGGTGGAGACAGCTTATGAACCCAAACCTGAATATGACCGAACAAAAATAACTGGCTTTAAGTTACCTTGCGTATGTTTTCAGGAGGCCATAGAAACACCTTTTTTTGGTCCTTTGATGCTATAGATGAATGCAAAGGAAGAACCCAATCAGAAGATGGTCCTCCAAATCGATAAGAAGCAACCAACCTATCGAGTAGCATATAAATTTCAGACACGCCCTGTTATAGAGCACAAATTGTATAAGAATGACAGTTCTTCAAGAGAATAAGACAAGCCACTCAGTTGTTGATGAAAGAAAAATATTGAACAGACTTACAGGCAAAAAGATGAGTATGGCACCCTCACCACATGTTTCATCAACATAACACATCAAGTCTTCAAGAAGGTCATAATCAATGATTTCTTCATTCAATCTTTTCTGTAAAAAAGATTGAGCATTCAGCAAGCAAAAGAGCATCAAACTAAATGGACTGAACTCTAAGCCACTACACAGAACTGGCACTTTACCAAATTCTTTTGTGTTTGCTCACTGTAAGTTTGGTAGCTAGTTGAAATATAATGGGGGTTAATACAGTCTTCTGAAAGCTGAGAATCATCACCCCATGCAGATAAAACTAGATTCTTCTTCCCTCTGTGGTTATCTACAGGACCACTCTGCAGGTGTCATGCACATGACAAGCTAAAATCAGCTTAAATAACAATAAAGTCATTAATAGGGAGCAAATTAAATTGTTACAAAATTTTAAACCATTTAACCATACATAAGATGAGAATGCAAAACCCAGTGCAACATAAATTACACCATTTTAAGAAAACTAGAGTTAAAATGTAGGCATGGTTTATTCCTCTTTGCTTCAACCAGACAAATGTGATGGATTCATCTGCTTGCTTCCCTGCTTATTGCTATTGCAGTTGTAGGGTATTCATTGTTGGTTGTACTGTTATTTTAATGAGGTTCAACTTCCAATAGTACGCTACAGTACAGAATCACTATCACTATACAGCTGAGTTATCTACATTTTTAAGAAACATGTTAGCTGACTTTGAAGACCTGACACTGTTAAGGGCGGGGGTAGGAGATGGGAAAAGGTCGTGATGATCAAACAAAATTACACACACAAACACACAAAGTGAATGACTGAATGGAATAGATTAAAGCAGACAATCCATGTCAGTATCCTACTCGCCAAGCAATCATGATCTTCATCAATGACCCAACCACATTATGCAATAATATACATTACCTAAGTTGAAAAAATATACATTACTAGCTTCTTTCTATCATACTTCCCTTATGCTGCAATGATAAAAACTGAAAAATCTTCATCATTAAGTGATTAGTAAAAATTATGGGTCTTCACTATGAAATATGGGTATATATTATTTGCAACACACCCAGCAACCTGCCCATTGGGCATCTCCTCTGCTCTCAGTTTTTGTTCCTTTTTCAGATCCCAAAAAGAGTAACAGATGAATAGAAAGAAGTTGAGAGAGAGGTATACATGGTCATGATGACTGAATTACTATGTGCATATGCACAATATGGAACATTTCAGAAAAAACAAAGATCAAACCATAGATTAGGGGAAATTAAATAGAATAAAGCAGCAAAACAATATGAAAACAACAACCACATTCTGGAATAAAAATGTTTAAGCACCTTATCAAATGCAGATGTTTCGTATCTTAAAGCAGCTGGAGCATCTGAAGCCAGGTTATAATTGATGTATTCATATATATCCTCAAGAAAGTAATTTGTCACGGGATGTGTACGGCCTTGAGCAGTAAGTACAGGGCATTGTCCAAAGTACCTCGAAAATAAATTTGAATCTACTGTGGCAGACCTGAACAAAGTGATTGAATAAATAAGAACACATGCAAGATTATAGAAAAACAGAAGTGCTAAGAGAAAACTGAAAATGAACAAACATACATAAGAATAACTTTAAGTTTTGGTGTGTCTTGTGAAGATTGCTTCTCAATCAGGTTCTTCAAAACAATGAGTAGAAAATCACCCTGTCACAGGAAAAGAGTGATTAATTTTGTTTAATTCAACTTTTGGTTCTTCTGATATAACTGCCTTTAGCCGGGAACAGGCCCCTGTCTATTACAAACTAAGTAAACAAATAAAATAGAAAATAAAGAAACCAGTACTGATTAGGCACTTCTCAGAATTAGCAGCAGTAGAAATGCTTCAGGAAAAAGAGGGAAAAAAAATTGTAAAGATGTGAATCTAACCCATGTTGAGCAAATCGTGATAACAAATTGCTCCTTCAGTTTTCCTTTTCTAGATATTAAATATGCTCCCAGCTAAGGTTTCCAAAACATCAATTATCAAACACTATGAAAGCAAATTAGAAAAGGCTCATAAGCATCACATTTTTCATAACACAGCAATCACATGAATGTCAACAAAACAGGTCAGCATAGCATCAAAGCATCATGCACAGGTTACTGGAGTGTTTAGACTGTAGAGCCATGTTAACAAAGTGGTGATCCCACCTAGACATGTGTCTGAATCCTGGATCACATGAACCAATAGCAACACATTCACAATCCAAACGAACAGGATGATGAGTCCCACATATCAGAGTTTTCCAATATCAGATGAGGAATTGAGAAGGCTAGTAACAGAGGAATCTTAAAATTCAAGTAATGCCTACATTGTGAATCGCAGTGAATAATGGACATGATAAATCTAGTCATATTGCATCAATGGCATCCACTAGTAAGCCTGGTGACATTTTGAATGACAACATGTGGGGTATTGTATATGCTATTAACATTTACAAACTTGCCTAGCCAACTATATATGCCTTCTGCATACAAAAAATCAGTGCTTCCAACAACATGCAACCAAACTACCTTATAATTCAATTCTGTGTAGGGAACTAACTTGATGAAAATAGCACTGAAGAGGAACACCACATGCATGAGTAAGAGTGCTAAAACAGAAGGAATCCAAAAGAAACTACTTTTCAAAATCCAGGAGATCAAGAAATTAAACTACCAAAACTACGTTAAACTTCACTCACCAAAAGAGATCGTTCATGCACTTCATCAACTATGACATGTGTTATTCCACTCAAACTCCTATCCCCCTGCAATTTATAAGATCCATAATCAGATAATGCCATGCATATGAAAATGCAGTGCCAAATATTTTTTTCTAATACGCAAAGCAATAAACACTTGTCCTCGATACTTGAAGATCTTTCATATCACCAATAATTAATCCTAAATAATTCTTATAATATACTACTTCCAGAAAAACAAAGAAGTTGGCCTCTAATTATTTGTTGGTGAAACATTATTTGGGACAAGCTTAAGAACCACAGATTCAACAGAGTTAAGTTAAATAATGGGCATACCGCAAGCTTCCTTAGAAGAATGCCTGTTGTACAAAAGAGAAGTTTTGTTTTTTCATTCCTGAGAAAATAAAGCATGAGAAAAAAAAATCAATATCAATAGTAAATATTCAATATAATATTAGGAGAATCTCAGAAGCATCTGTGACATAGATCATCGTGCACAATTGTTTAAAACTTAAATCAATATGTAAACACAAATTTAATAATAATGTGGAACTTTTTTTTTTTTGATAATATAATAATGTGGTACTTAAATTGTGTAGCTTTAAGTGTGAGTTTAGGTGAATATGTAAGCAACAGGAGAATCATAACTGACGTCATTTTGTGCAAATAGGAGTATCAGATTATATCCATATTTAAGAAATATTAAGCATCTTTCAGGAAGCTATGGCTTTGCTTTTGTGAATCTATAAGTAAAATAATGAGTCAACTTGGTTAGGCTTATCATATTCATATAGCCCCAATTGACTAGGCATTGTAGGGTATCTAAACGAACATGAACTGCAAATATTCTAGTCCAAACCTATAAAGCCAAGCAGAACCAAAAAGAAAACTTTATTTGGTTGTATTCAGTTTTTTCTTTCATTTGGTTTGGTTTTCCTCACTTGGAATTCAATACTTCTGTTCAGTGTCACTTTTGCCTAAAAACCCAGGCACAGCAAACCATTTACAACCCAAACGGACACACACAAACACAGAAGAGAGAGAGAGAGAGAGAGCAACCAACAAACAAACAAACAAACGCTTCCCATTAGCTTCTCTTATCTCAAAAGCAAATAAAAACTAGACACTTTTCAAGAGCAATAACAAGACATGAATTGGCATATTTACAGAATTTTTTATTAATAAAAATCCTAGTTTGATATTTCAATTGAATCTTGAAAACAAATGATAATTTCGATAGTATGTATGCATATGTGGTGAGAGGCTTTGAAACAAAGTAATTAAATACAACAATTTGATAGCATCCAAAGAAATGAGGCCAGAGGTATGAGTTTCTTGTTAGTGCATTCATAAAATAATTAAAAACAGAAAAAATAGACAAGGCAGATTAAGACCTTGCGCTATCAAGCCGAACTTGATAGCCAACCAAAGAACCAACTGCACCAGGAGAAGGTTCACAACGCTCATCAGCAACTCTTTCAGCGACAGATATAGCCTACATGGTAATGCAGCATCACAAATTGTAGATAACAAGTACATAGGGCTTACATGCAATTCCCTAATACAATCAGAGAAGCAGAAAATAATAACAATGGTACCAAATGAGCTTTACTGGATTAGTATTTCATTATAAGCATGAGATGACAACCATTTGCAAGTGTAGGTGAAAAAAGTTGTAACAACCACCAAACCTCAAAAGGAGAGAATTTGTAATTCACCATTCCGGGAAATTAGTCAGGCTCATTTCATAAGTTACCTTAACTGTAACTGACAAATGGATGTAATCCAAACAATTCTTAATGTTTGGTGGGGGGCGAGAAAAAAAAATTCAGTGAATAATTGAGACACCTCACAAAACCTCAGGGGGGTCCTTGAAATCTACCAAAATAAAAACTTTTCAATTTACTAAATTACAGCTAAAGGGATAGAAACTCTGATTCTTCTTTTCTTTGGACTGCATCAACATGACTAGGGACCGAAGAAACCTTCATTGTAAAGTCACCAAATAAAGTAACAGGGCTCATCAAGGATCTGGAGGCTCCCAATCATGGGATTTTCACTTTATAGTTTTCTCATGAAAAAGATTAAAAGAAGTAAAGAAGAAAAATGTTACATGAAGGAGATAAGGTATCATCCTAAATTAAAAAGGAAAAGAAAAGGGGAAGAAAGAAGGAAAGACAGGTAAGGGAAAGAACTACCAAATGAAAGCAATCAATTCACCAGATATTAGCTAAAGACACTCCTGGAAACACCCCAGATGCAAAGCACCAAAAAGAAGAAAAATGTTACATGAGGGAGATAAGGTATCATACTAAATAAAAAAAAAGAAAGAAAGGTAAGGGAAAGAACTACCAAATGAAAGCAATCAATTTCACAGGATATTAGCTAAAGACACTTCTGGAAACAACCCAAAAGCAAAGCACCATAAAAAAGCTATAAAAAGGGTCCTGTCCCACAATAATTTCTTGGAAAAGGAGTAGTTTTTTAGTTCCATTACATCCAAAAACCCCAAATAACCACAAAGACAGCACATCATATTCATTCACATGCATTGCGTCTGTATTGCCATTGAGGAAAGGATGGATTTTTGCTCAATCTTGACATCTAGAAATTCAAAGGTAATATGAAAATGTATCCCCTGCCTACTGTTCACACCACCTCACAAACAATCTATTCTTGACAAATTATCATCACTTAACTAGTCCTTGGCATTCTAGCTTTCCCACTGATCCAATAGCTCGAGGGAAACATGAAACGCTCTTATTGCCCATGGGAGTTTAGTCTCCATTTATAAGCACCCAATGACCATATCAAACAGGGAACTCTCCCTGTTCAATTATCACAATTCTCTCTGAGGACAGCCATGGAAACTTCTCAATGGTCCACTCTTACGAAAACACAACCTTAGATCTTATCTTCTAGATCCTAATTAATCTTATAGAAAACTTGTTTTCTCCGGTAACATTCATTGTACAACCCCCTGTTCCTCTTTTCCTACATTACACAAATATATAGCTGCATCCAGTATGATAACTTACCCTTCTGAGATTGTGTGAACTAGACAGAATAATATGGATGTTTGATTCGCACCATAAGTTTGGAATAACAATAGCATGAAACAAGATATATATCTAAGAAAAGAATACAGTTGAGGATAAAAGCATGCACCCACCGCTATTCTTCTTGGTTGTGTGCATATAATGTTACAGTTTCCACCATGACCTGACTCAATCATGTCATCCAGTATAAATTGTGGGACCTGTATAAAGGTGAGTTAGGGAACACATGGTATGACCATTTCCAAGCAAGAAGATCAACAAAATAAAAAAGTACCCTTTCAAGTGCACTGACTTCTTTCTTTAATTAAGACTGGAAACAAGAACGGAGTTGTGTGCAGACTAATGTTTTTTTTAAGATGTAAATGAATATATCGTAGCAAGGAATATGAGACCTGAGTCGTCTTTCCAGAACCTGTTTCTCCACAAACAACAAGAACATCATTCTCCTTCAGCATTTGTAAAATATCAACCTTCAATCCAGCAATAGGAAGTGCAGCTCTAGTGCACAGCATTTCCTAAAACAAGCATAGAGTTACACGAGAGAGATCACCTCAAGAAGCAGATATTCAAAGGAGTAAAATCTTTTAAAAAAAAAAGGAGGGGGGGGGGGATGTGAATGGAAAGAGAACAAATGGAATAGACAAACTATGTTCCATTACAAAACAACTGACCATTAGCCTAAACCATGACATATCCATTGATATTTGTATAAATATAAAATAGGAATCGCAGTCAACAAACACAACAAAACAAAAGGAATGGAGAGCAAAACACACCAACCTTGTATTTCTTCAATTTCCTTTTAGACTCTTGCTCCTGTCTCAAATAAGAACTTTCTGCATCCTTAGCATATTTTTTTCCTAGACATGCAATGGTCAAAAATTATAAAAAAAAATCCAATGATAACAAACTAGAAGTACAAATTTCATTCTATTGACTTATACTCACAATTTGCCACATAAACTTCAGCATTGAATCATACTCACAATTTGCCATATGTTGTCCAAAACATTTCATGAATTTAACGATTAGCTTAATCCTTCTAAATATTAACCATTATTCCAGGGTGTCATTATCCTTATATTCACTAGTAGGAGAAGACTTTGACCACATATATGGAAATATGATAAATAGGGAAAAAGAAGAAGAGTATAATAAATAAACATGTTCAGCCATTTGTGTTTGAAAATAGCAGTAGAGTAAACCAAATAAAAAAGGATACCCTTTTTTATTAAAAATCAAATTTGAAAAGACAGTGAATCAGTAAAGGATGTTGACTGCAAAATTTACTACAACAAGAAAGAACATACTTTCTACTTTTGCATCAGCACCAGAATCCTTGGATTCTTCGACATCGGTAATTTTTAAAGTTTCTTGAGAACTAGTTGTAGCATCAACAGCAGATGAACTAGAACCATCTGCCTTCAATAATAGATCCACAAAACCAGCCCTTCGATCCTCCACACTGTCTTCCACTCTTTTTGATGTTTCCCCTATAAGTATTTGTAGATTATTGCATTGCTCAAAACTCCCACCAATACAGAAAATACTTCAATTAATTCAATTTTGTGGCATAGATTTTAAAGAATTACCTTGTTTCCACTGCAAAACAAGAGAAGAGTACGGGTTGATGATTGCTAGGTGAATAGGAAGATCAGGAAAGAGTTGATGAAGAGCAAATGCTGCAACTCTGTTCTGGGCATCCTGCAATCCAAATAAATTGCAAAATATAAATGTATAACAGCAATCTAAACATCCAATTTATTTATTTATTTTCCTTTTCTTTTCTATCTGGGTAATCATTTTTTTTTATAACCTAAATTTGATGAATGTGGGAGTGGGGGGAGTGGATGGAACCAGATGATGAGCACCAGAGTTTCAGGGCCAAGACAACTGATGACAACCAAAAGTTGAACCTTAAAAATCTCCACTAATCAGATTGATGTGATGCTAGCTATAAACTCTCTTCAACTAGAGACAAATACAAAAAAAAACTTGATTGCTATTAGTACCACACATGTGTAGGGCGGAAAATGCACATAGTAGCCAAAACCAATGGCAGATTAGGACATTTTTTAAAGGGGAATAAACCAATTATGTTATTTTCCAAACTAATTATGTTGGGATATATCTAGAAATACCCCAGCAGCAAATTTTACTGTGTGAAATATAAACTGTCAAATCATACAGCAAGAATATATACATATACATGTAAGAATTTAGCAGAATACATTAAGAAGGAAATCAAAATTGAGTATTGGGAGCTGTCATTTTTTTGTGAGATATGCTAAATTATAATTACACACATAGCTTGTAAGAAGAGACAAACAAGAAAGCGGCAATGGGTAGAGAGACGTGCTAGTAAAAAATAAATACAAACTAAGAGAGGAGGAAAAAAACACAAGGAGAAAAGGGGGGGTCTCATCAGAGAGAGAGAGAGAGAGAGAAAGGATACATCGGGATAATAATTGCATGATGGTAGCATGTGCTTTTAAAACAAAATAGAAGTTTATAATTTCAAGGCCTTTCAGGGAGATAAAATGTTCCTATCTTTAGTTCAAACCAGCTAGGTGTCAGCACCACACAGACTTGCTTTTACCAATGTCTCCTTATCAAGAAAATATCAAGAGCATTGAAGCCCAGCTTCCCATGACACCATTGGTAAAGCTTTTGGAATCAGGGGCAACACAACCCCACCTCAATCCTTGGCCAAAAACCAATTATAGCAGTTGTAAAACCTGCTTGTTGTACACCGCTTTTCAATCCTTTGATAGTTGTATGGTATCCTAAAGGCACCCCCAAACTCATTAAAGATTGCAAATTAACAGACATGTGTTGACATTTCCACTCCCATTCCCACTTGCACTTTGCAAAAGGAACCAAAAAGAAGGCACCCATGCCCAAAAAAAAAGGTTAACATCATTGCGATGCTGGAAAAAAATTCAATCATAACAGTTGGTGTGGAGGAGAATGAATCCAAAATTTATTGCACCAGGATGCTAAGAAAACACATGGATCTCATTCTTGATCGAAACTGAAGACACATTAGCTTTTCTTTATTCCCTTGTGAGATTCTATTACAATTAGGCCTGCGCAGAAAACTTGGTTTGACAACATTATTGCATTCCTTGACTACAGCCTGGAGAGGTGAACATTCATGTGAGGGAAGATCCAAGCAAAGGGTTTATAGAGGACTCTAAAAGTGGAACGGGCATATAAGTACTCTCCAATGAGTGTTTGTTCTTTAGTTGGACCAACTTTTCAAAATACTTTTCAAACTGGTTTTTTTTCAATGATTTTGATGTGCTAATGTCAAAATAAATAAAAAAATTGAAAAACATCATTTTGATAAATTCTCAACTAAAAAGCACTTTTGAAAAGCAACTTGCACCGCATTACCAAACACACACTCAAGCATCTCCCAAATTACCACTTCACAATTCACTTCTTAAATTGTGCCTTGCGCCAAGTTCACAGAATGGACCCATAGAGTGATATGAATTGTGCATATGAATTATAAGGGCAGGATATGAGGAAAGTACCTCAGCAGATTCAAATGTGCCATCCTGATCAGGAAGTTGAAGGCTGATAAGCCCCCCAGCTTTTCTGCTCTTGCCCCTCCCACTAGCTTTGCGTAATATGCTAACAGCATAAGAGAAACCTAGTTCCCTTTCAAGCACTTTATTGAATTTTGGAGCTTCCCAGCCTGATTTTTGACATAGTTGGTGAAGAACAGCTTTAGGAATCTTTTGCGGGTCCCCCTGTAATCATTTTGACTACATCAAAAAAATAGCAGATGAAGAGATGACAATTGCAACAGAAGTATATCAAACAACCACACAAAGGAAGCAGAGGAGAACATATAGTAATTGCCACTGGATAATCTTCCCAAAAACAAATGAAATGAGAATGATGGGAATTTAAATCCATTAAGATCAAAGAAACCAGCTATGTAGAAAGCACTTTGTATTAAATATTTTACAGCCAAAATCACCCAATAATAAGATCCTTTACAGGTTCATTTCATAGTGGATGTTCTCCAAGAGAAATGAGATTAAAAAAAAAACAGATAAATAAATTTAAACTACTATCATGTAGGCGTTAGATCCAAGTTTGGTGTTTGAATCCATTAGGACAAACAACAACAATTTTAATGCATCACAAATTGTCCTCAAATCATCCAGTTCCAACAAAAAGATAAATGAATGAATTCACTGCATAGTAGATATTCTCCAAGAGATCTGAGGTTCGAAAAAAAGTACATGCATGAATTTTGGACCAAGTATCATGTATGGCATTATGATCCAACATCAGTAATATTATCCTAACAAGTTTACTACATGTCAGACGTCAGTACCTTCTTCCAAATACCTTCTAATTTCTCTAAATTCTTCTCACTACACAGCTCTCTCATTTTTTCCCTCTTCTGTAACTCCAATATTCCAGGAGGTAAAGCATCATTAGACGATGCATCATTAGACAATGTATCATCTATGAAGAAGTCGCCAATCTCCACATCTTCCGATTCTTCCGAGACAAATTCTCCCTCAGGGGGCACACTAGAGGGAACAGGATTCAATGGAAAACCAATGGAGCTTGAACTTTCCAAATCATTTTCATCAACTATTGATTCAACAATGGTGGAATCACCTTCCACGTCCAATGATGTTATTGCCTCAAGGTGCTCACAAGGAGTGGAAGTAGAAAACATGTCCTCAGAAACATGCTGATGCCCAAAATCTTGTTCCAAGAGATCAAGTGATAATCCTGATCAATGAATGCAATACAGGTAATGGAAATCAGAACAATGACCATGTTTTCATACATATCAAGAAAAAAACAGATTTAACCTAGAGCAGACATTTCTTGCTTGAGTTTGCGGATAGCATGGCCTGCCTGTTCTTGGCTCTTCTTGTCCCCTTTTTCCTTGGCCTTTGTAGCTTCCAAACGCACTGCATGGTACTCTTTGGCAATAACATCACAAGTTCTTGGTTGTGGATCCTATCAAAATATAGACAAAAGGATATAAACACCAATCAAACAAAGTAAGCTTCCAAAATATTCTTTCTCTGAAAATTAAATATCGCATACCATATACATAATATGACTAGTCATCATGTGTACTAATTAAGCACACTGTTGGAGCAAGCAATTAAAGCTAGAATCATGATGATGATATTAAATGACAAAAGAGTAACTTGGTGTGAAATTCACTTACTAGTAAGATGAAAATCATTATACAACCAGGAAGCCAGCATGTTATCATCAAAATAGAAATTAATAGCATGAAAACAACCCATCACATCAAGTTAAGGTTTAGCCAGAACCAGTAATTTTCACACCTGAGAACATAAAAAGACAGACACAGTTTCCCCAGAAAAACACCATTACAAACACAAAAGGGAAAAACTATAATATATAGAGATTCCCCACCTTGGTAATACACTACTGGAGCTAAAATTTCAAGATTATTGATTGGAGCTGTTCAGACTCAGTCTCCATATGACAGCATCAGGAACCAAACAGGTAGGCTGAACTGAAATTTTTTATTTTTTAAATCAGAGACTCAACACCTTGGTAATGCACCAGTACAGCCCTAACTTGAATATAACTTTCACAAGATGTTCAAGTTAGCATCCTGCAACTTATAGTCAATAACACAATGATCTCAGTAGCTTTTCAGCAGCTTTCATAAAGTTAGACTGCTTAAGAAGGCAACCTAACAGCCAAAAAAACAACCATCTCCAGAAACTGCCACCTACAGATATTCCAAAATAAGTATGTACTGGTAATTCCTAGTCACCCACATAAAAACAAGCCTTAGCTCATAGCCACCCCGTGGGAGAATGGACAAGAGGAGAGAGGAAGGGAGGGCATATGCATGCGAATCAGACATACATAACTAGCCATTTACATTCCTCTACTCAAAATAAGAAAAGTTAACATTGGTCATAGTACTTTAAGAAAAACATTAAAACACAAAGGGAAAAGGATTATGGACCTTGTTGGTGAAACTTCCATCAACTGAATCATCTTCCCAAGTTTTAGATTCCTCCTGCAAATTTTACAATACCGACAGAATTCCTGATTCA
This sequence comes from Populus nigra, assembly GCF_951802175.1. Classification (NCBI taxonomy): domain Eukaryota; kingdom Viridiplantae; phylum Streptophyta; class Magnoliopsida; order Malpighiales; family Salicaceae; genus Populus; species Populus nigra. The sequence goes on from NC_084858.1 coordinate 1,209,030, forward strand.
TTGACTGTATTCCAACAATTTTTCTCAAATGAAGTTCGAAAAGGAAAAAAAAAAACAACGCAGCTAAAGCAAACCTGAAGCACTGTCCATCAGCAACATTTTCATGAACCATACAAGTACATGATTAACCCTTAAACACAAATTAAAACAAAGTTGGGCAAACCTCAAAAATGTCCCAGCCTATTTTTCATCTCAATTAGGTCCCCAGCATATCAATGGATTCTCAATTAGATCCTTCCATCAGTTTCAGTTAGCAAAATTGTTAAGTAGGCAAAACCCATGAAAGTACTAAAATCCCCCATCACTTTCCTTGTTTTCAAGAACAAAATAGAAGTATATAAAAATATAACAAGCAACAAAAAAAAGCTCTCCTAATGCATACCTCTTCCTGTTGCTCTACATACTGCCTAATCCAATCCGCTTGCGACGGTTGGCGGAAATCAAGAACATTACCATCACCATCCTCCTCATCCCACCGCGCCTTGGTTCTAACCAAAACTCGCTGCTCCTCCTCCTCACCCTCAACCCTTCTAGACGAATCCACATAAGGAACCCAACCTTCCCTGGCAGTCGATACCACACTGACAGCCCCTACAAAATATGCGTCAACAACATTCCAAAAAATACACACATATATAGACATAATTAAATCATAAATTAGACCATTATTATACCTAAATAAAATTATAAAAAAAATATTCACCTCGATCGGAATTGAGAGAAGTTCCGCCAGAGAACTTCAAAGGAAGCTCATTTCCAGCCAAATTCAAGCATAACCAATCAAGCGCGGTCTCAAATGTCGCATTATCCTATCCAAAAACAAAATTTCATAAAACGGCACCGTTTTTGAAGAAAGCAAACAGGAAAAATAACTACCTTGAGAGAAGAAAGAGCGAGTTCAATATGATCATTAGAGAAGCCTTCACAGGAGAGTTTCTCATAAATAATCTTAAGCTTTTTAGCTTTTTGTGCTTTAGAGAGAGAGTTAGTGTTATCAGTAACGGTGGTTTGTAGAGGCGGAGTGGTTGCGGAGTTGAGTAGGAGACGGCGTAGGCGGTTCTCGTTCTCGGCTGAAATCTGGAGCCTTGGACCGGAATTAGAAGATGATTTTGATTTCGAAGAGGATGCTTTGTTGTTGCCGCTGCTTCTCTGTGGCTTCTTCTTGGGAGCCATTTTTTCCCTTCTTTGGGAGTTTTGGGTCTGGGTTTTCTCTGCAGAGTGCAGAGAAAGGGAGACCATGGGAGGGTACTTAGAGCGTGTTTGGTTGCGGGTGCTTTTCAAATAACTTTTCGTGCCAAAATGCATGCCAACGATGTTTTTTCATTTTTTAAAAATCATTTTTAATATCAGCACATCAAAACGATCCAAAACGTACAAACCATATTAAATTTTAGCAAAAAAAAAAAACAAAAAATTTTCAAATTTTTTGGGAACGCGGCCGCTGCCGCGTTCCCAAACGGTCCCTTAATGGTTTGGTGAAACGGTACCGTGTGATTTGATTCTAGCCTTCAAGCTAACTCTTGATAATACATTTGTTTTTTGTTTTTTTTTTAACTTAAATCAATCGAAAATTTAAAAAGAATATTGAATATTTTTTTATTAAATTGTGAAAGCAATAAAACATCTATAATATTATTTTTTATTAAGATCTCTTAAGTTATTTTAAAGTTTATAATAGGATAGGAGTTGAATTATGTATATTTGTTAATTTATAGTTTAATAATCAATTATTTTGTTAATAAAGTTATGAAATAAAAAGATAAAAATTATAGTGTTTCATTAGAAAATTAAGGATGATTAGGATTTTTTATATATTGAATATGCATCCAAAATGTATAATATGCTATTCTGAAGATATTTTTGATAATTATATGATTTTTTATTGTAATGTTAATTAATGAGTAATTTTATAAATATTAAATCAAGTAGATTGCAATGATTTGTATAGTTTTATATAAATAAGACTAGCTTTATGTGAAAGAAGTCCAAATTATTATTTTTTAGTTTAATATGGTGTCCATGCTAGCTTGTGTATACCTTGATTAATCCCACAGGCCCTGAAGTTAACGACCTTGTAAACCTCTAGTGGCCATCATATAAGTAACTACGGGGCTCGAACCTGAGACTACAGAGGGAGTAAACCTCTTGGTTCTAAGCTTTTATCACTGGACTACCACCTAGATAGTTAAATAAGTCTAATTTATTGATTTTATAGATTGATGATGATAGGAATTAAAGAGATTGTTTAATTTTTTGTTTTTGTTTTTTTTGGCTTGGTATAGACTATTTCTTACGCTTTCATGTTAGGACAACACTATAAAAATTAATTTAGGGTTGACTTAACCCAAGATTTAGGTTATGAGTACACTGTATATAAATGAATCAATTTAAACTATAATTTATAAATAAATAAAACAATATTAATTTAATAAAATAATTTATTTAAAGTAAACTTAACCTAAATATGTCTCGAGTTGACAAGTTACAAATCTATTTAATATTTGAATTTAATGGACACTTTTCTTTGAACATTTATTGTCATCCTAGTTAAAAGTCATGTTTGACATTATAATATGATATAGTTGGAGATATTTTTAGGTTGATCATAACTTCAAAAGTTATTTGATTTTTACAATTTAAATTTGCTTTTTATCTTAATTTATGGTTAAATTTTGAGTTTAAAAAACTTTATAATTTATAATTGTTTTTAAATTTATCTTTTCAAAACATAATTGTAAAAGCTATTATAATACCAAACACACATAAAAATGTATACTAGGAATTAGTTGTGTGCTAGACATGGACCTGTGTTATGCTACATGGTCGTATTATTATTGTTGTTGTAAAAAATAATGTTTAGATGTCGCAAATGCATTTCAAAGAAAGAGTAAATATCCACGACTCGGGTTATAATACTGACTGATAAAATAAATTGGTTTTATTGTAATTAGATGATAAAAAAATAAGCAGCAATAGTAAACGAACCAAACTAAAAAAATTAAAAAACAATCACAATAACCCAGGAAAAAAACCTTTTTTCCAAAACAGAAAAAATAATATAGTTCAATCTTCAACTAATTAAATATGGAATGATGAAATTAGAAAAAAAAATAGCTTAGGTTAACTTGTCATACCCACAACCTAGGTCATGCGATCAAAATAACCCGATAAAAAAATAGATATAAGAAAACCACAAAGCTATTTTTTTTTAAAAAAAAAAGTTATGTCGAACAATAAAAAAAATATAAGTAGAAGAAGAATAAGAATAAGAATGTCAACTTTTAAAAACTCGTAATTTAAGTTATTAGACCACAAGCACCTTGCATGGAAAAAATATAAAACTCAATCCTCAACAAATCAAACATTGAAGAATAAAATTAAAGAAAAAGATTCAAAACTAAAAAATAATAATAAAAGAACGAGGATAAAAACTAAAATAAAAAATAAACTAGAGGGCAACTAAAAATTTTCGATTGAAGAGTGAAATTAAAAAGAAAATAACTTTAACAGGAGGATTAAAAAAATCAAAAGAATAAGGACTAAACTGGAAAAATAATATACCATAAATTTGGAATGAAAGATGAAATTGAAAACAAATAATATACCAAGAAAAAAAATGAAAATTAAAAAAATAAGGATCAAATTAAAAAATAATATATGACAAATTAGGATTGAATGATGAAATTGAAAATAAATAAAACTTTTACAAAAAAAAAAAAGAACAAAAATCAGAAACTAGAACAATAAAGGCTGGAGTTGAAATATCAATAAAAAAAAGGATAATTATTAATTTTTTGGAGGAAGGAGAGAGAAAATAAAATAAAAAAAAGCCTTAGTGGCAATAAACCTCTTAACAAGAAAAGAACACAACAACTAATTAAATGACATTGCGGAAGGCCATTTTTAGTCATTGGAAGGCGTAGTATCCATTACTTAAAAGGCATAGGTGCCACCCACATGTTAATAAATTATTCAATTTAAATAATATTTAATGTTCATTAGAAGAACAAATTGCCCTAGTTCCTTAGCAATGGCAAAAAACCAAAGTGAAAAATACAAAAAGGCCCTAAACACAAAGTTTATTTATTTTTTTGCATTAAAAGGTAAAGTTGTAATTTTACTATAATTAAAAAGTAAAATGGATAAAAGGCCATTGTTTTACGACTCTAAAATACTTGTTACGAAGGATAATCTAGTTATTTTAGTCTGTTTTAAAAAAATAAAAAAAACAATTATATTCTCAATTAATTTTTTTAACGACAAATGAGATGTATAAAATAACAAAGTACCCCTAACATTAAAGTAATTGATATTTTGTTGGAAGAAAAAAAATGATAATTACACGAGTATTAATAAAATATATCTGACAATTGCCTTTTCTTTTAGTTTTTTTATTATTATTATATGATGGTTACCATTAGATATGCTCAAAATGTATATCAATATATCGGTCCAGATTTCAAAGGCTAAACCAGGCCTATATTGGCACTGGGTTAAACAAAGGATAAATTGGGCTAAAATAATTTGGATCGGAAAATTTTAGGAAAGTAAAAAAATAATAATAATAATACACAGAAGATAATTCAAAAAAAAATTAAAGAAAAACATTATCAGATCAAAATCAGGTTTTTTTTCTCCGGAATTACTGTTCTCTCCCCTGATAACCAATTGCACTACCCTATTTATTTTTATATTTAAAAAAATTTATTTTTTTATTCAAATTAATATTTTTTTTATGTTTTCAAATCATTTTGATGTGTTTATATCAAAAATAATTTTTAAAAAATAAAAAAATATTATTTTAATATATTTCTAAATAAAAAATATATTTTTAAATATGCTATTTTCAAAAAGATGTGAACAGTGAATCTATAGACTTTGCCATGCATAGCAACCAAGCATGTCGACATTTATTTGAATATTATCATACACGTTAAATAAATATATTAGCTAAATGATGTGATAATGGTTTTAATTAGTATGAATTGTTTAAATTTCCATTATATTTCTTTAAGTGCATGCATCTTCATTTTATTATTTTTAGTTTTTACTATAATAAAAGAATTAATTTTCAAAAGTTTGTCACTAGATAATTAAAGAAATGCACTAACATAACTTGGAAGCAAACAACAACACGAAGTAACATATAATGAAAACATAATTTTAAAACAAATGACTAAATGCCTAGGCAATACAATTATATAAAAACACACGTTACTTTCTATTTTTCAATATGTATGTTTTTGTCATAAATGCTCAACAAGGTCCAATTAAAGTTGTGAATGAGTTTCTCTGTCTATAATATAATATAAAGATGTGTATGAATAAATGATATAATTGGGATCTAATTATTTGGTTCACAATTAATGTCGATCTTATCAATATCATGTATTTCTTGATCATCTTCATGATCGTATTTCTTGATTTCAAAAACATGTTGGTTTATGAACACCAAAAGTTCTTTCTACATCTTTCATTATAGGCTCTTGAGCTATAGCATGTAACTTTTGCTTATTTTATTGTGAAGATGGAATTTGTTTTATAAAAATTTACCATGTATATATATATATATATTATTGACAAGATAATATATCATTGTATAGTCATGAACATTTAATGAATAGTTAACATATGGATGTGTCCTTATAGCAATTTAAAAAATATAAGAGATCGTTTTAAATTGTTGATGTCATTATGAGATCCTGGTAATCCAAAGAAAGCATACCATATTCAAAGTTCATATGAGACCATGTCGTTTAGGTGGGCAATTCTTTCATTTACAATGCATATAATCAATGCTTTTCAACATTTCAAAAAAACATATATAGGAAAACCATGTTATTCACTAACCATCGATGACCTAAGGATGCATGCTAAAACAGTAAAGGCAAAAAAATAAACCAAAAAGCACAACAAACAAGATAACAATAATAAAACAAAAGGAGAAGCTTGATCCTAAAAAGTTCATAGTGAAGTCATTATTTTGTCGCACCCGACATCACGACAGCCTTAAAAATTATTTGAGGAAAAGAACAAAATTTCTGGCATCTTGTTTTTTTTGAGGAAATGTCTTGTTTAAGAAGTCGTCACCTAGTATTATAGTCACTAGGAACCCTAACTGGTCAACAAAGATTCTATGGTACGAAACTGGTTACACAAAAAAGAAGATATTATCACTCCTCAAGCGTTCTACCTGAGGTAGGTTGCATCGCTAGTTTTGTTTTAAATTGTTAAGGGTTTGTTGTGTTTTATTTTTTATGGTTTGCCTATAATATTCTTGATTGTAGTGCCAGTGAATATTCGGCTACGGATATTTTCAACTTTGGTATCGGTAAATATCACGTAGCAAAAAAACAAATATGGTAATCTTGACTCTAGCGCTAGTGAATAAACCAATAAAATGAATCTAAAACAAAGCATACATATTTTTTTTTATCTTTTTTTTCTAAAAGAAAGAAAGAAAGAAAAAGTATCGAACACCGAATTTGCATTCACAAATTCATAAATCAAATATACAATGAAATACTATAAAAAAAATATGAGGGACCTACAAATAAATTCAAAAGGATCCATAAATTTTTTTGGAATTTTTCTAATATTAAAAATGGTTTTGTTTAGCCAAATATCAAAATAAAAAGGATTAAAATAAAAGGAATTGGGGAAGCTGGACCCGAGGCCTAAGCCAAGCTTTTAATTTCTTTTTTATTTGGCTGGGTCTGGCCCACCTGCACGGGCTGGACCCAACCATCTTGACCCATTTACTGGTATAAACCAGTAACCCAACCGGTCTTTAGCCACAAGCATGTGTGAGTTGTTAATGTCTGAGATACCATAAGAAATTCATAAGATAGAGATATCTATGGTCTTATGTAATTGTTAGAGTTTCTTCGTTCTTAATAAATGTTGATAGGTTTAGAATTTTTACCAAAAATATTGAAAATTACTTGTTAAAATATTTTATTAATACTTGAAAAATATTGATAAATAAATTAGAGAAACTTGATTATCATGGATAAAAAATATAAAAATTAATTCTAGCAGAAATATTGCATAGGATTAATTATAATGGATCAAAAATCCTAGAACTTCCATCTTGGTTTAAACTTAACTATTTAATTTGGTTTTTGTTAGCTTATAAAATGACAAATCATTTACTTTGTTACTTGTTACGAGGACTTGCAATATCAGCTCATATTAATAACTCTATTTATTAGGTACCAATTAGTTATCAATATAATTAAAAGTCATTTTACATTACATTACAAAATTCTCAACTAGACTTGAAGCTTAAAATAAATAAATAAAATAAATCATTACTCCATTGAACTAAACAATAATAATAATAATAAAAAAAAAAAAACAAAAGAGCGCAAGATCATATCAAATTGTTTGCTTTTGAATCAATCAAACCGAACGTATAAAACAAATATGGATAGAGAAGGAGACATTGAAGTATTGAAGTTATGATCACCATTGTTTTATCTAAAATTCTTGCAGTCGCCATTGTAAGCAGACGACGAATCAAAATCCGAGGACGACATATATCAACGATTATATATTCAAAACTCTTCTTTCTCTCTTTTCTGGTCGTTAATTACTTGTTTGGCAGATCCAAAAATGACAGTTGCAGAGATAGATTTTCCGTTAATGTTTTTGTTGTTATTTTTCAATTTTCTATTATTGATCAATTTCAACTTGCTTTTTTGAGATTTATAATTTTATATGTTGTCTCAATTAGAACAAAAACCCTTTGATTTGTTTTAATCACAGTACTTAAGCAAATCTGATCTCTTGATCAAGAGTTAATTATCCTCCGTACGTGCTCGAGTACTCCACCTCACATGCCTCAACCGTTGGTAGTTTACTAGTCTTTGTCTTCCTCCTCCAAACTTTCTGATATTGTCTTCACCTTGAAACAACAGTCTCCATTTCCCATACCTTCTTCTTTCTTTTCACTCTCTGTAATCTTTGAAGTGAAAGCAAAGAAAACCAGGCCCAAGCCAACCCTGCAGGCCATCATCAAATATTCCCTCTTACCCCTTCCAAACACACCACTTTCTACATCAATATGGAAACACCAATGACTCCTTCTCCAAAACCAGCGAAAAACCACAGCTCCTCGGTTGACTCTTCTCGCCCATTTCGATCCGTCAGAGAAGCTGTTGCCATCTTCGGCGAGAGATTTCTCGTAGGAGAAATATACTCTCCAAAGCCTTATTATACTCCTCTAAGAGAAGAAACTAATGCATGGAGGTTCTTATCACCAAGCCCCAGTTACAAAAGCCCCGAAGAAGATCATCATGAAGTACAAAATGATCAGATCTTTGGTACTCTAAAGAAACTCGAGGCTGAACTTGAGGAAACAAAGGCAGAACTGAAGTTGCTAAAGGAGAGAGAGTCCGAGACCGAAATTGCACTGGCTTCATTGAATGCTGAGCTTCACATGAATTTGTCTAAGTTGGCTGAGGCAGAGGCAGCTGCGGCTAAAAAGGCGGCAGAGTCGACAATAGCGGTGAGTTTTGAGAGGAAAAAGATGGAAGATCTTCTCAAGGAGGAAGAAAGGAGGAGAGAGTTAACGGTAAGAATGGAGAATTTTCCAACCTTGGCTCAGATATTGAATCTTGGGGGAGAGCAAGGGTCCTTCCGAGGGAAGAAGGAGAGGAAGGTAATGAAAAAAAAGCCTATTGTTCCTCTTGTGGGAGATTTGTTTTTCAAGAAAAAAGGTTCTTCTAATACTCTTAACAACCCTCTATATGCATCCCCTGAAATGTATTTTAATTGAGAAATTTTGGAAAAACTTTCCATTGATGTCGTAGAAAAGTGTGTGCATGCGTGCACTGTTGCATGCAAGGTGAGTTAAATTTCTGTATATGATGCATATGTAATGTGTTTTTTTGTGCCCGCGCTATTAAAAAACTGGAGAATTTCTCCAATATTGCTTGTTCATAGTTTTGCAGCCTTGCAAACCCTAAATATACCAGGCAGAGGGAAGAATCCCGAGTTGATTCTTCCATTGACATGGATCTTTTTTGATCTGGGTCATGTTTCTTTCCTTAATTAAGCAAGAGGAACCACTTATCCATTTTCATTTAACTCCATGTGTGCATAGACAAACTAGCTCATATATATGGCTTCAGGCACTCCACAATATTTTTGGTTCCCAAAAGTAATTATTAGGGAAGAAAGTTAACTATGGATTCCAGCATCCAATAATGCGAAGAGCATGATGACTAGCTGCATTGGATGAATTTTTCATGTGTTTTCCTTCTTCCAGCATCACATTTTTCCAAGTTTCTTGCAGCAAGATTAAAATCAAAATCAAAATCAAAATCATTACTATATATCTATATGTTCTTAATTACCCATGAAATAGCGCAAGGATGTTCCAAGCATGAAAATACTAAGATATTAGGACATTAATATTGAAACATGGAAAAATTACTTAAAATCTCACAAGACTTGAACGCGGTAATATTTTCCCTTCAACATTTAAAAAACTACACTTTACATACCATGCTCAAACCTTGAAAGGTTTTATGTAATTTTTATATAAAACAAAAGTATACCATGAATTTCCTAGAGGATGCAATTCTCACTACAGAATTTTGCAATTTACAAATAGAATAGTCTGTCGATAGTTAAAAATTAATTTTGTTAGCATGACTTTTACCGACGGGCTCGCAAACGATTACTATTCATTAGAAAAACTTTCCTCGATAATTTCTATTTTGTTTGTAATTTCATCGGTAAAATAATCATTGATGGATTTACCTATGGAATAAGTACAACAAACAAAAAAAATTACTCGCTTTATTTTGTCGGTATATCCATCGGTGTCATATTACCGATAAAAAGATCATGTATAACATCCTCATTTTCGAGATCAAACAACACAATTATACCACTGAATTTGTGGGTAGATTTTTTTTTAAGGTTTACCAAAATTTCTACTGAAATTTCGGCAGAGCCTCTCCTATACTGGAAAGTTCCAAGTTATCGACAATTTATCCTGCACACTTTCATACTCATTCCACAATCATAACATATTCATTTTGCATCGCAACTACAATCACTCCTAGTCACAAGTATAATAACTCACATATTCATTTTTCCTTCTCATTTACAAACACATACAAACGGTAGTCAAACATGGATAAGCAACATCGATATTACAAGCATAAAATGGTAAGAATCTTAAGTCTCGATGATTAATATAAAGAGTTACTAATACAATTCGAGTCATACAATTACTTCAGGCAAAATACATTGGCATTCATTTAATTTCTAATTCATACAAAAGGAACTAGAAACACTAATTTCCTAATTCATTCAAAAGGAATTAGAAGCATGAATTTCCTAATTCATACAAAAGGAACTAGAAACACTAATTTCCTAATTCATTCAAAAGGAATTAGAAGCATGAATTTTCTAATTCATACAAAAGGAACTAGAAACCTAGGACAGTACTCCCGACGTGAATGTGAAGGACCTACTATAACAAATTATGGAAATAATTATATGAAAAGTAAATATACAATAGAGATAAGAGAGAGTCACAAATACATGTATTTACATATATAATTGCCTACTCATTAGTACAAGATTATCATTGTCCATGAAATCCACACTTAAATTTTTCCTTTACTACTTTTAGGGCCTATCATTTCGTAACTCACTTATAGTTTTCCTTCTCTTTTTTTTTTATTATTATCCATTATTCTCCACAGGATACACCCATCTTATCACCTTATCCCAAATTTAGGGAGGTTATTGCTGACACTAATAATTTCTATTAGTGTCATTAGTCGCCCTTGATCAGACCAACTAATCAAATTCTTGGTAATGCCGGCACCAACTTACCGGTTGATGTCATTAACTATTTTCAACCCGAAATAGTCAATCAATTCTTTTCCACCTCACTTTGGAGATTTTTACGGTAATGTCAATGCCAATGTCTCTTGACATCATTAGCTCCTTCTTGGGAAGCTAATAAAATTATCCTGGGTTTGCCAATACCAACATCATTTTTTGATATCATTAACTATTCTTAATATGAATAACTAATCAAGTCCAACATTCATTATTTTTCCATCAAAATCATGTCGATGTTAGCAAATCTTACTAACATCATTAGTCGTCTATATTCGGGATCGACTAATCAAGTTTAAAGGCAGTTGTTTTGGATTCATCATTTTAGTTCATTATTCAAAATTGAAGTCCATAAGTCCACAACCAAAATCAGAATTCAATCCACATTCGTTTCATCATGTCTTTCCTCCCTTTAGCTTTATTCACAGGTGTTAAATTATTAACATAGAATACTAATTTCACTCTTAACTAAGGAGAGTTTAGGTGTGAAACACTACTTGCCACCGATGTTCGATTCGCGCTTCCTAGTTGTTGTTGTACTCCCCTCGCGGTTCCTCCTAAATTTACAAGTACACCATATTAGTTCATATTCAATTGTCATTTCGTAAATAGTAAGGCAACAATAACATTTACTCTTTATCATCTGAAGAACTTTTCAAATTAAATTTGAAGTCACCACTTATGTTATTTGTCCTTTTCACTTTAATCTTGTATCTTTCAATTCAATCATTTCTTAAAAAGAAATGTAAGTAATTTGGTGCTAATTTGAATTCAAAATGGTTGGATTGTGAAAAAAACAAGTTCAAAGATCAAATTGAAAACTGAAAATTAATTTTTTTTAAAAAACTAATTGTTATAATCTACGGTGATAATGATTTGTGATAGTGTATAGTGTACATGCTATAATAAATTCAACTCACGGGTTAGTTTTTTTTTATTATGTGGCTTGCGTCCTGCGGCGGGTCATATATTTTTATTTTCTATAAAAAATTATATATGCAGGTTTTTCAATGTATTTTTGTAGTTTAAAAAATTTAATTTCAAATAAAAAAAATTTATGCATACATGTAATTAAATAAATCAAGAACTATGTGTGCGAACAAATAAATAAAAATTCTTTAATGATATTTAAAAATAAAAATTGAAAAATTGAGAGACATGTTTAGTTCAAGTTATTTAATTTTGAAAGATGAGATATTTACTCGGTTGTGTTTGCTAAATTTGTTTATCAAAATATTTTTTTTTATTCAAGCAAACAATAATAGAAATAAAGACACAAATTAAATTGATTGAATAAAGTAAAATATGGAAAAAAAACTTCAAAGTTGTACATATTAGAATTATTATCTAAAATATTTTTTTTATTTTAAAAAATAAAGTTCATCCATATAAAAGATTAAAAGAAATTATAGATGAATAAAAAAACTCTTCAAATTTAAATGCATAATCAAAAAAATAATCGTCATTTCAAAGAGGTTTTCTAAATAAAATAAAAGAGTGAAGGAGTACTAATCTAAATATAAATTAAAAAAATTTAGAGAAAAAATGATAAAAAAACATTAATTTAAAAAATAATTAGAAAAAAGTAAAGGTCAGATGTTGTTGGACCTTGCCAACCCGTCTGACCTTTTTTTTCGAGCTTGCGTGAGAGGACTCTTATTTTTTTATTACAACTAGGGTGGGTGACATGTCGTCTGACCCTAATTTTTTTGAAAAAGAAAATCAAATGACACGTCAACTACTGTGGCAAACGATGTATTGTCTGATTTGCCTAGATTTCGGCTATCATTGTGGTCGAAAAATCAAGATTTAAGTTTTTTTAACCGAAAATTCTGTTTTTTAACTCATTTTGACCTAAACACCTATAAAACACTTTAAAAATTATGATAAATCTATCTATGCCCTTTAAAAACCATCCTAAAAATTGAAATCAACTCGAAATAAAAAATAACATGAGTTAGATATGTTTTTTTCATGAATTTTAAAAGTAAAACACATCTAATATAAAATTCTCTCATCAAATAGAACCATTTGACACATATATTATCCATTTTGATGGCTTAAATTGGTGTCAACGATATGTTTCTCTTTTTATCGCCAGAATCTAGTGACTTTTCTCTTTCCTCTTAACCAGGAAGTAAAAATAACAAAAATAAATTTTTGTACCTAAATAGAATTTGAAAAATATTGAGATACTAAAACTTGTGTTATTTTTTAAGTTTGAAGACTAAAATATATTTTTTTACTAAACTCATGACACACCATCCATATTTGATATTTTTATCATTTTGGTCCCTTATATTTTAATACCATTATTTTATAAAATAATAAAATCAATTAATTTCCAATTACGATTAAATTACTGAGAGAAAAAAATAAAAAAATAAAAAAAAATAAAAATTCTGCATAGTTTATCCGGGTGAAAGTATTAACGGTACACTTTTTTATAGTGAAAAAATGGACAACTTTTAGTTTTATACTTAATGGTTAATAATTAGGAAGATAAAAAAAATTAAAAAATTGGTAGCTGGTGATTATTTTTATGCCTTCTTGGCGGAATCAACACCCCAAACAAACAGAGACCGAGCTTTCTCCGCTCCTCTTTCTTTCCCATCTCCCATAAACCACTGTCCGCTTTTCCCATTTCCTGCTAAAATCCAAAACAAAGGAAGAAGTAGAGAGATGCAATCGGTGGTTTGGAACCCAACTCACTGTAGCGCCCAACAAACCCTAGACACCTCCTGCAGCTCTCCTCTTCCTCTTCTTCATCATAAGGTCTCCTTCTCTCTCCCTGTCTCCTTTTTCTTCTTTTTTTTTTCCTGGAATTATTAATCAGTTCTTATTATGAAGATGACTATTTGAATCCCGTATGCTTTCACAGAGTTGTAAAGGCTTTTTTGGTGCCCATGTGAGGAGCGCCAATCAGCTGCGGCGAGGCACCCCTTGCCATTCCTTACGGGCTCGACTGCCTTCTTTCACACAGAGGAGGCTAGGTTCGTTTTTTTTCTTTTCTTTCTTATAATTCAGGATACTGATTCAATTAACTCATCATACCCATTTCTCTTCTTTTAATTTGGAATAATGGGTTTATTTTATTTTATTTTGTTAAGTAATGTTGCTGAATAGGTTTTTTTTTGGTATTGTATAGTTGTAAAGGCTGTTGCTACTCCAGATTCGGCGGTAGAATTGCCGTTAACGGCGGATAATGTTGAGAGTGTATTGGATGAGGTTAGACCCTATCTGATTTCAGATGGTGGTAATGTGGCATTACATGAGATTGATGGGAATGTTGTACGGTTAAAACTACAAGGAGCGTGCAGTTCTTGTTCTGCTTCTGTTACGACAATGAAGATGGGTATTGAGCGTCGTTTAATGGAAAAGATTCCTGAGATAGTTGCAGTAGAAGCTATATCGGATGAAGAAACCGGACTTGAGTTGAAGGAAGAAAATATAGAGAAGGTAATCAAATTGGAGCCTTAATTTTTAGTGCTGTTATATGTTGTGGGATTGAACAGTTATTGAATGGTGAATGACCTCTGGTAAATATCCACATTGTAATGGGTGAATGAAAAAAAATAAAATTGAAGATGCTAAGTTGCGGGGTGACAATTGAAAAAGAAAAGAACAGAGTGTAGGTTTCCACTCGATTCACTAATAGCGTAAATCATCTCTGTGGTTCTCTACTGCTTCAGGAATTCTGGAATATTTTCCTTCATTTACAACTTAATCTTCACCGGCATGGTTTTGCACCAACTATTATTTTAGCTCTTGGTGTGTAATTTTGGTCTAGGTGCTGTGTTTGTTTTAGATACATCTTAAAGTTGTCTAAACTAGGATGCACTTTGAGAGTCCCTTCTGCCATATTCCACCAACTGCATCTACTGGCTAAGCAGTTTCAACCCCCTCCTGTTTTTTTCCCCTGTCTTGGAGAAACTTAAATTGCAGGTTGTTACTGCATAGTACCATTATGGAATTTTGAGCAAGGTTAAATCTTTGAAATCATTGAATGCATGGTCAATGGTCCTCTACTTGCTCAATCATGCCTAATACCAAGGCTTCCCTCCCTTCTAAGAGAATTTTACCTTTGCATGAAAATGGAATTGGAATTATGGGCTAGGTTCATTCCTGCATGGCCTATTGTCAGATGATTAGCTTACGTGGTCCGAAAACTGTCATCAAGGCAAACCAACAAATAGTTGCCTAAATTGTTAATAAGGTTCTACTTGACTCCTTTACATCCCAATAGGGTGCTGCAGTTTTTGTGATGTGCTCATAGCATATGATAGGTAGCCATTAGGTAATGTCTTTGACTGGGCTGTCTATCAATAATAGCCTTAATTGTAAACAACTTTCACCCTTTGGAATAGGGTTTTCAAAATCCCTGGGTGGTCTTGAGTGTTCTATACCTTATAAGAGCTGCTTTTAACAAAGGTTTGAGGGTGTTGGGAATTCAAAAGGAGGAAGTGTAGTGAAACTGGGCTTTGTCATTGATTTGAAACCTTTGGTTGGAGGGCAGCTTTAGAATCTTTTAAACTATGTTTGGTTTGGGTGAGGGAAGGGCAAGGGGGGGGGGTAAATAAAGGTAAGGTATGGAAGGGAAAGTAAAGGTGGTGTATGAATTATTTCCTTGTTTGGATCAAATGAGGGAAAAGGAAGGTTATGAACCCACCTTTGTTTTGTTAGTGGAAGGATGATAAGGTTTAATTTTGTAATTACTAAAATGTATTTAATTATAAATTTTAATTTTTGTATTCATGAACAGTGTGTTAAATTGAAACAAACTTGATGCATCCAATAATCAGCTTAAGCCGACATTATTGAAAATTAAATGATCAAAGTAAGCTTCAAAAAATACATAGCAATTGACATTAAAATTTCAAAGAACCAAACATTATAATTACATCAATTACCTTTTTGCAGATCTTGAAATGAGCTATTGTAGAAGAGCATGAAAGCTAGAGAGAAGGAATAATAAATTGGCAGATTATAAAGGAAAAACTCAATCAAACTTTTGAAATAGGAGATTTGGTGTTTGTTAACAGAAGATTTATTGTATTGTTGTAAAGATATGGGTTTAGAAAGAAGATAGGCCATATACGTTTTGATTTATCCTTCTAATAGAAAGGATAGATCTGGAATTAGATTAAAAAAAAGGTTAACAAAGGGAAAAAGAGGCCAAAAATTATAAAACTTGTACCATTCGCTCGTTTGGAGTGTTAAGGATTTTAGCAGTTACTGGAGTTTGAGGGCTTATAGAAAACCCTCCCATTCTCTTGCAAACCCTCCCATTCCCTACCCTTCCTCTTAAAATTTTTTTTCCAAACAAAGTTTGGGAGTTCCAAGCCCGCCCCACCACTCCCCATTAAACCCCTCCAAACAAACACAGTGTTAGGGTTAGAAGCATTTTTTTGTCCTGCTTTAGGATTTAGTCGTAGCTCTACTAGCTTCAAATCAGTGCTGTCGCATTAATATGTAGTCGTGTTCATCAGCAGGTTTGCAGTGAAATTGGAGAGTTAGATGTCATAACATTGTTGTTTTTGGATGGTTCTTTACAGCTTTTGTTTCTAAGGATGAAGTCTCTTTCTCCTGCATCATGCATCCTTCCCCTGTTCTCTGATACTAAAGTTTATTTTTTTTATTGAAATATATGTTTGCTTCTGTCAAGTCTAAGATGGTCAGAAGCGCAACAGGATTTTTGTGGTAGTGTAGTTCGTTTTATCGAGGCCCCTGAAGTTGCAGCCTTCAAGATACAATATCTGATAAGAGCTGTTTCTGACTGGCAATGTTCTGCTTTTCGTTAGTGCCCATAGCCTCATAGGCTGATGGCTGGGTTGATATATATATACATATATCTTCCTCTTTTTTCCTATGAAAACACCCCTGCTTCCCGCTCCCAGAAGAAGCCTATAATACCTGCATGTATATGCAGATGCAAGTTATAAAGTATGTGATGGCTGTTTTCTTCTCAAACTTCAATGTTTTTAGCTGATAACTTGTTAATTGTGCCAGGTGCTGGAAGAAATTAGGCCATACCTTGTTGGGGCAGCTGGAGGATCTCTTGACCTAGTGGCAATTGAGGAGCCAATAGTTAAAATCCGAATAACAGGACCAGCAGCTGGGGTCATGACCGTACGAGTGGCTGTTACCCAGAAATTACGAGAGAAAATTCCAGCCATTGCTGCAGTTCAACTCCTATGATATTCTTGCAGATTTCTAGGCCAGGACATGAGTTCATCAAATAAACAGTTATCAGATTGTGTACAGTTTAGATGGGTGCAATTGCTTGAATACTGATATTCTGAAAATCCAATTAAAGGAAATTGAGATTGCAAGTCATTTTGTATTCACACAACTATCTTCACCATGTTCAGTGAAATATAGTTGTAGATATGAGATGATTTAGACTATGTTTTTGGTTCAAAATGTGTTTGGCTTGAAAAAATATATTTATGTTTTTTCAAGCATAGATATGCAGATAATCCGACACTTAGTGAGATAAGTAGGGGAAAAGGTGTCCTGTAAAACTTTGGTTATTGGTGCTAGGTTAAAAACTGGAGGTGGATTATTGCAAGCTTGAATGAAATCTAAAATTGTTTTTAAACATAACAATTTTATTTTTTTCTCAAATAAAGCATATTTGATAGTTGCTTAAAGCATGAGACCTGATGAGTTCATATGGCTCCAGACATATACGTACCTACTTAAGAAGAAGAAATCCCTGTAATACCAAAATTGAGGATTCACCTAAATTTGCTTTCAATTCCCAAAAGTACATATGCAAATCTTCATCATCAAGTAGTTCTTCTAGCTTCTCTTTGGTTGCGCCGCATGAGTCTTTCGGGGTAGGGTTTAGTTAGTGGAAGAAATAAAAATATGTTTGGTTAAAAAAATATAAAAGTAAAAAGTAAACATATTTATGTAATAATTTTGGAGTGATTTTTTATATTTTTTAAAAATAAAATATATAGAAATATTTTCATTTAATTTTTGTTGTTTTTGTTTTTTCTATTATGAAACAGTAATCAAACGCTACTTAATAATGTTTCTCGAAAAGAGATATATAATTCAATCGGAGACTTTTTATATCTTAGAGGGTATTTAAAAATATAATAACGGTTGTTTTTTAAAGTGTTTTTCACTTAGAAATGTATCAAAATATTGTTTTTTAGTTTAAAAATTGTTTTTGATATCAACATATTAATATGAAAACACAAAAATAAAATTTAATTTTTTTTAAAATATTTTTAAATTGTAAAAAAGAAGAAGAAGATTTCCCTTTTGTTATTTGGTCGGTTCTGTTCAACTCTTGTTTCCAAGGATGTAGTCTCTTTCTCCTGGATTACAGTTCCTTCCCCTCTTCTCTCTTACTAAATTCTAATTTTCTATCAAAATATATATTTGCTTTCGTCAAGTCTAACATGTCCAGAGAAGCACTACAGCAATTCTGTGGCAGTGTAGTTCATTTCAACGAGGCTCCTGAAGCGACTCCCTTTCAGATACAATATCAGATGTAAGCTGTTGAGCTGTTTTGGACTGGCAATGTTCTCCTTATCATTAGGGCTAATAGCCTCACAGGCTTATGGTTGGAGTGACACACACACACACATTTCCTTCCTTCTGCGTGTAAACAAACACCCTGCTAGCTCTCCAATCCCAGAAGAAGCCCAAGTTGTGAAGAATATGATGGTTGTTTTCTTCTCAAACTCCATCGCTGTTAGCTTATAATATGCTTGATAACTGTGCCAGGTACTCGACGAGACAACGCCATGCCTTGATGGGGCTGCTGGAGGATCTCTTGAGCTAGTGGCAATCGAGGAGCATATATTAAAATCCGAATAACAGGGCCAGCAGCTGGATTCACGCCTTTACGAGTGTTTTGCTGCAATATAACACATAAACTACGAAAGAAAAATCCAGCCATTGCTGCAGTTCAGCTCCTGTAGTTTTGCTGCAGATTTCTAGTCCGGGACATGAAGATGATGAAGATAATAGATTCATTATCTTTACGTGTTAGATGTATCCTCTTCTGTGTCTTTTTAAGAATTCTTTTTTTATAGATTTTTTGTATATTCATATTTTCGTTTGTACGAAGATGACGAAGGAAGATAATACAACCTGCGACCTAACGTGGGTTAGGTAACTAGTATTCTTCCAAAACTGCTAAAAAAATATATGAGAAGTTGTAAAAGTATTTAGAGTGAACTAGATTAATGACTCATGCCGCAGGGGTGATTAAATTTTTTAAATATCTAAATAAAATATTTAGATATTTTTAACATATTTTATAATATAAAAAAAATTAAACCATAAAAAAGTTGATTTAATGTAACAAGATTAATTTTGCGAATCCAAAAATAATATGGACAACCAATAAAAATATAGTTTGAATAAAAATTCAAGACGATATTTTAAAAAAATAAAATTGAGACGACAATATGTTGTATTGATTCGGGTCAACTTGAGATAACCTGTCAATTTCGCAACCCAGATCACAACATTAGGATAGTCTCGTAGAGAGTAAATGGAACCAAATTAAGAACTCAAATTCTCAATTAACTCAACATTAAATGATTAAATTTTAAAAAAAATCAATTAAAAAAGACAAAGAAACAACCCAAATCAATTCAAGTTAGCTAGTTAAACTCGTGATCCGGATCATTAGACCATGATAACTTCATAGAAAGTAAACTGTAATAAATTGTGAATCATAATTCCTAACAACCTAATGTTAAAAGTTGAAATTGAAAAATAAAAAGAAAAAAATGACCCGATTCAACGGGGTTAACCCACTAAGCCTATGATTCGGGTCATGAGATCGGAATAACCTGATATAAATCAAGCTAAAATAAAATAAAGCTTAATTTTCAATCAAATGTTGAAACATAAAATACAAAAAACAAATTAATTGAAAAAAACAAAAAAAAAACTCAAGTTAATTAGGTTAATCCATTAAAATCATAACTCAAGTAATAATATTGAGATAACTTGATAAAAAAAAATCAAAACAAATTTTAAAGATTAATATTACAAATTATTAAAGAAAACAATTAAATGTTAAAAAAAAACTAGATCACTATTCTAATACTGGGTGATAATCGAGGAGGGGAATATATTTATTCCCCTTCTCGATTATCACCCAGTATTAGAATAGTGAACAAATTTTTTTTTTAGGAAGTATTTAGTTATTGTTTTAAAATAAAATATATAAAAACAATAGAAACAAAAGGAATATGTTTTTTTTTGTACTTATGAGAGCATAATAATTAATTTCAAAACTATATCAGAAACAAATTTATTTTATAACAAATCTTTATTTTTTAAATCAAATACTTTTTTTTTGTCTTTTCTGTATCAAGGCTTTTTAAATATGAAGTGTCTTTCTTATGGGTTTTCCTTGCTTGTGGGTTTGAAACTTCAGAATTGGGCTAACAATATACTAGTTAGCAGTTCAGCCCAGTACTCTATGCCTCCCTCTAAAACCCTGAAACCCTACCTTGCGAATCCATTTTCTTGTTGCAGGCAGCCTTCTCTCCCCTGTAAGGATCCACCTTCAGTTTATAGAGAGAAGGGAGAGAGTTTTAGAGAGATAGACAGGAGAGACAATGGGGGCGAGCAAGAAAGAATCAGTTGAAGTGGATAAAAAGAAGAACAGTAAAAAAAACCAACCCACCAAGAAAGAGAAGCACAACACGGAAGAATCTGTACTTGCTCAAAAACTAGAAGACACAGCAACTGATTACAAGGTATGCACCGTTTCATCTTCTGGGTTTTGCTGGGAAGCATGAAATATTTCTACCGTCTGCAGAAACAACCTCAGTTCGTGCTCATATAAGCTTGTTTTTTTTGTGCTTTCACAGCTGGTACTTATAAGCCGCTGTGGTTATTTTGTGATAAATACTTGATGGGATATTGCTGTTTTGGTTGTTTGAGTTGTTAGTGTTGTGCTTGTTTGACTATTTGTTCTGTAAAACGTTAATGAGTTTTGAGTTACTTTTTTATGGTAGGAACTTTCTGCGGATGATGATTCCGAGGATTATAAATCAGTAGGAGAGTCAGAAGCTGGCGATGGTGAATCCTCTGGAGATGAGGTACATGGTAATTGCCTGCATTTGCATGTGCAATATTTACCAACATACACTTTAAAAAAAATGTAATAAATTTTGATGTTATCTAGCATGTTATCTTTCAGGGCAAAGAAAATAAAGAGAAGGCTAGTTGTATTTAAACGTTAGTCTAGCCATAATGCTTGGTTTAGAAGTGGTTGTAGTTTGAATGGGCTCTAATCAAAATTAGGGCTCAAGTTTTTTTATAGTGAAATCCTTTTTATAGATTCCTGGCAACTAAAATTAAACAGAGGGAAATATTTTTCCTCTGTTCTTTGACATTATGAAGTTTCATGTTTCACCCAGAAACGTTTCCATGGTATTGTGGTCATTTGTACGTTAATATCTTAATAATAACTATTGCAGGGCATTCACAACACTGGCAGTAGTGAGGGCTTGGCCATTGATGGTCAGAGTGAAGACTCTGAACCTGATCAAGGAGCTGAAGAAAGTGATTCTTCTGAGGACGAGGTACATTTTTTTCACCTTCCTTTGATGCTGGAAAAATAAATTTTAATTTATTTCGGTATTTTCTTAATTCCTTATTGAGTGGAACTTATTTTGCTTGGTTATTTTCATTCAAAAGGTGGCTCCTAGAAATACGGTTGGTGATGTTCCCTTGGAGTGGTATAGGGATGAAAAACATATTGGGTATGACATTGCTGGAAAGAAGATAAAAAAGAAAGAAAGACAAGATAAACTCGATTCATTTCTGGCAAATGTTGACGACTCAAAAAATTGGTAAGTTTTTCAATTGAATCCATGTGTTTCTCATGCCAATATTATCAATGACTGCAAAGTACTTTTTCCTTATTTTTCTTTTGTTATCTAGGCTATTCTCCCCATCCACACTTAGTTACTTGCTTCATTGTTTTTTTTCCCTATCTTTGGAGTTATCTTTTTCTATTCTTCCTATGTTTTGTGGTTATATGTGCAAGGACCGGTCAGCTGTTGTTCCAACATAAATATCATGGTTTTCTTTTCTCCTTTTTGTGATTGTGACTAGGAATAATTATTGCCATACATCATTGAATAAAAGGCATCCTTCCAGAAAAGAAAAAAGTAGAAATTAGTACCAAATGACCCCCCCAATTTTCATTTATCTAGTAAGAAACCCCTGTATTTAACCAGCTTTAGAGCATCAGAAGTTGGGGAAACTATTTTATCAGATACGATAAAAAAATAATTCATTTCCTTGAAAGATTCTCAAGCTAATCCATTCTAGTCCACAAAAATATTGGGTAGATATCACAATGTTATGAATTGGATAGGGCCCAACTGTGTATCTGATTTCTCTGGTTTGACACTTCCTCACACTATATTGTTTATAACAAATGGTTGCATAGTACTAGGAAAACAGGGAAAAGGAGTTGTCTTAGTTGGATTTTTAGAGGGTTTAAAATTTTGTTAGTTGAAATTTCAATATAGTGTTGGATGTGAGTGTATTTAAATATGGGTGGGGGCATTGAGTTAGAGGTTGCTCTTCCTCCACCATGTTTTATTGTTACGAGGAGCTTAAAGCATCATTAATGGGCTTGTGACCTTGTGAAAATGATCCTTCATCTTCTTTCTTATGCAAAGTTGTTGTCATTGTTCTCGGTAGAATTGACTGAGGAGTGACGTTGAGAGAGTTTTACCCAGTCTTGGAAAGTGAACATATTTTCTATCGGGGTTTGCATTTTCGTCATTCAAGCATGCTAGTTTCCTATTTAGTGTGTGCTTGGTAATGCTATGCAAGTGCTTTTGTGAAAGTGTGTTGGGTCTAAAAAACACCAATTTAATAGTTCTTTGGGTGCTTTTTGATGGTTTTGACATCTCCATATCAAAATCATCTAAAAGCACCCAAAAAAGCACCAATCTGATGCCTTTTCCGGCCAAACATAGCTTAGCCAAACACAGCTTTGGCATCAGAGTGGTGCCAAACATAGCCCAAAAAAGGGTTTACCTTTGTTTTCTATTTATGTTGCGGATGCTGAATAAAAGAAACTGACTGATGAGGGATTTACCTCAGTCGTAGCAAGGAAAGGAAAAGAAAGGTTACCATTTGGGTTGTTCATTGTTGGCACCCTAAATTCGAGAGGTTTAGGACACGGAAATCTCATGTTTTAAGGAAATTTGTTTAATGTAAAAGATTGCAACTGAAAAGGAGAAAAAAGAAGAAATAGAAAAAGAATAAAAAGCATGTAGTCAAGGAAGACAAGAGGGGCACTATCTTTCTCTTCTAATGCTCATTCTATACTTAATGAGGATGATGGTTTTATCTTTTGGAAATATTTTATTAGTAATGTTTCATAGTTTTGTTGATGGTAGAGTCATTGTTTGAATCATACACATCGTTAAAATGTTCATGTTTTGTAAGGACAATAGAAAAGAATGCAGTATCATGTCTTAGTGTTCAATGATTGGTAATCATTTTGCAGATTACTAGATAGAAAATTCAAAACATTTAAATAGCCTGGACCCCTACAACCTTTGTGCAATAGCACTACAGTCTACTATTTCTTATTTGGGTAGATAAGGTATTATTCTAGATCTTTTTTAGTGCTATAGAAATGTGTGTGCCAGGCATATGTGCTTGTGCTTTGCTTTTTGTTCATAGGCTCAAAGAGCGGTAGTGGATCACTGCTTTATTGTCCCGAGCTTTTTCAACATTGGGTGTGAAAAATTAAGGTTGTTTAGAATTATGCTATTTCTAGTGATTTTAGTGTTTTGATTGAGAGGGAAAAATGGTCACTAATTGTTTTTTGTCAGAGCAATTATTGTGGAGGTTGGATATGGAGTCTTTATGATGTCCAACTCATGGAACTTTTGTGGATTGATTTGGCACTCCTTGTATGAATTGAATTGGCTGATTTCAACCTGAACAAAAAAAACTTGGAACTTTATAATGACTGTCTTGATTGTTTTCAGCATGACTGGACCACACTCATCCTTCAATATTTTGCACTTCCTATTCAGGAGGATGAATCGTTTTCTTCTCCTTTTCTATCTTAATAAAATTTATCTTTAAAGTGCACATACACATAGCAATCTCACCCAACCCCTTGAGAAAATTGTGAAGTATCAACTTTAATCAAGTTTAATCCAAGCTAATGTGTTTGCTAATGGTGAATATTTTTGTATTCAGGCGCAAGATTTATGATGAGTACAATGATGAGGAAGTAGAGCTTACAAAAGATGAAACCAAACTTGTTCGTAGAATGCTCAAAGGAAAAGCTCCACATGCTGACTTTGATCCATATGTGGTCTGTAGTTCTCATTCATATCCATGTTCAAATATTTTATACAATTATAATTTTGGATTATCATATCATTTTCCACACATATAATGCTTAACATTATATGCTCAAAATTGATATCTTATGTGTTCATTCAGCCTTATGTTGATTGGTTTAAATGGGAAGATGCAAAGCATCCATTGTCAAATGCACCAGAGCCAAAGAGTCGATTCATCCCCTCAAAATGGGAAGCTAAAAAGGCAAGTCATTTCATATTTTATTGATCCAAAATCGTTGAGGAGATAAATAATTTACATTCAACTTAGGGTTTATTTGAATGGCCATCATCATTTTAATGAATTACCATTCTGAATTTTATCTGGAGAGGTTCATTTGTGAAATCATGACATGGTTCTATGCTTCATGTTCTGTGCCTTCTGTTTTATGAATCTACAGGTTCTTGGACTTGTCAGGGCAATTCGCAAAGGATATATAAAGTTTGACAAGCCTAAAGAAGAGCCCCGTTTCTACATGTTGTGGGGGGACGATGCTAGCTCATCAGAAAAGACTGGACACTTGTCTTACATTCCTGCACCAAAACCAAATTTGCCAGGTATGATCTCTTCTTTTTTTTCACATTGCTTGAATGAATGGGACTTATTAAACTTGATTTTTCTTTTAGGTCACGAGGAGTCATACAATCCCTCTCTAGAGTACATCCCAACACAAGAGGAGATCAATTCTTATCAGTTGATGGATGAGGAAGACCGTCCTAAATTTATCCCTAAAAGGTAACTCAATTCTTGACCTGTTCATTTACATATCTTGTTTATCTCTGAACACCTAGCATCTTAACAATATTTCATCCTCTTAGGTTTACATCTTTGAGGAGCATCCCAGCTTATGAGAATGCTGTTAAAGACTCTTTTGAGCGTTGCTTGGATTTATACTTGTGTCCTAGAGTTCGCAAGAAACGTGTAAGTTACCAGTCCAGATTGGAGATTAAAGTTAGTCTGCGAGTTATCCAAAGTTCTACTTCATAAAGCTAATCAGAATCTGGACTCTTGATATTGCAGATTAATATTGATCCTGAATCTTTAAAGCCTAAGCTGCCAAGCCGAAAAGATCTTAGACCTTACCCAGCGACGTGCTGTCTTGAGTATAGAGGACACAAGGGTGCAGTTATGTCCATTTCCACTGAAGCTTCAGGACAGTGGATTGCTTCAGGTTTGGATGTTCATCTTCAGCATTTATTGTATTATCCATCAAACATCAAATTTATCCTTGGATGTGGATCTTATGTTTTCATGCTCTCTGATAGGTTCTAGTGATGGAACTGTGCGTTTGTGGGAGGTTGAGACATGTAGATGTATTAAAGTCTGGGAGTTTGGTGAAATTGTCCAATATGTAGCATGGAATCCTTTGCCGGAGCTTCCTATCTTGGCTGTCACTGTGTAAGGCTTATTGCATTTTTCAGTGGGTTTAATTTTGTCGAGCCTTTTATCACATATAATTAAAGCAAGCATACTTTGGCAGGGGACAAGATGTATTTCTTTTGAACAGTGGGTTGGGAAATGAAGAAATACAGAGAAAAGTTAAGGAGCTTCTGCAAGTTGAGACACATAAAGCTCCAGAAGATTCTGGTCTGTGTAAAAAATGGCTCATGCATTGTTATTTTATGGCCAACGGGAATTTTCTTATTTTTTGCCATTTATTGGTTATTTATAGGCAACAAGGTGTCTGGCTGGAGCTGGCTTCAAGATGATGAACATGAAGGAATCAGGTTAAGGCATTTCAAGGTAATTTTCTTTGCTCATTTTGAACATTGGTGAAATATACTATTTTACTAGTTTTAATGGAAGATACTTCATTTGAAAACTTTTTTCTTATTCATCCCTCACTTTCTTTTGCTCTTGCAGGCTGTATTTTCAGTTGAATGGCATCGTAAAGGAGACTATTTCTCAACTGTGATGCCAGCTGATATCCTTTTCTTTCACTGTCATTTCACTGTAGTTTTGTTTCTTGTTCTATAAAGTATTGTTCCATGCATGAAGTCTACCGGTCTCACTTAACTTTTCTGTGCTCATTTTGGTTACTTAGTTTTCCTTTTATTTATCCTTTTCCGGCTCTTAGTCATTCTTATTCTTTGTAAGAAGACAATTTCATGATTGCAGAGGAATGCTTTTTCCTTCATATGCAGTGAGGGATGTGTTGCATTCAGTGCCAATGGTTGGTAGATGAGCTGCATATTAATGTGGATGATGTTTCTAAACTAAAAAAGCATGCATTTCTCATCTTTTGTAGATTCATTGGGTAGTTTTTATTTCCACTTTTTGACAATCCTTTGATCTTATTATGTCCATGAGCTTAGAATTTCCGTTTTGTGTTCT
Organism: Populus nigra; assembly: GCF_951802175.1. NCBI lineage: Eukaryota > Viridiplantae > Streptophyta > Magnoliopsida > Malpighiales > Salicaceae > Populus > Populus nigra. The sequence continues at coordinate 1,235,610 of NC_084858.1, forward strand.
AGTGTTACTAGTCCATGGGGATTTTTTGCATCTTTTTGCCTAAGCAAGGCCATGCTCTGAAGCTCACCCATCTTGCATACTGTATTCTCGTTTTGTTTTCATTTGATTCCAAGGACTGTTAATCTTCTTGTGAAATTAACACGTGTAATGCGGGAAACTCTATATCGAAAAGTGTGATTCATTTATCAGAAATAGGTAGGTATGCATGCTCAAGTCACTTTGAGATATCCATGAAATTAGACATGCATACTAATGACATGCAAACAACAGAACATGTCAGGGCGTTTTACTTGAAGCCAAAAGAAACAAGAATGCCAATTGCCTATGATTTGTAGCCTTGACCAATTAATTACGCGATTCAAAAGCAATTCTTATTCACCAGCTCTCTAAGAAATTTACACAAAGACATCCATTTAAGCTGCATGGACTTCCGGTGTCAGCAGTTTTTCATCCTACTCGCTCCATCTTCTTTGTTTCAACAAAGAAGAATGTCCGTGTTTATGATCTGGTGAAGCAAAAGCTGATTAAGAAGCTGGAGACTGGATTACGTGAAGTCTCCTCTATTTCAATTCATCCTGCTGGTCTGCTCCTCATTCTTGTTGATAGATTTTCCAAGTCATCATATATATCTCTTTTCCTACAACATTCTTATTCCGGGTTTGACTTCCGTGCAGGTGATAATGTAATTGTGGGAAGCAGAGAGGGCAAATTATGTTGGTTTGACATGGACCTTTCATCTAAACCTTACAAAGTTCTCAAGTATGAATTCTGATCATATTATTTGGTCAACTAATTTTAAATCAATATGAAATTTTAAAACAAGTGACATATTTCAAGCATTCAGCCAGATGAATCTTGTAGAAAATGTATACATATAAAATCATGTGCTTACTCTTAAATTTGGTGTTTACCCACCTTTTATGCTTTTATTTCATGTGATGACCATCTTTTCCTGATGTGATTTTCTTTTCATGCCTTATATGATGTGAATTTCTAATTTCTCAGGTGTCATCCCAAAGACATAACCAATGTGGCCTTCCACCGTTCATACCCATTATTTGCATCATGCTCTGATGATTGCACTGCATATGTTTTTCATGGGACAGTTTATTCAGATCTTAATCAGAATCCTCTTATTGTTCCTCTGGAAATTCTCCGTGGGCATGCAAGTTCAAATGGAAGAGGTCAGTGCTTGGTGATACACATGTCACATACACATATGCACACATATTGTCAAGTATGGGGTAGATACATGTCCTATTCCTGAATTAGGATTGGGTTGAAATTTGAGCATATACTACTAGTAGTTACTCTGTGCAAAGCTGGCTCCTCATAAGCACTTGAAGGATATGACTTTCCAATAATAGAACAGTTTTGGCCAAAGCGCAGCCATAATTTGTTTTACAAGATCTGAGTTGGGGCAAAAAAATCCATGTTCACTACAGATCTGATACAACTTCACCTCTGTGATGTTCAACATATTTTGATTCTCATACTCATCACTCTACATCTTCATTGGCTGGTTGGACGGATAAAACAGGAAGTACTGATCCATTTTGGCTATTAATACTCTCCTTTCATCACATAATGATACAAGTTATCAAATTGATTCTCATTTATTGCTAGAAGTGATTGTATGGGGTTGCATTGTGGTTAAACTTTCTGTTTCCTGTGTAGTATTTCTAGCATGTCATATTGTATATGTGCTAATGCATTTACATACCAGTCAAAAGAACCCTCCCAACATCAACTGTTGAGATGAAACTGACACAGTTGCAATTGATTCTGGATTGTATTGTAGGAGTATTGGACTGCAAGTTCCACCCACGGCAACCTTGGTTATTCACTGCTGGTGCTGATTCTTTGATAAAACTTTATTGTCACTAGATGATGCAAGAAGAAGAATGTATTATTTCAGGCCAGTTTGAGAAAGATTGCAAGCCAATGATGTAGGGATTAATGAAGCTGGAGCTGTATTGTGTGGTAGAAATTACAGTCCAGGCATTACAAATAGGTTCAGCTACTGATATTCCATCATTTAGTGTTGCACGTGGTATTCGAACAGGCCTTGATTATAATTTTGACGGTGACAGAATTTACTTTCTTATTATCATTTTGATCCAATCTTGATTCTCTTTGTTTTGGTGCCTGGGAATTTCTTTTGTTCAATTATTTGAGTCATTCAATTCTTAATAGTAGCTTCAATTAACCAATGAAATAAAGCAATGGTGAGAAGAGATACTCCCTGGAAACATGACAGAGATGGCTTGGATATGGAACTGATTCAAGTAGGTATTCTAAGCTTCCTATTCTGGAGTCTGTTCTATGCTTTTATTCCAGCTCTATTTTTAGAACAGCATCCGTAGACCATTTGCCAATTACTATCTGATGATCTGACTGCTGGCCACTGCAAGTTTCCATTGTGGCTATAAAACTATGGCTGGCTGCCACTTCGCATTACAAAAAAGAGCTACAAGACTCGAAAGATCTTTTCGGAGCATGTTCTTAAGAAAATATAAACTTGGGTGAAGTTTAAAATACGATTCATTGTTCTTTAACATGTTGGAATTTGATGGTTTTTAATAGCCTAAGCTATTTCTATTTTTATAATGTACTAGATAGGTTGACTGTGCGGAGGGTTATTTCTGTAAACGTGTGCTGTTTTTAATTGTAAGACAATTAAAAAAAAATCATTTTTTAAGTATGTATTCAATAAGTAATATGATAAAAACTTAATTAAATTGTTTAGAATCTTATATAAGAATTAAATTGTAAAATGTAAAGAGATTAATCTAACATAGAAATTTTTCAAGTAATTCCAAACAAAAGGTGATATGATAAATAAAAAAAGTATGAAAGCTCAATCTTTGAGTAAGAAATAAAGTCCCAACAACTGTAAGCAAGTAAAGAATAACAAATGTTGTCAACTCTTTGTTATTACAAGGACTTTAATAACTTAGTTAAATGTTTACAAAAATATTTTATATGTCTAGATCTAATGTATAAAATAAATATGATACATATCTCAAACACTCGTCTTACAAGATAAATTCCCCCCCAAGAAAAAGCAACTTAAAAGCATCTAAAACCTTTAAACTTTCATGATCAAGCATTGGCCAAAAAACTCTTCGATGTAAATCAAAAAACCTATGCACACCTCTAATTAAACAATCCAATAACCATTGTGTAAAATAATAAAAAAAAATTCTTCAACAATAAACAAAAATGAAATTGAGAAAACCAAGTGAAAAATAAAGATTAAGATATCTCACATTGCAATACCAGTAATTTACGTGGTTATGTTTAATAAATTCCTCTATGAAAATAAATTTATAATAGAAAAACACATAAAATTTATAATAGAAACTGACACACATAAAAATTATTGAACAATAATTATAAAAAAACAAAACAATGCAAGGCTGCACATAACACATAAAATTTATTGAACAGTAATTAAAAAAAACAGTACAAGGTTGTATATATGAAAAATCTTATAAAAAAATCAATATTAAAAAAATATATGTAATCTATATAAAATTAAAAAAAAACCACAGATAAATCATACCTACTTAAACATAAACCAAAAATTTATTTGAAACAATATACACAAATGATGCATTATTTTTTTGAAAAACTAAAAAATTAATATATATATTAAACCAGGCCAAGGGCTTGTGGGCTTGATAAGCTAGGCAATTGGACAACATGATTTTCTAGGAGAAGAGAAAGGAGAGAGGGAGGGAGGGAAACCCCCCCGGTTGGAGCTCCTCCATGGTCTGTGGCACATGCGCCTTGCCATTTTGTCTGGGGTGGCGAGGCACATCGAACGTCGCCTCTTATGGCGACACTCGATTCTGTTTTGTGACCGCATACGCCACTCGAATGGCATGGGCAACGCCCACCCGCAGGTACATGTTTAGTACGCGTTAACCATTTTTTAATATAAATAATAATTTATATACATATAAATACTCAATTACTCTTGACCCAACATGATATTTACAATAAAACCATATGGAAACGATGAAAACACCCCTACATGCAGCCTTGTTTTTGTTGAAACCCAAGGGTAATTTCATTTTTAAATTGTTTCAATAAAAGAAAAGGACGGAAAAGCCCCTCAACACATGCATATTTTCTCTCCCTTCAAGGATATGATTCTATCTTCACTATTTTTTATAAAAAAAAAAAAAGACAAAAGAAGCTCTCAATCCAAAGGTTAAAATTTTATGTCTTGAAAGACAAATCAATAACTATATTGTAACCCAAAAAAACCCAAACAGATCATTTTATCCTTAATTATTTTTTTAATGAAAAATATATAACAAGATAATTTCATCATTACACTACTTCAATCCACAATAATCCATATCTAGATAAAAAGTGAAATGAATACTTATTTTTAGTTTTTGTTATAATATTAAATCATCTTTATTCAATTTTAATTTAATGATTTCGATTAAATTCAAGACAAAACATGACGTGAAAGAACATTAAAGAATCAGACTGTCAACAAATTCATTAGTCACCAGAGCCTTGATGACATGTTTTCTTCCCCTTCCTGTTCATTCATTAAACTTGACAAAGCTTTCCGACCTTGAGAGCTGCTCAAATTTGCAAGGAAGTGGTAGAACCCTAAATTACAACCCCAGTTTTAAAAGAAGCTCCTTCCATCTTGGCGTGACTTCCTCAAAAATGTAAGTTAAAGGAGAAACTAAAACACCGCTGCCTCCAATCTACATCAAAATATGTACAAGAAGCCATGTTAACCCATTCCTGATAGGATGGGATTCAGATAATAAATCTAGCCATGGTTTACATGCATGCATCAGAGGTAATGATGTAGAGTTCACAGAGTGATATTACGACATTGTCACATACACATAATAGAATTCAAGCCAATATAGAAGGGTTCTGGAGACCTGTCATGTCCACACCAAACTAAAAGTTTGTCGTGTCTGGATTGCCAAGTTAAATTATGCAGAGCCATCATTGATATATAAGTTATCTTGAGACTGAGGGATGTAGTGTTCAATGAGACCAAAGATTACCACTCCGCCGACCCAAACCCCTCCTGATTAGATTTACGACAACTAACAGTGAGAGTAAGAATAAACAGAATATCAAGTGCACTCTTCTCAGCATTGAATATGGATCCAGTTTGTGTATCACGGCATCCTGCTTCTATTAGTCTATTATGGTAAGACAACTCACCTCTCTCAGCTGCTGCACAGACTTGTATAATGCTTTCTTTGGAACACATATCACTATAGCATAGTAATCAGGCGTAACCTTTCCATTACGTTTGCAGAAAACTGGACTTATAGTAGGTCCCTGTAATAAAAAGAATACACATGAGCTTCCAAGTTGAAAAACCTGAGGGGGTAGATAGGTGGTTAGCATCTCAGCATTCTCGGCCTCATGAGGCTTTGGTCTTTGATTTTTCCCGTTTTGGTAGTGTGAGTTTCGTCAAGCAAAAATACCGGATATGCTAGTCATTAATCGGATCTTAAACTAAAGACAGAGGGCTCGAGAAACTTTGCTTCTGTCTCAAACCTCACCTCCAATCCGGACAGAGATGGTTGGCTGCACACTCGTCCAGCCACTTCCTCTGCACTACTTCCTCTCATGTGTGCAGTCACCTGCCATGAGATGAGAAAGTGTTAAAACAACAGAACCTGAACAGGAAAGAGAATATGGTGGGAGAGTGAAGATTGAGAAAGATGATAACCACACCGTGAACTGATCAACCGCCCTCAAATGAGCCTCAAACCTTTCTAGAATCTCTTTTGTTCTGCACCTCACGTCCTTTTGTTCGACCAATGATTTTCTCCTAGCAACAAGAACGGCCTGAAGAATGTATGAATTTTAAGGTAAGACAAAATGTATTAAAGGCAGAACGTAAAACCAGTTATTTAAACAGGTTATAAACAAAAATGAAGAAAAGAAAAGAAAAGAGAAACCCTCTACTGAGCTACAATCAATGCACCTTGACCGCATACCTGGCTCTCCAACAAAACTCCACCTTCAATTTCTTTCAAGTTGTTTTCTTTCAGTGTTGTTCCACTGCTCACAAGGTCCAAAATAGCATCAGCTATCCCCATCTACAATAATAGAAAAGCGATAGTCTCAGTAGATACATGTGTATGGCCTGACTATAAAATTCACATAATTATCATTGCTCAAGAGGTGGAAGTCGCAGGTGAATAGAGCAGAAGTGCAGCTCATTAAGACTATTGTTAATGATAATTAAAATTTTCCAGATTAAGAACCCTTGACCTCATTGCAGCCCCACCTGGCTTAAAATATCTCTAACCAAGAGGATGTCAAAACGTGAAAAGTTGGATGGAAATTAACATGCTAGTCACTGAATATTCATAGCATGTCAACAAGGTCAGATCTTTAACTTTTGACTCATGCAAATAATCCAATGAGAAACAAATAAATACTGTGATGCACCATTTTGAAGAAAAAAGAGGATAAAGAGAAGACGGGGAAGGGAGAAAGACATGTAATCTCCATGTAAACGTGGGGATACAGAGCATCATCATCCAAGATAAGAAACCCTTAAACCAAGAAGCAAGAGACACAGCTGGAGAAGTGCAGCTCAACAGGATCAAGTCATGTAATCTTCTCTAGATTAAGAACTGAAATCTTGACCTTATCAACTCCTTTTTTCCTGACTAAACCACCAGGACTAAAACATTAACCATGACAATGTCTAAATGTTGAAAATTGAAATGAAATATTCTCACTGCACTGAAATCACAGGTCAATTGATTTTCATGGTCAGTAAAGTTATTTACTGATTTGTTAATAGTTTAATGAGAAAAATCAAACGGAAAGACAATGTCTTATAAAAGAAAAGTTGAGCATGTCTCGTAATTTGTTTCTGCAGGAAAAAAGAAGATTGATAAACATGAAATAATGTACTGGAGGACCACATAAAACTGTATGTCTACTGCAGCCTGCTGAGTTGTGGTGAAATAAATCAAAACTATCTTCCAAGAACCTCATTCACGAGGCAAGAACTTCGGTGGGCCAAGAAAAAAACAGGATTCTTCCCTGTTTCTCTTTGCATCAATGCACCAGACTAGAAAGAAAGTTGGACTTTCGAAATTCTCTTTCTAATCTGTGCAAAGATAAAGTTTATTATAAAACACCAAATAGTTAAGTCCTCTAAAAAGAATCAAAATAGACAAGGATAAAAACTAAGCAAAAGAAAAGAAACCTAACAAAAAAGGGGCTGGGGCACTTTCTAATCGGTGAAAAGATTATGTTCATTATAAATTCAAAATAGTTGTCCCGTAAACGCAAAAGAAAAGAAGTCCAACGAAAAAAGAAGCAGAGAAAGGGCCGGTGTCATGAAGCTAAATCTTCAATATGTAATGGTAGTAAATATATGACATACAATAACTGTATAAATAAGCTTAGTTACTGGCAACATTCTATTGGCTTTTCATTCAGGCTTACCTGAAATATCAAGTCATTCAAAACAATATTAGATAAGGAAAAAAGTGATTCACTTATGTTAAAGAATCGATTCTCACCGCAGGAGCAGCTTCCAGTGCTCCATCAGCAGTTGAAAATGCCACATTCACGAACCCATTATCCTTCATAAATTTAGGACCAAGCTGTACATAAAGGCAAAAGAGAATTAAATTCAAATGGTTCACCAAGGGCAAATGCAAGAGAAAATGTTCCCAGAAAGCATCCATCAGGGTGTGTTATAATAAAGTTATCATACGTGAGTGAATCCAGTAGCTATTCGTAGAGGTTTCGAAGCTGTCCATTGAGGCATTTGTGATAGCTCCCTCAGTGAATTTATACTTTCAAATATCCCATGATTAGGAATCTGAAAGGAAAAAAAATGAAATGTTATGGACGGTGAAACTATGTGCAAATCATCTTCAAAGGTTGAGGTTGACTTCAAGTAGAAAAAGGGAAAATTTACTGCAAGGGATAAACGGCAGTCCCCGTATCCAAGAGCATCATGAACAATGATAAGATCTTCATTTCCCTGACAAGGAGTTTTAGATTGAATAATAAGTTTCCAATGTAAATGCACTTTTTAATTGTGATAGAAAGAAACAGAAACAAGCTTGGAAAGGAAATGATGCAACCAAATGATTTTCATTTCTCCAACCATATACTTTTTCATATTAAAACAGAGAAACAACGGTTGAATTCACCAGGTAAAGAATAAAATAACCAATGCTCGATCCTAAGCTTGGGAATTTAGCTTTGCAGTAAGAGTTTATGGCCTAAAGGCTGTGTATACCGAGTATTTTGCAAGGTACAAGAATTCAGTTGTCTTAGTATTGTAGGGAACCCTTTATGTAGTTGAGATTTGTTCAATTAGAAATCATCATTAACAACAGCAACACTCAAGAAACCTTGATAATTGAAATTCGACCATTAGCAACATTAACAGCATTTACCATGTTCCAGCTATTCACAATTTAGGAAAGGAAAAACGAAGGGAAGGGAGATAATGTATCACCAGTTTAAACATGCATCTATTGCATTTTAACCTTACTTCTAAAGATGGAAATGCTTTAAGAATCGAACAAGAACATGTGCCAACGGTTTCCTACACTGAATCTCAATGCCAACATTTCAAAAACACATAAAATCAGTTGTCTCTATGAGTTTGAAACTAAAAAGGGGAGAAGAAGATTCAATGAGTTCTAATAAATGAACATTAATTACTTACTAAAAGATCCAATGAGTAATATCCTTTGTATGTTTTAATAATACACAAAAGGGGTGTGTAACTTCTCCAGCTTGGATCTCATAGACATCAATGAATAGACATAAATCCCAAGTAAAAAAAAGATAGACAAATAACATCCACAGTACACTATAGTTAGTCCTTAATTCTGCTTACCAGTCCATATTCACTGAAAGTATCAAAACCCACAATTCCAAGGTCCAGATCTCCTGACAACAACTTTCTTACAATGTCTTTGGGTCGTTGAAACCACACTTCCAAGTTGGAAAGCTGTACAAGAGTCAAGAGTAGTTGCAGTAGTAATAATGCAAACAAAAAACTATTACAAATGCCTGTTTATCGTATATAGTATATATCAAATTAACATCTCGAGAGAGATTAGAAACCTGAGGAATTTCTGCAACGTATTGTCGAGGGTTGACTTGGTTCACCAACAACTGACAATCCTAAACCCAACAATAATCAAGACAGACTTCATTTATATATGTGGGGACAAAACAGAAAATTGAAAGAGACAGACATTACCATGCACTGATGTAGAATGCAGTAACATTACCTTGAGGAGATCGAGAGTATCGGCAGCCATGCGTCCTTTGCTAGGCAAACCGAAACGAATCACTTTTCTTTCAGACAGTACACTAGTACTAGTCTCGTTTTTCTCAATAACAGCAACAGATTGCTGCTGCTGGGGCAAGCGGCAAGCAATGCTGCTGCTCCAAGTGGCATGTGGCCATCGTCTTTGAGAGCAAGGGACATGAAAACATGGAGGGAGAGAAAGGGAGGAAGAGAGAGGAGAGGAGCATTGTTGGAAGTTCGGCAAGTGAAGTCGCAGAGACATCTCTATTGAGTGTGGGACTGAGCGAAGAGAGAAAGAGAGAGATGAGGCAGCAGGGAAGAAGATGGATATGCTGTAATTGATTCTCTTGGCTTTCTGCTGTTTTGTCAGATACACTCCTTGTCGGAAAATGAACTATTTACGGTGATAACCACGTGCTTCAAAACACATTGTCCTTTGGAAAACTTCAAAAGTTCAAATGATAAAGCCTACCACCACTACTGCTTACTGCTTACTGCTTACTGCTTATTTTATCATGATAACTTTAGCATCAAATTATTAAAAGGATAATAATTTTGATTTGACGTGCTATTAGTTCTATAAAATTAACAAAAACTTTAAATGCATCAGTAAAATAATATAACAAAAGAAACTTTTTAATGATTATTGGAATAGTAAAATGAACTTTTTTTCCTTCTTAAAAATTCAGCAAAACTTGCAACTGGGGGTAAATTCATCCTTTCTAGAAGATTCATTGGCCATTGCAAAATTAGTTGGGATAAATTTGTTAATATTTTTTTTATACAGTGAAATGATTTTATTTTCTTTAAAAGCAAAAAAAAATGTTAGCTTTTCTATCTTTTCAATATTATTTGCACAATAACATTACACTTATACCCTAAAAAAAAAAAAAACACTCGAGCTTTTTAGACTTTTTATTTGTTTTGGAACAATAAAATAACTTTTTTGCAATTGAAATTAAAAAATGAATAAGCTTGAGTTCATGGGTGTTTTATCTTTTTATTTTGATTTATTTATAATTTTGATGTTCTAGTTGTCAATTTAATAAATATAAATATTAAGGCAATGAGTGAACATTGAAACTATGCTTTGGATGATGTGAATAATGTAATTTAATGGTTAAACACCGCCTTTTAAGATGGTATTGGCTTCATCTTGGTGGTGCCTTCATGATTGAATGATGTATGTGTTTGTTTAATCTTTGGTTTGGAGCCGACGCTCTTTTTTCCTTTCATATCTTGATTTTCATGCTGGTCCTTTAAATTTTCAAAGAAACCTTTTAATTTGTTTTTTTTTCCTTTCAAATTTATTTCTTGTTTTTTTTTATCTTTATTTTTTTATTTCAAATAATTTTTTAAATTGATTTTTTTTTAGTTTCATCCCCTTAAATTTTTTTTCATATGTCAAACTTAATCATTAATTTTTTGATTTGAGAACGTTTTTCAAATTGAATTTCTTTTACAATTTTTTTGGTTTTTTTTTATCAATTTTAATTTTAATTTTTTTATTATTGTTTTTTTCTGCATTAGAAATTTTAAGGTATGCCAATATATGTGTAATCCTACCACTGCACATTGACAGAGTTGTAAAAGAGTTTTAAGGTATTTTAAAGAAACAGTTAACCAATGCCTTTTCTTTTTCCTTCTACAACAACACAGTTCCAAGCATTTTCCGATGCAGATTGGACAAACACATAAGATGACAAACAAAGTACAGGAGGAGGTTATGTGGTGTTTCTGGGTAGGGTTGATCATCTTCGATTTGATTTGGCTTTTATTAAAAAAGTAATTAAATTAAATATTTTTTAAAAAATCAAAACTAGATCAAATCGATTGGTTTCAGTTTGATTTTTAGAGCAACCAGTTCAAACTGGTTTGGCTCAGTTTTTTTTATTTCGGTTCGGTTTTTCAATTTTTTGCTTATAAAACCGAACCGAACTGGCTGGTTTTTTTTAAATTTTAATCAATTTTTTTTCAATTCAGTTTTTTTTCTCGATTTAATCAGCTTTTTAGTTTTTTTGCTCACTTTTATTTTTAGGTATGAACTTGATTTTATGATAAACTAAAAAACAACCAACAATATCTAGATCATTCACTAAAGTAGAAATTTTAAATACAAAAATAATTATGTAGTTTCGAATAATGATATATCAATATTTTATTTTATTTAATAGTTTAAAAACTCATTGTATTTAAAAACTCGCTTTCTTATTTCTAGGCACCTTACCCCCTTGCACCGGTTTAACATCAATAAATTAATTAAAATATATATTTTTGTTTTTTTTTAAATTCAAGCATGGAAAATATCTTTATTATTTTAAAAATATTCACCACTCATTACTTTTGAGTCAAATATATTAATTGAAAATCAAAGATGATGTTTTCTTATATAATTTAGAAAAATAAAAATTATATCAATTTTAATAAATAATTATTAATTAATATACACAACTCAATTTAAATAAAAAAATTAAGAATAACAATAGTTCTCAAATACAAAGTTATTTTCGAAAACAACTTGCTTAAGAATTACAAATTGAGAAGCTTTTAATGAGAGTCAACATGATTCGATGTTTGGATCATGAGTAATATAAATTAATTCATTGTTTTTTAATTTTTTTTTTAATTTTTTTTTTTAAATTTAAAATGATATTATTTTAATCTAGTGTTTAATATTATAATAGTGACTGTTTCTTAAAGTATTTTTTTATTTAAAAATATATAAAAATAATATTTTTATTTTTATTTTTTAAAATTTACTTTTAATATTCATCTAAATAATTCAAAAATATAATAAAAAATATTTTTGAAAAAAATGAAATAATCTTTCTGCTCTCAGAAGAATGAAGATGGATAGTTAGGAACCAATACAAGCTTGTCACGTAAGCAAAGTCATGAGTTAATTAAGGTAATATAGTCAAGCCAATGTCATTGTCTTTTCATGTCCCTCTGTTTCCATCGTCCCTGTTACCCCCCCCCCCCCCCCTCTCTCTCCCTCTCCTCAATTGAATTGAATGGAAACGACGAAGCGCTTGATAGGCATATTGAGACCAAAATTAAAGCAAGGATTGTTACTATGGCTTGAAGGTTTCAGGGAAGCTTGCTGTCTTCACAGAGTTGTTTTTCTCTGCTCCAGGTTCTTCGCTCCCCCCTCCCCTAAATAAATCAAGGAATCAAGTTTATATTTTTCCTTTTCTTTTTTTTTAATCTTGTGGTGGCAGGTCAAGAATGCTGTTGGTTCGAACTGGGCAGTGTTTTCTTTTGAATGGTTTTATTTTCTTAGGAAGGTAAAACTGACTCTCTCTTTGCATATATAATGTTTTTGATGGTTTCTGGATTGTTTATAGGCTGTGCTGTTATCTGGGTATTAGTCAGTTTTAGAGAAAGAGTCAAGAACCTGATGAAGCATGCAAAATTCACGTTCTATTGGTTTATTGAATTAAGAAAGGCTGAAAACAGTTCATCATTAGTTATTTATATGAATATTTGAGTCTTCATTTCCCTGCAGCATACTTGTTTTAAAATCAGTGGTCATCCCAACATTACTGTGGATATTACCTAATCAATGCTCAGAAGTTTCTTCTCAAGGACCGTGCTCGTTTGACAGTGTTTCAAAACTTTACTCGTCTTTGCGCCTTGGACTCGTACAACTCTTTTATGTAAGTTTTCTGTGCTTGTCATCTTCATAGCTCCAGGCTTTCTCGCATTTGCAACTTCCTTAAAATATCCTCTTGCTGTTGTTTCTGGGATGCATGGATAGTTTTTCATTAATTAAGGAATTGGGTTAATTTATATGGTTTTGTTACATGTCTTGTAAAACAGCATGGTTCAGAGCCATTTGCAATCTCGACCTTTAGGATTCTATTTATAGTCGATATGATTAAACAATATGGTCATTTTATCCTTCACCACCATTCTTATGCTAGTAGAATCAATGGTTTCTTGAATTATAGGCGCAGAGTGAACAAATTTACATACGTGCATGTGCGGATTTGCATGTGTGTGTTAGTGCACAAATATGTTCTTGTCAGATATCTATTAATTGTTACCAAGGTTAATTTCCTTATCCACTCACTATGTGCAGGTGTTCTGGTTCTATCCGCTGTACATATTTAGCTTCGTTCTGAGCACAATTTGGTATTGTTATCTCATTCTATATGCCTATTCTGTTGATGCGTTCTGTACTTAATTAATATTTCCTTGATTGGTTTGGCCAGTTTATGGTGTCTGTGAGTTGGATGGGGTTTTTTTGGCACCATCTTCTTTATAAGGTTATGAGTATCTGTGTTTTTTAGGTACTAGATTACATTATGCTTCTGTGGCTTGTCAATTACAATACCAAGGCTATCTTAAGATGCATTAGTTTAGAGTGGAATTTGCAATTTCCATACTTATACAAGTAGAGTTATCTTGATTTAGTTTGCACTATACAATCAGTATCTCTTTCTCTCTGAAGTTTCTTCTCCTCTTTCTTTGTTTTATTTACGGCCTTTTTCTGTTATCCATGTTTCTTTTTCACCATTCTATTTTATTGTAGAGTTTAAACTTCTCATGCTCCCTTAACTTTGCTTGCTATATCTTCTTGTATGCCCTGTGCACGACCCATATAAATGAAGAACAGTGTATGAACAAATAGTTGAAATCTTATCAAATTAATTAGAAAGTTTGATCATATGATTTTGATGCATGACAGCTTTGGAGGTTTTTCTGGATCTGAATTTCCTTTAAACAATCTGGAAATACAAACATACCCTTGTCTACAGAAAAACATTAATCTTGCTTCCTATGTGGTCTGCATCAGATTTACTATACACTTTGAAAATTGTATTACAAGTGTTTTAGTACATATCCTGACAAAATTTTCAAAGTTTATCCACAAATGTTTTCAACTAATTTCTTAATCAAGGTACAATGATATTGCTAAGTATGGTTTTGCGGCAATGGGAAAAAACGGGCATGATATACTGGAACCCTCAAGTCAGAATGAGGTCAAGACCACAGAAAATACAACCTTGAAGGACAAGCCTGCAGGTCTAGGAGGGTAGGATTCCAACCTGTAAACATTTTGTTTCTAAAATGGACTCTTTGCTCCTCATTGCTTGCATTTCTTTGCCTCAAATAAACAATCTTATTCGACAATGAACATGCATGGCTCACTTTTGCTTTATATTTTTTTGTGCAGGGTTATGATTGGAATTGGAGAGCAAGTGTATTCTATACTTCTTTTGACCTTCTTTTTTCTAGAGGTAGACTATGCCTTTGCATATGAATAGATAGATACTATGGCATCCTTCTTCTTCTTCTTTTGTTAATATTTTACCTCCATTTTTATCCTATTCAAGTTTCTCGCAGCAACTTATTTTTTGTTTAAGCAATTTATCAGCTGATATGTGTTTGATTTGGAATTAATAAGGCTTCACTTCTCTGTGTCTCCGCTTTTTATTTAATTCTCATACCTGAAAATTACATGCAGGTTTATGCAACGGGATTTATACCACATATAGGAAAGGCACTCAATTTTGTACTCCTTTCATGGATGTATGCTTACTACTGTTTCGAGTAAGTGAGGAATGTACATCTGCTATTTGTTGTCTTATTATTGACTGGGTAATTACTAATTGTGCATTTAACTTTCTTAGGTACAAATGGAATTTATCTGAAGTGGCTCTGGACAGAAGGCTAGATTTCTTTGAATCTAACTGGGCCTTTTTTGCTGGTTTTGGTAATATATTATTTCAACTGGAGTTGATGCCACTTAGTGTTTAGCCAATTATTTTACCAGGAAAATTATAATGTTTAAGGTTGTATTAACTTTGAGATTCCATGCTCCTCTGCTGCTTGTTATTAAGTGATACTGGCTTGATAAAATCCACACGTGGTTCTACGTGGAACCTGTAATACACTCTATACATAGCAGGTTAATGTTCTTTTGCCTAATGGTGGTGATTTCTTCCTTGTCTTTCCAGGAAGCCCTTGTGTTTTGGCTATTTTCTTCTTCTCTCCTCTTGTGAGCTATGGTGTTATGGCCATTCTGTTTCCTCTGGTACATGGTTTTATTCCTTTTTTTCTGCTCAATTTTCCAATTCCTCAAAAGCACATGCTTCCATTTTGCTAGCTTTTACTGTAGTGACGGAGATATTCTGCAGTTTGTTTTGGCTGCGACAGGTTCAGGGGCTGAGCAACTTATTTTTTCACAAAGAAGAAAATGGAAAGGTGTGGGATTGGGAAGGCTTCCAATATTTTATGCAGCGGATACATTATCGTAAGATTCCTCTTTGCTGAGTTATTTTCCTACTGAAAAGAAATAGCATTTGGATGTGCTTACATTGTCTAGGGTATTAATGTTGACAGCATTTGTTATTATCAGAATTTTGAACTCTTGGACTCGTCCTTTCATCAGCCTACTATAATTGCTGGGCTTGACTTATTGGTAAACTTAACTCATTTTTTCTTGAACAATGCTGAATGAGCCTCTGTAATGGAGGGGAGCTTCAGGAGTGCTGCTCGTTAGAATGTGATGAAGCACTCAGCTTATCAATATTCTGCTCAAGCTTGATTTTGAAATTACACTAGCCTTGAAGTTGTGTTTTCGGGATCATTCTTCCCATGGCCAGAGATGGATAAAATTTAATGGGCTTCTTTTAGATCAGGAAATTTAAATCTGCAAATGGATATTGATCCACCATAACATACTGGTTGTAGTACAAGAGATTGACTTCTGTCTTGCTGCTTGTCTTTATGATTTTGGTTATGTATTTCCTTTTCCCATCTCGTTCCCCATTTGCTGTGGATTTAGGTCTTGGGCCTCTTCTTCCAAATTTTATAATCCTTTTCAGATGAAAAACTGGCTTCATTTCCGCTTATCTTGGTAGGCTGCTTTTTTCTGTAGGATGCGGGTTTTATCTCTCTTGCCCTTGGATACTCGAGATCAAATGGGAGACAATAAGGCACTCTAAGAAGTTCTGGCATAATTCTTCCACAATGTGGCAGTTCTTCTATGATGTGACAACAGTAAGTTCATTCTATTTTATCAAATTTAAGATCCTTTAAGCATGGCGAATAGTGGTGCGATTCAACACGATTTATGATGTTCTTGTGGAACAGAAATATTGTAAATCAACGTTTACAGAAATCAACTGAATGACTGGAGGACTAGTGTGGCATCATAGTTAAGAGGGATCATATTATATCTTTTGTGGGTAGGAGGAAGCTGTTGTTACTATATCTATAGCATTTTTATCGACTCCGGTTGGCAAATATGTACAGTTCATGGATCATTATTAATTACTCTAATTCCTGTATAACTTTGATGTTCGATTTTCAGAAATTGTAAAGACTGCAACTGTAAACAGTACACATTCAAGAATATTTCGTAGATAATTGAAGTATTTGTACTGAGTTGTCAAACTCTCTTTATTTATTTCATTACCGATTTCTCCTCTGTAAAATAGGCATGATTAATTGACTATCATACATACATTTTTTTCCCTCACAATTGTTGTTTGCAGTGAATTTTCAGTAGACCTTTGAGTTGCAGAATTAGTAGTATAGAATCTATATACATCGTAACATTAAAAAAGAAAGCCAAAAACTACTACAGCTGACAATCATCATATTGTTGTTTTGCTTCCCATGCTTCCCACTCATTAAACCAATCATCATTTTCAAAACCATGCTGATAGGCTTCATCATTCTCCATCCAGTTACGTAAATTCTCCATCCAGTCCCTTGAATCTTTTGGTAGTGGTGGCATCTCAAAGCTGGTGGAAGCTGCATCCTTGTCATTATTACCAACAGTTTCCACAACGTTGATGTTTGTATCCATGACCTCTGCTGGCCATGCAGTTGCACCAGCAGCACTGCTAGGAACGGATGATCCATCCATCTCAAATTCCATATCAACATGATCTTGAATTGCCTCTACCTTATCCCTCTGCATGCATAACTTTATTTTCTCTTTCAAATCAAACAATCTAGACTCTAAAGTGTTAACTGTGTCCCTCAAAGCATCATCAGATAACCCATCAACATGATCGGACCACTTGACAATGAGCTCTTTATTAACCTTCTTCTTCATCACCTTCCGTTTCTTGACTTCAAGCTTCATCTTTTTATCATGCAAATAACCCAAGAGGCTGCTCTCGTATTTCTTTCTATCACCGAGTCCTTTGTAGGACATGATTGCATCCTTGACCTCCACAGCACCCTCTGGCCATGTCTGGACGGTGCTGTCAGGACCAAAACAGACCATGCAAATCTTGACATCACACAGTGTCTGAAGCTCGTGAGCTTTCTTCTTCAAGGTTTTCGTTCGCTTGGAGAAGCTCATAGCATGGCTTGCTTGGTCTCTATTCAGGATCTTCTTCCTCTGGTGATTCGGCATTCGAGTTGTTCCAATATCTGCCATTGATTGAATTAGAGAGACTACAAAGCAAGATCCGTTAAGACAGAACACTATTGTTTTGTCTTTGTGCTATATAAATAGAGCAATGAATCACCAACGGTCGGGACGACTGAGAGGGAAATCTTTCCCTGTTTACTTCGGAAGCTAGCAATTTAAAAGGCTTGATTTCTCTGTTTCCTAAAGATACAAGGATTTATTAAGCAGCAACTTACTAGTTGTTTAAGCAATTTATGAGCTGACATGTAAATAAAAAAATAAATTAAGAGAATAAGGACCAAATTAAACAAAAAAAAAAAAACAGACCCCCTTTTTCATTTTGGCATGTAAGACTTCACTTTGGTACTTGAACATTTGGTCTTTTTACACTTTTCGCTTTAGTATTAAAAATTGTTTTTTAATTACAGGGCGTGGAGGTTATTACCACGTCAATTACTGGTTCTTCATTCCACCACGTGTGGAAAATGCTTTTGTGTGAGCAGCCACCGTTTCTCCTTTCTTACATGCAAGCTGTCACTTCAGGACGTGGCGACACTGTTGCTGCCACCCGGGTGGCTACGACGCTTACGGTGGCTTTAATGATAGCCAGTTTGGTACAGTAACATATTATTTTTTATTTTAAAATATTTTAAAATAAAAATTTATTTTTTATATTAACATATTAATATTAAAATGATTTGAAAATTAAAAAAAATTATATAAAAAACACCTGTAAGAAAAAAAAAACCAACTAATTTTAAGAACAGCCACGTCAAATACTCGCCAGGAGTAGTATATATAATTATATACTACCCCCATTATCATGGGAATGAATATTAATTTGTACCCTTCACCTAGATTTTAGAGATTTTTTTAATAACACGTGCATAAAAAAAATTAGCAAGCTAGCATAATGATTTATTTGCAAAAAGCGAAGTTTTTTTTTTATTATTATTTTATATAAATAAATTATATTTGCATGATGTATTTATAGAAATGAAAATTATTTGTTTTTAGCAAATGTAATTAAGCTTTAGGATAAAATAAAAATAAAAATAAATATATAATATAAAAAGCCAATTTTTTCTTTCACTAGGAATAAAATTAACTTTTTATTTTAGTATTTAATTAGAATGAACTATTTTTTAATTTATATATTTTTTAATTTATTTTATCAAGTATGAACAACATTTATTTTTATTTTCCAATTAAAAAAATCACAATAAATTTAAAATACATCTATAACATTAATGTTTTATTTTCTTGCATTAAAAAATAGCTTGAAATTCTATCCACGAGAATTGCTAGTTATAATACTAGTACTGTACTAAAAAACTTCAAGTATTATAACATAATATTAACTATAATTATTAAACTTGACCTCACAGATTAATTTAAAAAATCCTGAATACAAAACTTGACATGAGTTGAATTTTTAATTAAATTAATTAAATCAAATAAAATTTTAATTTTCTCTAACTAAATTTTTAATAATTTGATTGTGTTGAAAATTAAACCAACAAAAAATTCCAAGTGTGAATTGTCAATGTCGTTGTCAAGAAATTAGTGAGATTTACAAAATTTGGCGGACCAAACACAGAGGACTCCAATGATATCACGTGAAGGGCGTGGGTTTAAATTAATTTCAGCACAACGAGGTTGTCTTGTAAATACAAGACGGGGCACGACACATCACATGATTACCAAAACAAATCAATCAGGAATACTCATCACGATCATAGATATATAAACCGACAAGAGATACGGTTCCGGTTATGAATAATCTACCCTTCATATATATATTTTTTTAAATAATGAAAATTACTTTGTTTTTATATAACAATAAAAGACGTTTAGAAAAAATAAAAACAAATGAATTGAGTTTTTAAGAAATTCTCTTGATATCGACCCCACCAAGTTTAAATTAAATTTAACCAAGTTAGCCAAGTTATCGAAAACTTAATCATGTTAATAAAATATTAGCTGGTTAATATCTTGTTTGTTTGGTTGACTAAAAAATTAACTTGAATTAAGTTTTAAATCCTAAAATTCCTAGATTAATCTATTAGACTGGGTCGGGCATAACATCCATATATCTATCTCATTAATCTTTTCAAATGATTTTTTATTTGATAATTGAATTGAGCTGAAATTTTAACAGAAAATTTCAGAAACCTTGTTTTCTTTAGTGTTAAAATCTTGTACCAATCAAATATAAAAAAGACTTTCAAATAAGACCAAAAAATCATCATTTAAGATTTACAATGTGTTTTTAGTTGATTTAACATTCTCTTTTTTATTTGGTAAAGAACTCTTTTATTGTTTTTTAGTTTATCCATGGTGTTTCTACCAATATAAATATAAATAGAATTATTTAACTTATATTTATATAGATTACTTGAAAATAAAATAGCTAGTAATAAAAACTTAAATAAATATTCTTGTGTAGTCCCTATTCAATGTAATTTTATATTACCATGTTTTTCATTTTATTTTTTTCTAAGTTGTTTCTTTCCGCGTAGTTTGTGCGTGGCAATCATCATTTCATTAAGGAGAAAAATGTATAAATTAATCCCAAAGTAGTCTATTTCTTGCGGAAACTAGGGAATGGTGGAGCAGTCTTGGGTTGGGTACCCAAAACAAAGTGTTGCTTTGCTTTGCTTTAAATTAATATATAGTTTTAGTGACTATATTATACAGTAATGTTCTTTGCTTAATTAGTGGGTGAAAGTTGAGTTTTGTCCATTTAAGAAGTAAGACTTTAGATATGAGTTCAATATTAAGCATGAAATTCTTTGGTTTGTCGAACATTTTTCTCTATTAATATTATAATTACAATTATAAATAAAACTAAACTATTTGGTGTTTTAATTCACTATCCATGTTCTATTTATCCTAGCATATTTTTGTTTAAATAAAACTAAACAATTTGTATCTATCCTCACATATTTTTGTTTGTATCATTATTTATAGCTAGTTATTTCGTTTAGGTACCTAAATTTTCATCTTTTTGTACTTCGATCCTTAAAATTTTCTTTAAATTTTATCGTGCAAGTTTTTTTTGGCATGGTTTTGTGTATTTGGATCCATTTTAATTTGCATGCTCTCACCTATTCAATTTGTCATGAAGTATTTTGCAGTTAAATTAAAGATTAATTTTATAAAACTGGATTTTAGATTATTTTTAAAATAAAAATTAAAAAAATAAGGATAAAATATTAACATTTGAAAAATAGAGCTTTTTTCCATTTACATAGTTCAAAGGCGCATAAAACTTTAATTTGACCCCTTAAAATTTTAAATATTTGCATATTAGATCCTTATTCTTTTAAGGTATTTATGGCTTGGTTCTAAACTTAAGTTTTTTTTTTTTAAGATTGAGGCCCTAAACATTAAGGGATGAGAGAGAAAGTTGTTGGCAAAAAGAGAGAAGAAAGAGAGTGTTAGATCAACATATAAAAGCCTGATTTTATTGTCAACGAGTTCATTTTAAAAATGAGAATCTAATGGAGGTGGTTTAGCCCTTTAAACATGTAAAAAAAATATATTAAGACTCATGAATTTTGTCTTGATTAAGTTTAATTTATAATCTTTTAAACTGATTAAAGAGTGTTTTTGAGGTTGAGAATGATTTTATAGAGATTTGTAGGGTTTTTTGAGGTGTTTTAGGTGAAAAGAAAGTTAAAATTTAGGTTTTTCAAGATGAAAAACTCATATCTTAATTGTCTAATCATTGGAGGCAATTAAAATTTAAATAAAAAGATGACGTGTTGTTTATCCAAACGAATAATGCATTATCTTGTTTTATTAAGAAAAATGAGGGTGGATGATAATTGGAAGGAGAAATTCATGTGTAAAGGCTATCTTTCTAGGCTTAGTTATGCCTAGCTTTTCTTTCAAAATGACCATCAATTTATTTTTTATTTAATTATTTTTAAATTTTTAATTTAGTCCTAAAATAATGCAACCATCTAAAAAAAATTAAAAATCAAAATAGAAAAAAAAATCTTTAACAATAAGTCCACGTGAACAATGTTTTCTAAAGGAAAATGCCATGTCATTTAGTGTTTTCTTTAATAATAGTAATAATAATAATTAGGTTTCTTTCACGCATCTGTATCGAGTTCAATTTAGGAGGTGTTTGTTTGCCCGGGAAGTAATTTTCTAGAAATTATTTTTCAAACTTTTCTATGTTTATTTGCCATCAGAAAAGTTGGTTAACGGAAAAAACTTTCCAGTTAAAGAAAAATTTAACTTGATTCCCAGTAAAGTGTTTTCCTTTTATTTTGGACAGAAAACACTTTCCAGAAGTTGTGAAAAATTTATAAATATCATATTATTTGCTGATTATATCAAATTTGATCATCAAACTTTTGATTGATATATATTTTGTTTGAATCTATTTTTTAATTTCAACCCTTAAAATTTGATTTAATTTGATTTTTATATTAATTTTGGTCCTTATTTTTATTATTGTTATTTGCTTTTCTCTTATTATATTTTTAATTGAAATTTTTTATCTATCAAATTTGGTCCTCATTCTTTTGATTGTTACTTATTTTATTTGAAATAATTTATGAAATTTGTAATTATTATTATTTTAATTTCATCATCTTTCAATTTTTTTTATTTGTTAGATTTGATCTCTATTATTTTGATTATTATTTATTTTATTTAAGATAATTTATGAAATTAGATTTTTTTTTCAATTTCATTCTCATTTAACTTTTTAATTTGTAAGATTTGTTCCTCGTTATTTTAATAAATTAAAAAAAACATTAATAAACTATTTTTCAGCTCATTTTTCATAACATAACTAAACACTAGAAAATATTTTTCAACTTATTTTCTATAACACTATCAAATATTGAAAAATAATTCACTTTTCAGAAATTTATTTTTTAAAAAAATTACTTTTCAAAAAAATTATTTTCTAGCAAATGAACAGGGTTATTTGATAAATGCATTGCTTCAAGTTTTGTATTCTATTATCTTCTAACTTCTAATTCCTATCACTTTTTTTTTTCCATTTGAGGTTAAAAGAAAGGAGTTATGTATTGAATGATAGAAACAAACCATAAGACATTGTTTTCCAAGTCAACCTAAAATTGACACGAAAAAAAACTGGAATGTTAAGAGGAATTTTGATATTATGATAGCGGTTATTTTTTAAAGTGTTTTTTGCTCGAAAATATATTAAAATAATTTTTATTTTATTTTTAAAAAATTATTTTTGACATCAGGACATCAAAATAATTCAAAAATATAAAAAAAATTAATTTTAAGTAAAACAAATTTAAATTTAACTAAAATGTCGTTTGCAATTCCAAATGGCTTGTAGTGAGGTGAGTTTTGGTATTTTTGATAGGGTCCATAATAAAAAACACCAAAACGCGTATATTTGTAGCTTTTATGTAGTGTTTAATATTATATTAGTAGTTAATTTTAAAAGTATTTTTTACTTGGAAATACATTAAAATAATTTATTTTTTAAAAAAAATTTATTTTTGAAATCAACATATTAAAATGATTTTAAAATAATAAAAAATTAATTTAAAATAAAAATAAAATTCAATTTTCCAAAAACTTAGCCTAGCTGTGTTACAGGTCTTAGTGAAATGTCATTTGTGCTTAAAATTTGTTTAACTCTAAAAATAAAACAAATTTATTTGAACTCATTATGAAACACAATCTAAATAAACCATATGTTATTGGGTTATTTATTTATATTAAAAAAATTATTTTTTAAAAAAATTAAAAATATATTTTAAAATTAGCTTGATTATGTTTGATTTAGATTCAATATGATAAAACCAATAATTAAAAATTAAAATTAATAAATTAGTTTTTATCATGTCAATATCTTATCTACTCTTGTAAGAAACTTGATGAGATTCCGCGTTTTGGATATAGTAGATCAGCCGACCACCAAGATGGGTTTCACATAAAAAGAAGGGGAAGGTGAAAATTTGGAGAGCAAACAAATCTCAATTGTAAATTCTTTTCGCTTCTCATTAATTTTACTCATTCAAAACAAAGCAAAATAAATAAATTTTATACTACTAAATACAAACAAATTAATATCCTCCTATACAAACTCTCTCTCTCTCTCTCTCTCTCTCTCTATATATATATATATATATATATATATATATTTATATATTCCTTTTCTTGTCCCCTTAGGACCAAACTAACAAATTACATATGCAAATTAATTAACTTAATTCTCGACATCAATCTAGAATTTTTTTTTCATAAATTAAAATTAACAAACCACACTAAAATGGAAACTAGAAATTAGCCAGGACTCTCTCCTCTACTCTTGACTTGAGCATCAACATCCATGGTACTACTTATTAGTACTTAGCAATAATAGTTCTACTCCCAAATCTGCAAGATGAAACCAAAAATCTCTAGCTTTCTTGCTGATCCAATGGATCATTAAAATGAAAAATTAAAATTTAGGGATGAATTAAGAGCAAGAGCAACCAACTTGTTATGTGATATTCTGTCACTGAGAAGTATTCGGATCTTCATCTCCACTATCAGGAGTACCCTGAGTCTGCTGGTGGTGGTGGTGGTGGTGTTGGTGGTGGTGGTGGTCCAATGGATTATTTTGCTGGGAATTCATGTTCAAATCACCTCTTGAATATGCATTGAGAGCAGCCAACATTCCCAAATTAGACTCTGGCATACCTAACCCCAGATACTGAGAAGGTTGTTGCTGTTGCTGTTGCTGTTGTTGGTGCTGCTGCTGCATTAACATAGACCCCAACTGTAAAGGACTCATAGATCCCAACTGTAGAGGACTCCCTCTTCCACGTTGAAATTCAAGACTAGTAGTGGGGTAATTAAATCTTGGCACGAAATGTAGTGGAGCTTGCAATGGGTTTCCACTTGCTGGTGTTGCTGTAGCGAAAGGCCAAATCTGGGGTTCTGAACTAGGACAAGCCACAGATGTGGCAGTGGCCAAAGGAGGACCGCCACCGGCACCAGCAGTCATTGGTAGCATCCAAAATGTGTTGCCAGCACCACTGCTCGGCGGAGCTGGTGCCATTGCCCACATGGCAGTGGTAGGCAAGATATTTGATGGCCTAAGCAACCCTGAAGATCCTGTCTCTTGTTGCTGTGGTTTTGGCAGCTGTAAATCACTTTTAAATGCTTTAATGGGAGGCTCTTCTCCTCCATCACCACCACCACCGCGACCACCACCACTTTCTCCTTGTTCTTGTGGATTATCCTCCTTGAATAAATCTTCTCTAAAGCGTTTCCTCATATAATTCTCTTCTCCACCACCACGACTCTCGCCGCCACCGCCACCGACATCAGCACCAATTGGCAGTGCTTGCGCTATTTGATCTGCTGTCATTAGATGATGATGATGCTGCTGCTGCTGCTGCTGCTGCTGCTGCTGGAACCCTAAAAAGGCTGAGTGCGCAAACCCTTCTTCATAATGAGGATGATGAGACAAACCAAGAGCGCTATGGAAAGAATGAGGAGCAGATTTAGAAGGAGGAGCTGAGAGAGTGGAGCCACTGCTCCTTAAAGAAACATTGAGCGTTGAGAAATTTGCTGGAATAGTACCAGTCCCAGTGGCTGCTATAATTGTTGATTCTGCTTGCTGTAACAACCACTCAATTGTTTCTCCATCAGATTTGTGACCCAGTTCTCTTGTCAATTGAAAAACCCTTGCTGCACACGTTGCTGGCATTCTAATTCTCCTCCCTCGACCATCTACTTTTGTGTGTCGGTCCTTTGTGGACCGCTTTGCGGGTGTTACTGCTGCTGTTGTGGCTGCACTAGTACTGTTTGTGGCAGCTGGAGCAATGGATAGATTTTGTTGCTTCTTCTTCGTGGAGTCTACGAGAGAAGGGTCATAACTGGTGGCGATGGCGAGAGAGGCGTCGACCAGGCGTGGTGGGGTTGTGGATGAGGTGGATGCGGAAGTGGAGGAAGAGGAAGAAGATAGAGGTGAAGATGATGGTGAAGGTACAGACCCAGTATTAGCTGTGGTTGGAGTTGACGATGCACCGAGATTATGGTGATGGTGGAGGCCAGCTTGGATGGAGATGGAGCCCATGAAAGGACCATGAGATGGTCCTCCTCCTCCTCCTCCTCCTGATGATGATGATGATCTGCCATGATCAAAAGATAGTTGTTGTTGGAGGTGGTGACGGTGGTGGTGGTGAGATTGGTGGGGCTCTTGAGTTGTATTATTTTCTTTGTTGCTTTGCGAATTTGAGAGTTCCATTTGTGGGGCAGTGGAGGAATTTGATGGCCTGGTTTCTCCTTTTATTTTTATCTTTTATTTTTATTGTTATATATATATATATATATATATAAACAAAAATGCAAAAATACAAAAATATATTAATTTCTTGTTGGATTGATCAAGCCCAGCTCTTTTCTCTCTCTCTCATCTATCTTTGAAGTTAAGAGAAAAAGTAAGAGAGTTCAAAAATCTTGCAGGGATCCCTGGACCTCCCAAGTAAGAGAGTCTGTGGGGGTTCTGATTGATTCTTGTCTTTGCCTGAGAGAGCTTAGGTTAAAGACTTGAGAAGAGGATGTCAAAAATGAAGCAGGTGGGCTGGGGGACCTTCGGACGAAGAAAATGGAGCATAAGTCCACTGGTAGGGTCATATTTTTGTATTTGAATCGTAATCGTTAAATCTAGCCTGAAATGACAGGTTGAACCGAAAAATTTATAACTCGAAACCCAATCCCGATCAGATATCAAGTTAAAATTAAAAAAAAAACATTAATCATACAAAACCCTGTCGATCCAAGTAGATTTTAATAGGTTAATTGTGTAACCTATTCAGACCAACCTCAAGATTATTTATTTTTTAAGAAAAAACACTAATTTAATAAAATAAAGATAATTAACTGAAATTGATTTAATAACTTGCTAATTAATCCCAAGACATAGCATTTTCCATGTCTCCTCCACCAGCTATGATTTGAATCGATCCAGAGCCCAGAGCATCTAATGCAGTGGGACAGCTCATCCCACCAATGAATTCTTGAATTTGTTTTTTCCTTCTTTATAGTTTTGGACTTATAATAGCATTATCTTTTCTTTAGGGTTGAATTAATAAGTCAATTGGGGAACCTCTGCTTTTGATTACACAGCTTAATTACGCCTGAAAATACTAAAATACCCATAATTATTTTCTCCAACTTGTTAAAGTCGACATGGTAGCAATTATTGAAAAATGATACCGATTTTAATAAAGCTATATACCATGGTGCCGTCACCATCATGATGTTGTTTGACAACATGTGTTCTTGGAATGGTTACTTGCTAGTCATCGATATTAGAACTGCCTCCAGATTTGGTTTTTTTATTATTATTAATTTAACCCAGTGTATTTAAATAAAATTTTTTTAGTTTTGATCTAGTTAAAATCTTTTAATTTAAAAGATATTTTTAAAATAATTATTTATTTTGGATTAATAACTCGAATCTTACACCAAGTCAGTTTATAAATCGGATTTAATAACTATGATTTTCAATACGCAAATAAAACAGTTTATTTTTTATCTATTGACACTCATATACAGAAAGAATTAGAATTAACTTGAAATAACAAAGCAATTTGATTGATTGGGTAAAAATAAAAGATATGGTTAGATGAATAAAAAATGTTTGGGGAATTGGAAAATGCTTATGAGAGTAAGAGAGAAGTGTTATTTGCAATGTAATCTATGGATGTTGATAGAAAAAATACATTTTCAAAACACAACAAAAACATCAAAAATTCAAAGGATGATAAGGTGGAAGATTTTTTTATTTTTTTATGAATTTGACAAAAATATATGTAGAGAGAGAAATGAAAAGGGAATCTTGTAGGATATTTCAAGCATGTTTGGAAACGCGGTTTAACCCGTGTTTTCAAAAAAATTGATTTTTTTTGCTAAAATTTAATATGATTTGTACATTTTGGATCGTTTTGATGTGCTGATATTAAAAATAATTTTTAAAAAATGAAAAAACATCATTGGCATGCATTTTGACACGAAAAGTTATTTGAAAAGCACCCGCAATCACACTGCCAAACACTACTTTCATGTGTGTTTGGAACTCGGTTTTCAACAAATTGATTTTTTTTATTAATATATATATATATATATAAATTGTTTTGTCAAAAATAATTTTTTAAAAATAACCGATACTATACTCTTAAATAACCCCACTATTTACATGCAAATCTTTTAATCATATCTATATGTTTTGAATACGTAAATACCCTTTGAAACTCCACTGGGAGGTTATTTGTCAAGAGATATCTATGACAAGATGCCATCATGCACTAATCTACAAATCTTAAACTGTTAATATACTTTTGTTATGCTTATCATCATAAGCCCTAAAATTTCCCATATGAAGAAAGGAATCAAATACAAGAATTTGTGATTATAGATTATGAGTTGTTTTTCCATGCATGCACTAGCTAGTCTATATTTTTGTAATTCTTTTAACAATTATATAATGTTTTCATGCATTAAAATTAAATACTTTTCAAATCACATTTTGAATTAAATTATCTACATTCAAACTAATATATTTATGAAAAACTTCTTTCTCGCAACTCTAAAATTATACAGTAAACATACATGATTACACATTTTATATTTTGAAGCTATACTTAAAAATAGTAATTAAAACAATTTGTTTTATATTTTTATTTATTCTTCACATTAGCACGTTAAACCATTCAAAAACACGAAAAAAATAATTTAATGTTTTTTTATACAGTAGACGTACATGATTACATATTTTATATTTGAAGCTATACCTTAAAAAAAATAAAAAATGTTTTTTTTAGATTTCTATTACTCTTACATCAAAATCATTCAAAAACACTAAAAGAATCAATTTAATGTTTTTTCAAATAGAAATCATTTTAAAAAACAAGTTGTAAAGCAAAAATAAATATCCGACTTCCCTAATCGGATAAAATTATAATGTTAAATGGCAAATTCAAGCCATTTATCTTTACAAATTGGATCTAACTTCAAACCAATGGATGACACCCTTGCCTATCATGTATATTTTTTTTTTTGAATAGTTTTTTTTGTCTCCTTTTAATATGATAATGTCCCTTTTATATGAGAGAACGAGAAACCAATTTTGAAAAATCCCCCAAGTGGTCCTAAAAAAATATATATGGCAAAGTACATTTTTGTCCACTCATGTTTAGGGCCGGCCACTTTAAACCTTTACCATGTGCCCAAATCATTTTAGCCGTCGATGTTTATATTTCTTTGATGGGATGGGATCTTTGAACTTTTTATATATTGTTTAATTAATTAATTAATTAATTTTGAGAGCACTAATCAGCCAGCTCATTCCAACTGGACCCACTTTATTAAAAAGCTACTACTTAACTAAACAGATAATTATCTAACATAATTAAATCAAATAATCTCATAATAATATAACCATATCTTTGTCCCATCATCTTGCCAATGTTTAATCCAATCAAAGATCTATGAGCGGTGGTACAGAGTGATAGGCATATAAAAAAACTCTCTAAGTTGCCGAAACTTGAAGAAAGCAAAAATAAATAAAAAATAACTGAAACTCAAGTATTTATAAAGTTTCTAGCCACTATACAAATTATATTAGGAACCTAAACTGTGCACAAACTTAGTGCCTAAATAAATCTCGTTTAATATTTCTTTGCTGTTCAAAATTAATTCATTATAAATATGAACTAATTGAGTTGAAAATAGCTTGGAAAGGATACTATGTCGATAAATTTACCTAAACAATAGTATCAAGTTCGATCAATTTAAATAATATGTTCTGAAACTCTAATTGACCTAAAATATTACCACAATATATTTTTATATTTTTATCATCTTCCTATAAAAATTGAGCTCGATTTAATATACGATTTGAAAAATATATCTGATCTCGTAAAACTAATCAATAAATATTTTAAGATAAAATTCAGACTTGACTTGATTCGTATCAAGATTGCCTTTACTTGTATGGGTGTGGGTATTTTATTTTTATCAAGAAGATTGCAATATCTTGTAGAAATTATTTCATTCATTGAAATTTGTTTATTTTACAAAGAAAAGATTTGGAATTAAATATCTTAAAAAACTAAATAAATTACTCAGTACATTTAAAATATTCGAGAAAGCTTATGGTGCTTCATTTGTTTCCCAATTTCATCAAAGTGTCATCTTCTTTCTTTCTTTGTTTATTTTTGCTTTTTATTTATTTTTCAAAAAAACTCTCACTCTAAATAATAAAATTAAAAGTTTAATAAAAAATCTAACAAAAATAAATAAATGTTACATCATATTCCAAAATGATGGTGTCTCAGGACTGTCAGATATTTTCAGCCTCCACGTGGTCTCCTTCTTTGAAATGAGTGGTCTGTCGCTGTGTACAGCCTGAATTTGCTAGAATTTGTACAGTGCCCCCTTTGAATTTTCAGTACTGAAATCCTCATTTCTTTCTGTATCCCTCAATTTCCCCTTTTGACCTTTGACCCTGAGTTTATTTCCTCCTTGCCAGAAATGTAAATACAAGAAATACAAATAGCTGCAAATTAGGACTTAAAAAAAGAGAGAGAGTTAGCCATGACTTAGTCCCTGTGGTTTATAAAAAAAAATAAATTAATCCTTGTAGTACAAGTAAATACAAGAATGTAAGATAAACAAGAAGATTAAGTAATAAATGAATTTTTAAAAATAGGGATTAGATGTATTGTTTCTAAAATCACGTGAGCTAATTGATTAATTCTGTTAAACTACAGGGACTAAATTATAATTACCTTGAAGCTTCATCTCTCCCTCGCTCTTAATTATATATATAAAAAAAACATCTTAATTTCAGTCCCTTATGAAGGATAAGATTTTGAAAAATAAAAGGGCTTTGTATTATTATACTTTTACCCTTGGATTTTGGTGGATTGCTTTGACCCATAAACAGAAACTTTCAGGCATCCTTGTCAGCATTGCTTCGGCTTTCAAACGCACTCAGCTAAATTTTGTGGTACAGTTCAGTGATGGAGGACCTGCTGCGTTTTCATGGGGGTATTTTAGAATTCCAACGCAATTTGAAAATTTTCTTAGAAAAATATAAGAGAAATAATATATTTTTGAAACATTCTAGAATAACAGTTCTTTCAAAATTATGTATCTTTTTATTTGATTAGCATGTATAAATTTTTTTTATGAAGATTCGATAATTAAAAAATGAGATTTAAAATCAGAATTAGACAAGCCATTATATATAATTAATTATGACTTTATTTGGTGTTTTTCAAAAATATATCTAGAATTATTTTATTTGTTTTTTTTTGACATTATATTTTGAATCTTATCTATTTACAAAAGTAACATATCTTGAAATATAATTAAATGATATATGCAGTTGTGTACAAAAATGAATTCTGAAATACCATTATCATTTTAAATTATAGATGATATTCTTAAATTATTGCAATGTTAAACACATAATTAGAAAGTCTATAATACCCTTTACACGTAATTTTTTTTTGAATCGTCCATGAAGTATTTAGAAAAATATTAAATGAGTGGTTGATAGAATTTAATTTTGGTGGGTACAAGAGGAAGGTTAGCCATTCCAAAATTTTGAACGAGTCAAATTGCGCCCATGACATCTACGTTTTATACCTTATACCAAGATTGAAACTTTGAGGTATTTAAATAATGAAAATCACAAAATAAGATGAAAAATTGACACAAATCCCATCATCTTAAAATTTCTCTTGATAGCTATATCTTTGGCAAATCAAACGTTTCAGCTGCCGTATATAATGGCTTTCATATAATACAAGGAGAATACCATGGCAATGGACCTTGAAGATCACCATGAACAAGCAAGCGTAGCAAAGTAGGGTTAGGGCACAATGTTTTGCCCTAAATGGCCTAGACCATTCAGCATGAATAGAGAGTGCTTTGTTGTAGACAATGCCTCAGTCCATGAGCAGCCCAATGGTGGTGGTGAAGGGCAGAAGGCCAGTAGCTTTTCACCAAGACTTCTTTTTAACGAAAGGTTATGGACCTCTATTCTTTTCCTTGAAGGTATTTTGAGCACTTAATTAGAATATTTCACCATGTTTTTTTTTTTTTAAGATTAACATGAGTGTTTGTACTTGTTTTGCGCACACCTCGACTAATCCTATAACTCCTGAAATTAACGGCCATGTAAGTCTCCAGTGACATTGAGATTTGTGAAACTTGAACTGGTGACCGACCTCTAGGAAGCAAACTCAGGACTTGACCAGTTGAACTACACTACTCATGGTTATATTTCATAATATTTAAAAAGTAATAAAGTTATTTGTTTTTTTAATAAAATAAAAATTATTTTTTTTAATTACTTTATTTTATAGGTATTTTTGAAATTTTAATGGTTGAGTACTTTTGATTTTTTTTTTATGTCTTGAATATGCTTTTTTTTCTTCTAGATTTTAATGGTAGAACGTTTTCATTTTTTATTTTTATAGCTTAAACATATTTAAATTTATTATTATTATAGCAAGCATGATGGCAAATAATTCTCATTTTCTTTTGTATACATTTCTCAAATACTTTTGAAAAGTTTAATTAAGGACTGAGCATCACGTGCATATCACAAGATCCTCTTCTCCACATAAAATAGGTGCCAAATGGCTACCAATTTTCTCACCAATTCTCTTGAGAACTGATATTATTAAAATTTATAAATATTTTGGATAATTATATAAATATTCAATTCATTTAAGTTTATTCAAGAACTACACACTGGTTCATTCAATAAGACTCTCCCTAAAATTTTTATTTTATTTCTCTATTTATATATTATTTTTCTTTTTACATTCACCGATTTAAGTATTGAAGGTCGACAAAGAATTTGTTTTTATAGTAACAACCATACTCAAAGACAAACAACTTCATCACTATACGATCGAAATGCATGACCAAAATAAATAAATAAATAAATAAATATTGAATTTACATGTTGATAAGATACCGACAATGAGATACGAAACTAGTTTTGTACTATTGAGACTTTAGTGCACACATGCATGTAGAAAACCTATTATTATCGGACTTCTCATAAAATAAGTATTCTCTACAATATACAAGTTGAAATAATAAATTTTTATATTTATTAGCATATTGAACCGTGTTCTGCAGCATATTAGTAATAATTTTTTTAAAATATAAAATAAATATAAAAAATATAAAAAATATTTTAGAAATATATTTTGAAGTGTGTTTTGTTTGGAAATATATTAAAATAATATATTTTTTATTTTTTAAAAATATTTTGAAAATTCTTTTTAATTATTTATTTGTTAAAATATATTATTTAATCAATTTTGTTTTAAAACTAATAGTTTAAGCTGGATTGCTGATTATAATAACCCTATCGGATCCGGGACAGTGATAGCCTCACCTCAATGAACATGTGGCCGTTGCTGCGCTGATTGCCGAAAACCCTAACGAAAACCCTTTCTCTCTGAGCAATTTGGGAACGGCCACCAATATTATAGCCATGAGGAGAAACCTTCTGCTTTCTCTGATTCAAAAACGTTTCTTGCAAACATCTTCATCGTCATTTACTGTTCAATTCCTTGTCAACTCTTGTGGGCTTCCTCTACAATCTGCCCTCTCAGTTTCCAAAAAGTTCCAAATCGATGAAAATAACCTCCATAAGCCCCAATCTGTCATCCAATTCTTGAAATCTAACGACTTTAAGGATACCCACATCGCTAAAACGATCGAGAAGTGGCCTGCTGTCCTACATTCCAGAACAGAAGATACTCTCAAGCCTAAGTTTGACTTCTTCATAAAAAATGGTTTTGCGGGTCATCTTCTGCCCCAGCTTATTGTATCAAACCCGGACGTTTTGAGAAGGCATCTGGGCTCTCATATTAAGCCATTTTTTGAGTTTTTGAAGCCTTTTTATGCCAGTAACGAGGAAGTTGTAGAAGCTATTATGCGTGCTCCATGGTTGTTGTCGATTCCTTTAAATGGTGATATGCAGTTAAATACCGATTTCCTGATAAAAGAGGGAGTGTCCATCGATAGAATAGCAAAACTGATGCAGTGGCAACCAAGGGTTATGGGGCAGAAGCATGATAAGATGGTTTATGCGGTGGCTGCTACTAAAAAATTGGGCGTTCAACCAGGGGATAGTATGTTTGTACGTGTTCTTGCCGTGCTGGTTATAGTGTCTGAATCAACCTGGAGGAAGAGAATTGAGGTGATGAAAAGTATGGGTTGGAGTGAAGGTGAGGTTTTGTGTGCCTTTAAGCGATTCCCCCCGCTATTAACTTGTTCAGAGGAGAAAATCAGGGGCGCAATGGATTTTTTCTTTAATACCATGGAATTGGGACGGCAATCTTTAATTACCTATCCCTATTTTATTGGTTTCTCAATTGATAAAAGAGTTCGTCCAAGGTACAATGTTATGAAGGTTTTGGAGTCGAGAAAGCTAATTGAAGGAGATTGGAATATTGCTACTCCGCTAACAATCAGCGAGAAGAAGTTCTTGCTGAATTATGTTACCAAATATGCGGACAAAGCTCCAGACTTATTGCAGATATATGGCGGTACTGACAAGTCAAAAAGAACTCACAGTTTATGAAAAGAAAGTAAGTATTGCTTCTGCAATGCACAGCGTAATAGTACTCTTAACTTGCTTCAGAAGTAGTTTGTCTGTGTGCTCGGATCAATTTATGTTTCTGATTTTATTGTTCAGTTTTTTCTTTTTGGAGTCCATGAAGCTGATTAATGGGACTAACATTTTGAGTTTGCTTGGCAATAAGTGAGAATAAATACTTGGATAACTACCAATGATTGTCGGTTTATTGGAGATATAAGATGGTACCAGCTAGAGTAAACGATAGTAACTTCATGGAAGAGAGTTCCCTTGTGTAATGCACATCATCAGAGTCGTGTAAATTGCTTCAGTGACTGTTTTTTTCTGTCTTCATATTCCAGTCTGTATTTCTCAGTTTGTTGAATGAGCACTATATGTACATTTGGTTCTTACTGTCATCTCATGGTGATCTCCTACCTCTATCATTTGATTTTGACTTTTGCTGGAGTTCGACCTATTGTTTCAACGCACTACACTTATATGGGAACATAGAAAACAACCACTGCATTGTTAAGATTGATAAAATGATTCTGTCAAGTTACCATCTTATGAAGGTTTTGGAGTCGAATAAACTGGTTAAAGAGAAAAGAAACTTTCCCATTTGCTAAAAACACGAGAAGAAAGTTTCGAAGAATTATATTATTAAGTTTATGGATAATGTCCATTGCTTGTTCGGGATGTGTGGTGTACCAGCAACGTTAAATGGATTGCCAAAGGAGCAATTTACTTTTGAAATGTACCATACAATGGCCTTCTAAAATTACCTCTAGAGTTACTTTTGCTTTCTTGGGTTTCATTCTATTTTGGTTAATTGATTTTTGGATATGACAAGTAATACAAGTTCATTTTCTGATCATTTTGGGCATTCGACTCTTAGAAGTTTTCTCTTGATCGTTTGTTTTTCTGTCATCAATTTTATTTCTTTGTCAATCTTTCGGCCTGTGCTACATTTTCCACTGGATGTTTGAATTCGTTGCATTTATGCTGCAATCTTTTCTTTTTCGAGAATCATTTATGCAATACCTTAGAAGGCATTCTTAATTTTAAAGTTTCAAGCATAGGATTAACTGCATTTAAGATTTTAGAAACGCTCTCTCTCTCACTCTATCAATCTAGACAGATTGTGCGAGCTCTGCAAGTCATGTCTTCCAAATGTTAGGAGTCGTGTTGCTGCTGGTTTGTGCACCAATACGGAAAAGGCTTACAGCTGGTGAGCATGCTTGAAGTTCTGCATAAATTGGGATTTTCACTTGTCTCGGTGGGAGAATTTTCCGACCATTTTGCTAGGGACCTGGTGGTGCTAGCCCTACCTGGTGCTCATGGGTGCGCTCAGAAAGGGGTGGTTTGACTGGGCAGAGCGTATGGAGATGATGATGGTTGGCTGTCTCTGGCATTCCTGTCTTCTCTTCTACCATCACTTGCCCCTTGTAAACATATAAAGTCTAATTGAAACTCATCTTTGGTGAGGTAACGCCGCCAAATCTAAGTCAAATTAGGAATCAAAATAATAAATAAAGACAATTTCAAGAAAATAAAACAAAAAAACTTAACCTCAGATAACCATCTTTTAAATAGTGACCATTATAAGAAATGAAAATCAAAATCCCTAAACATGTAGAAAAAATAAAAATAAAAACTGAATAGGAAAATAATAAAATTAACAAAAATAATACATTTTAGGCTTTTTTTTTAAGGCTTTTGAGTCGACAAAGTCACTCTTATTGCACATAATTCAAAGATCAAATCAAAAGTTAAGATTATTCAAAAATCAAATCAAAAGTTAAGATTATTTCTATTAAATAAGTTGTTTGACATGACCTCTTTTCTTGGATTTAAATTTATTATTCAAAAATATATTTGTTAGATTTTTTTTATATGGTTATTTACAACAAATTCGTATTTGATAGTTCGTAACCTCCAACATTAGAAGACCATATGTTAGATTGTTCATATATGTTGGATCAATTACATGAAGGAACTAAGAAAAGAAAACTTAAAGTCCTAAGTGTTTTATGGTGACACAGCGAGTGAAAACATTGTGAATTTGCGCAATGTATTTATTTTTAACTGAATATTTTTAAAATATTATTGATGGTTTTATTAACAGATTAAGTTTATCAGTATATTTCAGAGAATTGAGAAATAATTACTACAAATATTATTGTTACTGTTTAATCATGGCGGTTTAATTCGGTTGATATATATATAAAAATTACTACTGAAATTACATACTGTTTTTTGTTGTTGGTGATATGTCATATTCATTGAGGAATATACCAACAAAATAAAGTGATTTTTTTTTGTTTGGTGTGCTTATTCCATTTGTAAATCTATTTGTAATTATATTACCGATAAAATTACATAGAAAACAGGAATCACTAGGGAGATTTTTTTCAACGAGCAATAACTTTTTGTGAGCCCATTGGTAAAATCATCTAAATAGATATAATGTCTAACTATCAGTGAAATATAATATTCCATCGGTAAATTTAAAAATTCTAGTTGTGGAAAATTCTAGTTGTGGTTCCTAATCAGTTCTTAATTTGAAAGGATTATCTTTAGAAAATAAGAATTTAGACATAATGTCTAACTATTAGTGAAATATAATATTCTATCGGTAAATTTAAAAATTCTAGTTGTGGTTCCTAATTAGTTCTTAATTTGAAAGGATTATCTTTAGAAAATAAGAATTCTTTGCATTGTTGATTTTAGAAGAGAATGAAATTGTTTCAAATGATTATAATGAGCTTGTTCAGCCATTGCTGAAAGAATTTGAAGATGTTGTTTTTGACGAGATTCCTCTGAGTGCCATTTATGGGACAAATTCAGCACCATGGACACCTTGTTCCCGGAGTTAGGCTACCTACAGATTGAATTAGGGAGAGTTGATGGTTATGAGACTAACAAGGGAGAGCATGGGGCATTGTGCTATACCAGCCCTAAGTGCTGGATTTGAACTTGGTTGCATCTTGTGGCCAAATTGGTTAAATCTAAGTAGTTTAATGTTATATCGGTTCTTAATTTTGTAAAAAAAAACTTGGTTTGATTTCTTGCAAAGAAAAATAAAAGTGAGGATCAAAATTTACAAATGAACCTTCATTAAAAAACAAATTTTTTTTTGGTCATTTTTTTTAGTCCAGCCTTAATTGTTTTTTTTTATTAGTGATTCGACTTGTTGATTTATTTCTTATTATTTTTTTGTTAAATTATTGCAGTTTTAAAATAATTTCTTGACATTGAGTTGGTTCTTAATCTTATAAAAGAAAATTTAATTTTATTGGTTGTGAAAAATACCTATCATAAAATAAAATGAAATATGATAGTTTTGCCTTAAAAACCAGACAATTCTCCCCTTAAAAATAATAGTTATATTTACATATTAATTAAAATTACCATAAATTAAGGATGGTTAAACTGATATTAGTATATTTCTCGAAAGATGTTGGCTTTAAATTAACTATAAATTAAAAGAAAAGGAAGTTTTATTATACTTTCTTTTACAAAATACTATTTATTAGAATAATGCTTTATTTTCTTTATTTTTTTCAATTAATATTTTTTTATTTAATTTTATTTTTTAATATTAGATTTTTTTTCTATTTAGTTATCACACTCTTATGACATGGATCCTAGGTTTGACGTGTTAATCTGGTTTGACGAGTTAACTCAGTTGACTCAAATTTTATTTTCTTTCAGTTTCATCCTTTAATATTGATTTGATTGAGAATTAAATTTCATGATTTGTTTTGTTTACTTTTCATTAGATTGTAATGATCTCATGACACGGGAATAATGCTTAACGAATTAACCTGAGTTAACTCGAGTTGTTTTATATATCTTTTATTTTGATTTTTTTTAAATTTTATCATTCAACATTGGATCGGTTGGGAATTAAGTTTCATAATTTATTTTAATTTGCTTTTTATGAGAATATCTTAGTCTTAAGATCAATGTCACGAGTTTTAGCATTTTAACCCTGATTAAAACATGTTTTTTTTATTTTCTTTCTAAGAGGTTATATTGGTCTCATTATCTGGGTCACGAGTCCTTCAACATTAGACTTGTTTTTTATTGGGTTATCTCTATCTCATGACCTAGGCTGCGAGTTGATTTTTTTAATTAATATTGTGTTTAACTGGAAATTAAGTTTCATGATTTTTTTTATCATTATGTTATCATGGTCGTATAATTCGGTAATAGTGCTTAATGGTTAACTCGTGTTAACTTAATTTATCTTTTATGTTATTTTTTTAATTAAGAATTTTATAAATTTTATTGTTTAATATTAGCCTTACATGAACGATTCAAAATTAAAATTTATAAATTTTTTTTATTTTTTTTAGGGTTATTTATTAGGAAAAGAAAGAAATAATATTTAAATATTTTATGACTTTTAAAAAAATTTAATTTGACCCGATAATACAGGCGAATCATCTAGCATCTTCTAAATAAATAAAATGAAAGAGGAGTGGTGGGGAACAAAACGACCGACGGGGTCTCATCCCTCGTCAGAAGCGTTTCTTTTAACTAGGACAGCACAGCTTTTGCTTTTCTCCAACTTTCTCTCTATCTCTTACTATCTTTTCCTTTCTTCAATAATTCTTTCATTATATTTTTTCTTTTCATGCCACCCAAAGCTCCCTTTATTCTCTGCCTTCTACATCACCTTTTCCTTTACATTTTCCAACTCCAGGAAGCCCCCACTTTCCCCTTCAACCAACCAGCTTGAGCCGGTAGTACTGGTTTTCTTTCTTTGTTTCACTTCAGTTTCTTTCAAACCTAGCAAGTACTTGTTAACGAAAAGAAAAGAACAAGAAAAATCGATGGTGGAGTTTGACTATAAGGAACTTGTAAAGGCAACTGGAAGCTTCTCTCCTTCAAGGCTCCTAGGAAAAGGAAGCCATGGATCAGTCTACAAGGGCACACTTGAAGAAAACAAGCTTGTTGCGATCAAGAAATCATCTGTTGGCAGTGACCATGTCTCTATTGACAACTCCAAGAAGCTTGAGAATGAAATATGTGTTTTATCCTCCCTACGTGAAAGTCCTTATGTCATCAACTTTCTTGGAACGACTCATGATGATGATCACTACTCAACTTGCAAGGAGAAGAACAGGCTTTTGGTTATGGAGTATATGCCTTACGGTTCTCTCCATGACTTGTTGCATGTTGATGCCACTCCACCATCATGGCCTAAACGAGTAGAAATTGCTATCCAAATCGCAAGGGCAATCCAATTCCTTCACGAGGGCAAGCCTTTGGTTATTCACAGAGACATTAAATCTGCTAATGTTTTGTTTGATTTAAATTGGAAGGCTAAGTTGGCGGATTTTGGACTTGCTGTGCTGCGCGTGGATTCATCATCAAGCCCTGATCACGAGACTCAACCGGCTGGCACTATTGGGTACTTGGATCCTTGTTACACCACACCTAGCAAACTAAGCACCAAGAATGATGTTTTCAGCTATGGAGTTGTTTTGTTAGAGATCGTTAGCTGTCAAAAAGCGATCGATGTTTCTAGGCTGCCGGCTTCAATAGTTGATTGGGCAGTGCCATTGATTGAGAAGCAAAGATTGATGGAAGTATGTGACGCGAGAATCGCATTGCCAACATTCATGGAGGGCACGATTAAGCACTTGTTATATGTAGCATCGCGTTGTGTCTCATGCAAGGAAGAAAACCGTCCATCAATTAGTGAAATTGTTATGGGGATGGATAAGAATTGCTTGGTTGGAAGAGTAAAAATCCCCAGGTGGACAAGTCTCATGAGGAGTGTGATGCTAATGAGAAGCCCCAGAAAGTTTCTTAAGCAATGGCAGGAGGAAAAATGTGATGATCTACACAGTAATATTTCAAAAGGGAAGGTATATTTATGGGAGATATGGGCTAATTATATCACACAAAACTGATACATCTTGGTCAAGGTTGGTTCAATCAACTAGACCAGTCAAGGGGCTGGCCGCACAGTTCTGTTTTTGGTTACACGACTGGTGTGTCTTTTAGTGAACAATCAACCTGCAGCGCATGTAGTCCAAGCAGAAGATTACCAAAAGTTGGTGCGCAAAGCTTACAGCAACAAAGGTTGGTTTGATGCCCTGTCATTCCATGGCGAAGTTACAAATATATATGTATGCTTCCACTTTCTTGTCGAATATCCTTTTATATTATACGTGTTCTATTGCATAGGTGGGGTGCACTCAATTATGTAATTATCATAAGGAACATGCTTGAGTGACCTAGCTTTTAATCTCAATTCTTGATCACATATTTTAATATGAAGTATTATTAGAACTTTAGGTTCGTGAATGTTTGATAACGTGATGTATAATGTTTCTTAATTGATAAAATATTAAAATGTTGTTTTTTTTATTAATTTTTTTAACACTAGCACATAAAATTATTGAAAA
The DNA here is from genome assembly GCF_951802175.1 of Populus nigra. Taxonomy (NCBI): domain Eukaryota; kingdom Viridiplantae; phylum Streptophyta; class Magnoliopsida; order Malpighiales; family Salicaceae; genus Populus; species Populus nigra. The sequence goes on from NC_084858.1 coordinate 1,276,352, forward strand.
AACCTTAAAAAAACATTATTTTAATATTTTTTTAAGACACGAAACACTTAAAAAACAGAAACCATCGCAGTTACTTACGGCAGTAGAGTCAGTTGTCGATTGTTGATCAGCAGGTCACTCAATCACACACACAGACACAAGAGGCCTATTGGATTAGTGGTAACGTGCGCGCCAACAAGGAGGAGATTGGCAGTTCCATTCCTTGTACCACCATGTATTCTTTACTTCTTTTCCTTCGAAGTGAGCGAGTGCCCCATGTCCATGGCAGGCAGACAGACAAAAGCAACTTACAAAGATTTTGTTACAGCTAAACATGTTCCATAAAAGAAAAAAATGTTAACATCTACAGAGTCAATATGGAAGGATGAAGACAACCTGTTGAGGTTTTCATGATGGATGATACGGCAATTAATTCAATCTAAAAACTATTTCAATCCAAAAATCTAAATTATTAAATAAAATTTTAAAATATAATTTATATTATTCCTTTTTATAGTATCTATAGTTTCGAGATTTGAAAGACAGGGAATCCGCAAATGGTAAAGATGCAACTGTGGCTGTGAAGTTTCTCGAGGATTATTGTTTCAAAATACATGGTAATGCAAAAGGAGTAATCCTTTGCATGATCAAACAACTGGGTTTAGCCTTTTTTTTTCTCCTTTTTCGCACTTACCACTTACCATGCAGAATTCATAGCCACAAATGGACGACCTTGGCTAAGAGTTTTCGGGATTTTTGCACTATATAAGATGGGTTTAGCTGACAACTTCCATGGGTATCGGCTAAGGTTCTTTAATAGTACTGAATAGGCGTGCTGTCACATGAATTCATTGATTCTCCCGGTTATTCTTGACAAGGAGTTGGATTCACCTGTATATTTTGAGAGATCCAAGATGGATTTTACAACGTCCAGTATGTGGAGTCTCGGCAAGATCCATGGTTGTAGATACTGGTGGAAGTGTTGTTTTTGAATGAATCCATATCTGTGAGTGAAAAAACTCAGAAACTTGTAAGGCTGTGAACTTGTTTTTGTTTCTTACCCGTTTCGGAACGGCTTGTTTTTTTTAATTTTGATTTTTTATAATATTTTTAAATTGTTTTAATGTTCTTATGCTTGAATAAATTTTAAAAAATTAAAAAAATATTATTTTAATATATTTCTAAATAAATAATACTTCGAAAATCAACCACTATTATATTCACAATTTACCGCATTTTAAAAATCACTTTTAAAATATATTTGAGATTATGATAGCGATAACAATTTAAAATATTTTTTACTTAAAAATACATCAAAATAAATCAAAACACTAAAACATATTTTTTAGAATTTTAGGAAAAACAATTTGAAATTCAATGTGAAACACTCCCTTAAACCTAGCTTGGTTCATCTGAGATATGGACCGGCGGGGTTTCAATAAAATAAAATAAAATAGAAAGAACTTATTGTTTAGGGACTAATTGGACATCCCTGTCATATTCAGGGTACCGAGTTGTAGTTAACACATAGAAAGTCGATTAGGGAGTCATCCAACAAGACTCGGCTTTCCTTGAGAAACAGGGACACGGTCGAAGCTCTATCGTCCATGCATACTCCATATCTTCTCTCTATCTCCTAATCCCTAACCCTAACCCAAGATTTATTCAAATTATCTATTGCTGCCATTGAAGAAAAACATGGAGGCTCATCATCATCATCATCATCATCAGTTCACTCACAATATATTTGAGAGACGCCCCATTATCAGATCAAAGACTCCTGCTGTTAAATGGTTCAAAGAATGGTAATTCCTCTAATTCTCTTCTTTTTCTCAATTCCTGTCCGCTGTACAATTATATCTCTTTCTTTTCATTGTTATGCATTCTGGGTTTTTCAATTAGGAGCCAAAAGACTCGATTTTTATTATTTTTCTTGTTTACTGAATTCTTCTTTTCTTTTCTTATAGCTTTCTGTTTGGTTTCTTTGAAAACTTGGGTTAGGTGTTTCGTTTTTGGAACATGGGTTGATGAATTGTCCAATCCCAACAATCTGATCGATTCTGCTTCTGTTGTCTCAGGGTGCCTCAGGATGTGGTTGCAACTGGTGGAAGGTGTTCTCTTTTCAAATGGGTAACAGGTAAATTATACTAGTACATTTCCTTTTTAAGTGATCACATTTGTTGTTCTTAACAGAATATAATGTTTTTCTTTGTGCAAATCTATGGAGAATCATTAAATTTGCTCCATGTTTTATGTTTGAAGTATATGCCTTTGTCTTCTTTAATTAATATCACATTTCAATGCAGATGACGTAAGACTTGGCAATTAATTTGCTTAGCTGAGGTTTTGTTTTGTAGAGCCTTCTTGCTGTTATGGAAGAAGATAGAAGTTGTTGAGAGGTTTCTCAGTTGAATGAATTTTGATATGCTAATCCTACCTAACTATGTTCTTTGTTCTGTTACGTTAGAGAACCAATTAAATGCCTTGAAAGAGAAGGCAAAAGAGCCCCCAGCACCGGAGCCAGAACCAGAGCCTACTACTGAGGTTCTTTTCCTTTGCAGTTTTGAAGGGTGTGGTAAGACCTTTATCGATGCTGGTGCTTTGAGAAAGCATTCTCATATACATGGAGAGAGACAATATGTTTGTCACTATGAGGGATGCGGAAAGGTGCTCAACTTAAACTTTTTAGGTTTTATTTTGTTTGTTGAAGATATTATGTTTGTGTGGTGAAACCTTTGAGTGTTTGTATATATACTTTGCACTTTGAGAAGAGAAATAGTGATAAAATATCAACATCCTGAGGCATTTGAAATATTTAGGCAGCGAAGAGAGGCCACACTACACTTCTAATTCAAATCATAAAAGAACTGTTTTAAGTATTCTTGAGCAGCTGTGAAGTGGTGAAAAAATGAATGATAAGTAACATGGTTTTGGTGACTCTGGATTATTTATGCCTGTAGAAGCTACAACTACTGCTACCATGAAAGCCAGTACTGTTTACTTTCTTGGTTCAACATTTGTGTTCCTCATGATGAGGTCTCATTATGTTTTTGGAATGTCCCCATGAAGTTAATTTCTGTTAAGCTGAGAGGGAAAGCTTGAGAGAACACATTTCAGTTGGAATTTTGACAAATCATGTTGGAGGTCAACTACTTGCAACGTGACACTGAATTTCTTGTTATTTTTTTTTTGATTAACGTGAGTGTTCGGGTTAGCTTGCGCGCACCTCGACTAATCCCACGGGCCCTAAAGTTAACGACCATATAAGCCTCTAGTGGCCCTGGGGTTTGTGAGACTTGAACTGGTGACTTCTAAGGAGCAAACTTAAGGCATGACTAGTTGAGCTACACCCCTCAAGGTTCTCAATTTCTTGTTATTAATTTCATGGGTGCTGGAGAAATAATTAGAAAAGGTTGATAGTTGATGTCAAAAGCACATATCAGAAAGAGAAAATGGGGAAAACAAGAGTGCTCAAAGTTATTTGTTGTTGAAATTGTGAAATTAACCTACATATGCAGCATAGATTTCTGTAATGATTGAGCCTAATGCATCCTTAAGTGTAATTTTGTAGCAAAAAAGCTTTTTTTTCATTTTATTCTTAACATTCAAATGTTATAATTCTCTTAAACATTTTACTATTTCCTTTTTCTGAACTTGTATTATGGTGTTTAACTGTTGTATATATGCTGCAGAAATTTTTGGATAGTTCCAAGTTGAAAAGACACTTTTTAATTCATACAGGGGAAAGAGATTTCATATGTCCTCATGAAGGCTGTGGTAAGGTGATAAATCTATCCACTAACATTTTTCTTTTAATTAGTTGACACCTTGATGGTTAGATTGTTATGTTCTCTATAAATGATATTCATGTTTCTCGTGTGCGTAAATTAATTCTTCCATTTCTTACATTGAGGTTTCTTATTATTTTTCATTCTCATTTATCAATCAGTTTGTTGATTTTTCCAAATTCCACAATTAAAGTTTGAACCTGTATTTTAACCTCAGCAATTTGGAGGCATTTAAGTTGTAAAAAAACATTTTTTATGTCCAATTTCAGTTTTATTCTCCATATCGAGTTTTCATTTTCTAATGGAAAATTGGATATGCATCCACTTGTCAGAAAAAAAAAATCTAAAAATAAAAGACTCATCTTTGCATATTATTTTTAGTTGAGAAAGGAACAACTTAAAAAGGGAAACAGTGAAAAATATATTTACTGTGTTTCCCAAATTCAGGGAAACAATCATTTGGTGAAATGCTACATTTGTGCAAGAAATCCTGATTATGTTTTCGATGAGAATTTTTTTAGAAAAAAGTTCCCAATTTTTCATAACTTAACATGCCTTGGACAATTGGTTTGGAGGTTGGATGGGTCAAAGAACCTTTTTTTCTCCCTGTTTTTTATTTTATTTTTATTTTTTTAAGGGACAGGGAAGGGTTGGTTGATTGTTGCACTTGGCAGATGATTAGGAGGTTCAAAGAGAATGGTTGGTTCAAGTTATGCAGGAATCCAAGGCAGAAAACTGATGTGTTCACTATTCTAGGCTCTTGTGAGAGTTATCATCTGTGACAGATTGATGACTTGTTTTACATCATTGTATATCGTGTGCTTCTGATGGCTTCTTTACTTGTGTTGTGGTGGATTCATCACTTAATATTCAGGGCTGTACTTCTGTCTAATTTCGATTTTGGTTGATTCAGGCATTCTCCTTGGATTTCAACCTGAGATCTCACATGAAAACACATTCACAAGAAAACTATCATATCTGTCCATACCCAGAATGTGGAAAGAGATATGCTCATGAATACAAGCTGAAGAACCACATTGCATCTCATCATGAAAAGGTAAGTTCCAATCATTCACTTGTAATGCTCTTGGCATGCCATTCCACTGTTAAATAGTTGAGCTGTTTCTGCATCTATTCATTTACTTTCTTAATTGAAAGTCATTTAAAGCGGCTATCACAATATACTATGTACCACGATGCTCTTGGACAAATTGATGACATTTGCTTTTCTACTGTCTTGATTTTTGAAGTTATTTCTGATGTTTGTTGATGAAGGTACCTTGATGCATTGACTGTTAAATGTTATACCATATCTCTAGCATTTGTTGACATTGATTTTTTTAAATAAAGTACTTTTTGTATGCAAGATAAGGTAGAGATGACAAAACCTTGGATTTTGGAGTAAAAGTTGTAACACAATTTCAAATGCCCTAATGGCTTGGAGTCCTCAGAACTATACCGCATGCGATACAGATTGGATTGATTTAGATTATAGTTCGGGATTGATTCAACCTTGTGAGGAAATTTGATGGGTTATACTTGTAACCTGAGAACCAAGTATTTGGGAGGAATTTTGGAACAAATGGTGGGCTAGTAATGAATAAGTAGTGGAAATCTCGTCCCCATTGAAGTACTAATCTGAATAAAAAACTTTGCACCGAAAAGAATTTTGTTGCATTTTCAGTTTAAAGATGCAATTTGACACAAATCAATGTCATGTGGGTCTTACATGTTGGATTGCAACTCGTAATATGGCGTGAACATATTCTCTCTCTTTTCATGGAACCATCCACACTTTAAGGGCCAAGCCATCGCTTTCTTTTCCAGGCACCCATTCTATGGATGAAGTCACTGCTCAGACAGGGGACTTTTAGTGTATTACTTTAAATCTCCTGAAAATTTAGTTCTGATCCTCAGAATTTTTCTACAGAATCCGACTCCAGAAGTGGTGAAATATGCTACACCTCCAGAGAGGATACCTAAGAATGCCAAGACTCCCCCAGGGGTTTATGGCTCTGCATCATCAGATCGACCATACATTTGCCCTTATGAAGGGTGTGAAAAGGATTACATCCATGAATACAAGCTCAAACTCCATCTGAGAAGAGAGCATCCTGGCCACATGGCAGATGAGAATGCTGAGAATGCAACACCTAATGCTGACAATGAATTGGATGAAGCCAGTGATCAAGATGCTTATGGTGGAAAGCGTGTGAATGGGAAAAGTCAGAAACAGAGCAGGTCCAAGCCAAACTTGAAGATGCCTCCTGTAAAAATCAGACAACGGAAAGGCTCAAGTCCATCTCCTGCCACATTGAATGTAGTGAAAAAACCTTGGACAATTAAGGATGAGACTTATGAAGAAGAAGAAGAAGACAGTGAAGAAACCGAGGAAGAGGATCGTGACAATGCAGAGGATGGATGGAGGTATGGAGGAAACGAGGATGATGATGAAGAGACGGAGGATGAAGACTAGGGCACTTTGCTATCCTCTGGGGTTTGTGCTGCTTATAGTAGTTCTAAATAAAAATAAAAAAAATGCTAAAATTTAAATAAATACATAATTTTTTGGCCCATATTGCCTCTCTGCCCCCTCTACCCCCAACAGAAGTAGAAGTTATTTTTAAAAGAGTGATTAGAAATATGATAATTTTTTTATTTTAAAATATGTTAAAATAATATATTTATTTTTTAAAAAATTAAAATTATTTTTGATATCAGCATATAAAAATAATCTAAAAATAATATTATAAATATAATAATTTTTTTAAAAAATACAAAATATTTTTAAATATTTTTGAAAGTATTTTATGATCAATACTAAATACTGATTAAAAATCTTTTGTTTGTTTACTTGAACCTTATTTCATATATAAAAAATACTGGCTGCGTAAGTATTATACATGCTTCAAATACCCATCAATTTAACAAAAGAATGTGTGTGGTCAAATGCAGCTTGTTCTTTCGATTTCTTGATACTACCTTAGTGAGTTACGTAATTAAATCTCATCCTTTTTCATTAGTCAAATATCCCATAAATCAGCATGCCAACACGAGTTTATGTCTTCGCTTTTTTATTTAATGGGGGCATGAAAGGTACAAAATTCAAGCATCTCACGTCTTGCAATGAGGTATTGTTGGATAATTTATTTAAAAAAATATATCTTAATTAAAAATATATTAGAATAATATTTTTATTTTTTATTGATACCAAACTTTAGTACTAACTTTTTATCTTGGGTTGCAAACACCGACAATCAGTACCAAAATACCACTTCTTATCACCATTTCTTGGAAACCTGAATTAGGGCAATTAGCTATGGTTCAACTTCAACGGCAAGTGTTTCTTCTCTTCCAAGGGTTTTTAAATCCTGTCAAATGACAATTTCAACTTAAAAATTGAAGCTGTTGAATTACGTAATATTTATTCAGACAAGGCTTGTACATCATATCCTAACTTAGAACACAGAATGTTTATGCTACCAGCTGCAGTAAAAAACATTAAAGCTCAGAATACACTACAAGATTGCAGGCAGACTCTTTCTTTCATCTTGCCAGGGAAGCAAGGAATTATTCATTTTTCTTACATAATAATGAAAGCAGACAAGAAAACAAACAAGACAATGGAAGACTAATGCAATGTGCTGATCTAGCACTAGCTAGCTCATCACTTGCTATAACGTGCAGGACTCACAGGCCAAAACCAAATTTACTGCACATTAGCCCAAACCTTGAAAATCTTTCTTTCTGCTCTTATGCTGTATCTCACTCCATTCACTCCTTCTTCCCTCGTCAGAAAGATCTTATCACCCACTTTAAGGCCTTTGTCACGCACAAATTGAAGCCAGTCTCCAGTGATCACAGGTTTGGTATAACGATCATTTTCCCCACGAATGGAAAGCCTAAAGTTCCACTCGTTCTCAAGGGTATCTGTTGCTTCAAAGTACACAGCAGTTTCTCCTTCAGGCATTGGGAAAGCCCACAGACTAGAGGTCGGAAATGCCAAACGATATTCTATGTCAGTTTGGCTCAATTTCTTCTCCATGAGCACTTCCATTTCTAAGCAAGTATAGAATATAAGAAGTTATGCTAAAAGCTTTGTAAATCTTGATTGAGATATTGAGTTCGAGCTTGCCATGTATACATATATATAGAACTAGGGAAGCTGTGTGATGATGATGGTCTAGTGATTTACGAACTTTCAAGGTTCGTTATCGCATTTGTCTGGTTAACTTTCTGCCAGTTTTTGCACGAGAGACGGCCGATTTGAGCATGGCCTTTGATTTCTTCTTTACAGTATAAGATTTTAGTTTAAATTTTTAGATTGATAATATGTGACACATGAAGATTATGTCCATGAGATCATTGATAATACGGACCCACTAATCTTGGAAGGCTGGTGCGATAGCGGGACTACTTGAACTTTTATATATACTGTCAAGAGTTCGTTAGACAAGACAAAAGGGCTGTAGCCACTGCTTATCAAACTCGACATGCTTAGCCTGTCTCAAGAACTTTGAACCTTCAGTGATTAGTAGGATCATATAGATGTCAGAGACTTGGTAAAAAAGAAGCAATAGTTTTGTTTATTATTAGTTACGTATGAAAAGCAACATCAATTTAACATCTTTTATATAAAAAATATTAAAACTGATATTTTGAATTGATACGAGATCATGATCCTGGCCTGTTTAACAACCTTGCAATTTGGAATATGTTTTTTATTTAATTAAACAATTATAAAAATATACTTTGGCCTAAGAGCTAGCTCTTTTCAATGCTTTTTTTTTTTAACTAAAATTAATGCATTACAAAAACAAAATGTTTGACTTGAGATTTAAATTATTCTTTAATTTTTTCATGGCTATTAAATAATATTACAGATTTTTATAGGAATATAATTTTTTTTTTATGAATATTCAATGAAGATAAAACTTTTTTAAAAAATAAGCAGCAAAAAAATGTACTTCTTCTATTAAAATTTCATTTCCTTATTAATGCATATCTTTATTATCTTGAAAAAAAAATATTTTTTTAATTATAAGCACTACTTTTTTAAAAATATTAAAATAATATCTTGATATTTTATGCACGATTGAAGGTAAAAAAATATTGAATATTCACGAGCAATTTATTATTATTATTTTTTTGCATATTAAGGACATAGTAATTGAAAAAGAAATTGTTAACATTCTCATAAAAAAAACTATAATATTATTTAAGAACTATGAAAAAGCTGAACAATAATTTAACTATTATGTATTTTTTTATAGTGTATTTCAATCAAAATACAAAAAAATAAATATTGAAAATGAAACCAGCTAGCTTGCATAGGCTTTTTATTTATTTATTTATTGAAAATCATTTTGTAAATTGTTTTTGTACCGCCTTTGAAATGATCTGATCGTATGATGGTGCACAAATTTTTCTAAAATATTTTACAAGCTTTGTGTAGTTTTATAATGAGTTACCTCATTAATTAATTATAATCAACTAAAGTTCAGTTCATTATAATCAACTAACTAGTCATAATATTTGATACCGGAGACTCATAATATTGTGAATTTTTCCTGTTTGTACGTATTTCTATATATTCTATTTACATGTTGCAAAACACGTTACGATTCATGAAGGATTTGCTCAAGCAAAACATGATTGATCGGTAAGTTTTTTTAATTGCTTTCAGTCAAACATTTGATTTCTATAGCTATCCGCCGACAATTTGGTTAATTATACGTTCTGAAATGTTCATTAATTAATTTCCAATTAGCAAACCAGCCATTGAATATTAGTTTGTTTATATATATATATATATATATATATATATATATTCAAATAAAAAATATTTTAAAAAATAATTGAAAAATCAAGCTAAAATTTTAAACAAATTTACAGTATAATTATATTTAGTTATACCAAAGATTGGAGAGATAATATAGATTTCAAGTTAAACTAACTTGGCTATTTATTTCAAGCTTGTCCTTGTATTTTTATTTCTTTTAAATTTATCCAAATTAAACCAATTTAAGTTTTTTTCTTCAATTTATTTCTCAATTCAAAACTGCCTAAAAATTCCAAAACTTTATTTTTGCATGTGATATTCAATTATTAGTTCAATTTCAACCCCAATTATATATTTTTTGTATTTGTATTTTTTATAATAAAATGATTAAAATTAACTAAAATTACTAAAAAAACATATTTTTTGAATTTTTTTCTAATGTTTTCAAAATACATATAAAAATAAAAGGTCAAAAATCAAGTTATAACAACTTGGATTAAGAGCTGCATTATCGATCATAAAAACATGGTGCTTACATGGTGATTTCAATAACATTAATTCCAAATGCTTTTAATATCTTTTGGCTCAATTTCAATAACCATGATTTCAAAAACATGGCGCTTACTTGGATTAAGAGCTGCATTATCATAAATTAAAGAGCAGAGGTCGGAAATGCCAAACGACGTCAGTCTGGCTCAATTTCTTCCCCATGAGCACTTCCATTTCTAAGCAAGTATAGAATATAAGAAGTTATGCTAAGAGCTTTGTACGTAAATCTTGATTGAGATATCTATTGAGTTGGATCTCGCCATGTACGTATAAATATAGCTAGGGAAGCTGTCTGATGATGATGATGGTCTAGTGATTTACGAACTTCAAAGGGTCGTGATCGCACTTTTTAGCTAGATTTACGAACCTCAAAGGGTCAAGATGTTGCAAAACACGTTACGATTCATGCAGGATTTGCTTTCTTATATATATAGACTTGGTCAATATGCTAAAGCAATATTTATTCACATTCTAGCAATTAACCACTCTTTTGAACTCAATAGTTCTTTAATAAATAAATATTAGAAAAAAGAGAGTTTATGGTATAGTTTTTCAACAATGTATAATTTCATAATACAAACAAACAACCGAACCCCTTCAGGTCAGCCAGAAAAAGAAAAGAAGAGAAACAGCGGCGGCCCTACATGCATTTGACCTGCAGCTTCAGCCGCGCGCAACCACTTCGGGATTGAGTTCATTCGTTCATTAACAGTACTCATTTTCATGCCTAACGTACGAACTCCGCAGGTCAGAGATATTAGACTCGTACAATTTTGAACCTTCAGTGATTAGCAAGATCTTATATATAGACGTCAGAGGGTTGGTCGAAAAGAAGCAATAGTTTTGTTTATTACTAGTAACATACCTATATAAAGCCACCTCAATATAACATTATATATACATAAATTAAAGCAATAATTTTTTTTTTGATGAACTTGAGTTAAATTGGGTTGTCCCACGTAACTTAAATTATTCTTTAATTTTTCCATGGCTATTAAATAATATTATAGATTTTTATGGGTATATAAAAAAATACTTATGAATATTCAATGAAGATAAAACTTTTTTTAAAACAAAACAAGTAGAAAAAAATATTTTTTTTTCTATTAAAATTTCATTCCTTATCAACGTATATCTTTATTATTTTGAAAAAATCTTTTTTCTAATTATAAGCACTTCTTTTTCAAAAAATATTTAAATAATATCTCAATATTTTGTATATGATTGAAGGTAAGAAAATAATGAATTTTATAAAATCATGTCACAAAATTATTAAAAAAAAAACAAAAACCTTATTTCATTGAATATTCATGAGCAATTTATTATTTTATTTCTTTTGCATATTAGGTATATAGTAATTGAAAAACAAATTTTTAATATTCTCATAAAAACAACTATAATATTATTTAAGAACTATGAAAAACCTGAACAATAATTTAAATATCATGTCAAATATTTTTTTTATAATGTATTTCGATCAAAATACAAAAAATAAAATTTGAAAAAGGATTTAAGGTTTTATTATCATAGATTGACATAGAATTAAAAAACTTCAATGAGTTTTATCCTTATAAGTCAACTAAAAATTATAAAATATCGCTTCAAAAACAAATATTTTCATCTCATAAAATTTGTGGTTTTATTATCATAGATTGATATAAGATGAAAAAAAACTCCAACGGATTTTATCTTTAGAAATTGACCTATAAATGATAATAAAATTGCTTTGAAAAATATATTTTCAATTCATACATACTTGGTTGCTTTATCTATGTATCCACATGGGATAAATAAATTCTCAATGAGCTTTATCCTTAAAAGTTGATAAAAAAGATAATGAAATGGCTTGGTAAATTCTTTTACAACCAATCTTTGAAATTTCAGTTGCATATTAAAGGTTTTATTATTCATTGTCGTATGTGGATGTGCGTCGACAGGAAATGCCAATTTGAGAGTTGCTATCTAATTGTTTGATTTAGGTTCATTATGAGACTTGAGTGTTTTGATCTTGTTACAAATTTGAGGATAAAAAACTGATTAGTAAGATCTTATATATCGATGTTAGTGAGTTAGTTGAAAAGAAGCAATGGTTTTGTTTATTACTAGAAACATACCTCTATAAAATAATGAAAACCAATGTTAATTTAATAATTTTTTATATAAAAAATTATATTAAAACAATGATGTTTTGGATTCAGTTTGAATTGAGTTATCTCATGCAACTCATGACTTGGATCACGACCTAGCCTATTTAACAACCTTATTACCTGAAATATGTTTTATTTAATTAAATAATTATAAAAATTATAAGCTTTTTATTTTATTTTAGTTAATATGTATTATAAAAAAATATTTGACATGATATTTAAATTATTCTTCAATTTTTGCATGGCTATTAAATAATATTATAGATTTTTTTGAGAGTATAAAAAAAATCCTCATGAATATTCAATGAAGATAAAACTTTTGTTTTTTTAAAATAAGTAGAAAAAATATACTCCTTCTTTTAAAATTTATTTTCCTTATTAATGCATATCTTTATTATTTTAAAATTGTTTTTCTAATTATAAGCTATGTTTTTTTTAAATATTAAAATAATATCTCAATATTTTGTATATGATTGAAGGTAAAAAATAATAAATTTTATAAAATCATGTCAAAATCTATTAAAAAAATAAAAAATAATTAATTTTTTTAATTGAATATTCATGAGCAATTTTGTTTTTTGCATATTAGTACATAATAATTGAAAAAGAAATGGTTAAGATTCTCATAAAAAAAACTATAATATTATTTAAGAACTATAAAAAAATTGAATAATAATTTAATATCATGTCAATTACTTTTTTATAATGTACTTCAATCAAAATACAAAAAATAAATATTAAAAAATAAAACCGGCTAGCTCGCTAGGGCTTTTAATTTATTTATTTATTAGAAGGCATGTTGTAACTTGTTTTTGGACTGCCTTTGATTTGATCTGATCATATAATATAATGGTGCACAAATTTTACTAAAATATTTTAGAAGCTATATTTCATTTCATAATGAGTCACCTCATTATAATCAACTAATTAAGTTTAGTTCATTATAATTAACTAACTGGTAAAAATATTTGATACCTGAGCCTGATAATTTGTTATCTGTTCTGTATTTATTTATCTATTTATTGCTAGTATTTCTATTTATTTTATGTACATGTTGCAAAACACTTTACGATTCATGAAGGATTTGCTTTCTTAAATATATAGACTTGTTCAACATGCTAAAGCAGTCTTATTCACATTCTAGCAACCACTCTTTTGAACTCAATATTTCTTTAATAAATAAATAAATAAATATTAGAAAAGGTTTGTCTAAAAAAGTTTATGGTTTGGTTTTTCTTTAATTTGTTGGCACATGATTGATCGGTAAGTAAGGGGAGTTAAATTAAGAAAAAAAAGACGATGTTAACATATATATATATATATATATATATATATATATATATATATATATATATATATATATATATATATATATATATATATGCACCGAAGAATGATAGCAAGTTTATTTTTTCAATTGCTTTCAGTCAAACATTTGATTTCTAAAGCTATCCACCGACAATCTGGTTAATTATAAGTTGTGTGAAATCTTCATTTCCAATTAGCAAACCAACCATTGATTGGTTTATTAACAATTTGTTTTATCAAAATTATATATATGACATCATCCAGACGAAGAGATCATACCAAGTCTTCTGATTCTCCCCTCTATAAAAATGCTTGCAAACTATCTTCTTGAATCGCAAATTATCTCAAACATATTATACCTATGGAGATCTTCAAGAAGCAACTCATATCTGTTGACATTGAGAGACATTTGGAGTTACCGAACGATACGAGGAGAGAAGCCTTGCCACCTTTCCAAGGCGCTCGGGAAATCGTGATTCCAATCATGTTTGTGGAAGCTGGAATGGAAGTTGATGTTCACTGCTCCTGCAGATCAGGAAGGCTTGCATTTACTAAAGGCTGGATTGAAATCGCTCGCCATCTGATTCTCAAAGTTGGTGATGTCGTTACCTTGCACAGGGAAGACCAAGGTGGGTACAAAATGAAAGTGAGAAGTGCAAGTTGAGCCTAAAAAAAGAGAAAGAAAGAAAGAAAGATCTGTGAAGGAAGAACAGATATTGATCAAGCTATCTAAATGGAAACCCTATATGTTACGTAGCACTTTGTTGTTTATTGTTCTATTTTCCAAGTTCTTTATATTTCGTTTCTTCTTTGTTTTGCATGTGCTCTATCGACCACCATACATGTTTTTCTTCTATAATTTCAATGTCAATGAGCCTTGTAGCTCAGGATGTCTCAAATTCAAAAGCCTTTAATTTCTATTTTTATTTTTATGAATGTTGTTTTTCTTACCAGTTATCCCCTAATTTCAAATTTCAAAATTTTTTCATTTTATTTTTATATTCATTGCCAACAAAATTTCATTTTTTATTTATTTTCTCAAATAATAACATTATGGTAGGATATTTCATCCATAAACTGTAACTACAGACACTAAAGTTACATGAACTCAATAGAGACAAGGCTTCACTCAATCCATTAACAGCCTATTGACCTTTCAACAATTTGTTAATGATGAAGCAAATGACAAATCATTTTAATTTAAGCATTTAATCTAAAAACTGAAATTATAATATATAATTATTATTAATTTTTAATATACTCTTTAAGTGAAAGTTTTTTAAATTTGAAACTTGTATAAATTTATATTATTTTGTGTTTAATTTTTATCAAATAAATAGAAATGATAAGATTCAAATTCATAACTATTTGGTCATCAAAACTTTTTAATATAATATTAAAAAATTAAATATTTTAATTAATTTTTTTATATATATACATGGATATAATCCAAGCATGGAAAGCAACTTCAAGAGTACAATAGTCACCATTCAAGAAATTGCCACATATTTTCAGCTTCTCAGTACACAAAAGTGAACATTCTTTGACTAATAGTTTCTGAAAGTGTAGTTACGGGTGCTTTTCAAATAATTTTTTGTATCAAAATACATGTCAATGATGTTTTTTTATTTTTTAAAAATTATTTTTGACATCAGCACATCAAAATAATTCAAAACTTACAAACTATATTAAATTTTAATAAAAAAAAATTTAAAATTTTTTAAAAACACGGATTGAACCGCGTTTACAAACCCGCTCTAAGTAATTACGATTTCGTCTTCTAATTAAATTCAATATCTGATACTGGCCCGAGACAAAACGATCGTTATATTTTGAGTGGTCGTGCATTAGCCGTCATTAATATATTGTTATTGTCGTAGTCTCAATCTTTGACTTCATGTGGTGATTTAATCACATGATAACCGTTTTAAATTGAGATTCCAAATTCATGGGAGGGAGCTTGGTTGAAAAACTAATAGATCTGTGCTGTCCACAACAACTTGCTTTTTTGGAACAAAATTAAGATGTGAATATTCTGAATCCTCAGCTCGCAAATTGTCGCATACCGACAAGCATGCTCACATATCTCTTACACTCATTCACGCCCCGTCTCGCGCTCACAAGATAAAACCTAGGTACTTTAATTAAGAGGCTGTCTTAATCCGGTAATTAGAGTGCTATACTATATTATATAAGATCAATCTATACAAGAAAAACATAATATTTTTTATTTTACAATACATTCCATAATAAATATTAAATCACTACTAGACTTAATAGTTTTATTAACAAAAATTTATATTAATATTTACATTTATAGTTCGTCTGTATGTATTTTAATGACGGGCTAATGAACAAAATTGAATTATTATTTTTTATTTTTTTGCTAGTATTTCTATTTATTTTATGTACATGTTGCAAAACACGTTACGATTCATGAAGGATTTGGTTTCTTACATATATAGACTTGTTCAACATGCTAAAGCAGTCTTATCACATTCTACCGTATATGCACCAAAGAATGATAGCAAGTTTATTTTTTTAATTGCTTTCAGTCAAACATTTGATTTCTAAAGCTATCCACCGACAATTTGGTTACTTATAAGTTATGAAATGTTCATTTCACAACTACTGATTGGTTTATTAAAAATTTGTTTTATCAAAATTATATATATATAAACCTGCTTTCCTTGTGAATTGGATAAATATTTTTAAATATAAAAAAATATTAAGATTGTGAAGAGATTTTTTTAGTATGTTAATAAACTTAGTTTAATGGATCAATCTTGAGATCTTGTGACTTAACTCTTTGTTTAACTTGAATTTCTAACTAAATCATGCGAGAATTAGTTCAAATTAAATTGATTGATTTTAATAATTGATCCAAATGCAATCTTGATAATTGATAAAAACATGACCTAACTTTTAACAAAATTTTGAGATGACAATTTGTTTTAAAAAAAATTATTGGATTGATTTTAATCCCTTGACGACACATGTAATGTACTATATTAAGTTTAATAAAAAGTCATAAATAATTTTTTTAATTATATAATAAAAATATGCTCATGAAATTGAGCACCAACCTAAAAATAGATATTTATTTGAGACAATAAAAAATAAATCATACAGTTTATTTCTCAACCAATCTAAAATTTTATTGACATAATTAAAGAAAGAAAACTTAAAAAATCAAAGGACCAAAAACAAAAAAAATTATATTCTTCTAATGGGTAAACTCATCAAACTTGTGAACCAAGTTACCCGGGCTAGCATGTCGAACCTGTGAATTGGGTTATGGACTCTAGTAGAATTATATTTATTTTCTTTAAAATTATCTTTTATTTAATTATACAATAAAAAATAGACGATCGCTGAATTGAACACCAATTCAATACTATAATGTTGAAAGAAAAAAAATGTTAAACTCTCCAAACCTGTGAAAATATCCATGGATTTTATAAAGTTTTACAATATGGATTTTCTCTGAAATTATGTTTTTTACTATATAAGGAAGAAATTGACAGGAAAAAAAGTCATGTTCAATTAGAAAAAAAATAAAATAATTCACCAAACTCATAAATTGAGGCAACCTGAGTTACTCTAACAAACTTACAAGCCATACTAACCTTATAGAAAGACAAAATAAAAAGGTTGGCGTTATCATTATTGTGATCATTACTACTATTACTATCATTATTACCATTATTATTATTATTGTTGTTATTATTATTACAATTAATGTTATTGTTACTGTTGTTGATATTACTATTAGCCTTACTAACATTAGTACTATCCATTATCATAACTATTATCATTACTGCAATAAATATTTATTACTATTTTTATAACTAAGACTGCAATTATTACTATCATTGTCATTATTACTATCAATAATATTAATAGTAATTGAACTTGGAATTGTTTGACTTGGCGAGAAATGATTGGGGACTTTTATTGGTCAAGACGAACAGAAGGGATGAATACAGGGAGAAAAGACTAAAAAAAACATAGGGGGAGCAAAACAACACTGGGGACGAATGATTCCAAGTTCAATTAAGTCCTCAAACTTTCAATTCTTTCAATTCTTGATCAAATTAACACTTAAATTTATAATTCAATCCTTATTAGTCTTTAAATTTTCAATTTGTGTTGTCTTAACCCAATTTTCAATTCATTCATTTTTTATTTCTTATTTTATATATATATATATATATATATATATATTGAAAAATTCAAAAATTAGATTATAACAATCTTTTTTTATTACTACTACTACTACTACTATTATTATCATCACCATAATCACTGGTAACACAGCCACCACAACTTATTTTGACAGATAAAATTAAAAACCATTAGAACTTTGGCAAAAAGGAAAAGAAAACAAATAAGAAATCAAAAGAAGAAGGACCAAACTGAAATAAATATTATTAATTTTTTTATAAACTACTTTTTTTCATTATATGATAAAAATATATGGTCATGCAGTTTATTTTCTTATAGATTCAATATTGAAAGATAAAATCAAGAAAAAATTATTAAAAACAATTAAAGGAGCAAAAACCAAAAAAATATATCCGACTAGTGGGTGAACTCGTGAAACCTATGAATCGGATAACTCAGGCTAACACATTAAATTTGTGAATGAGGTTATGAATTCTAACATGATTAATTTTTTCCAAAATTATTTTTTATTTAACTATATGATAAAAAAATAGACGATCACAAAATTAAATACCAAACTCCAGTGGGATTATAACTTTTTATTTAATATTGAGATGTTGAAAAGGAAAAAAAGAAGTTAAATTCATCAAACTTATGAACTAGGTCACCGGTCAAACCTGTAAACTTGTCCATTAACTTTATAAAGTTTAATAACATGACTTTTCTTTGAAACTATGTTTTTAGAATATGAGAAAAAAAAGTAGGTGAAAAAAAGAGTCAAGTCTAATAAAAAAGAAAGAAAGAAGACACTAACAATCTCATTTTTGGTTTGTTATTTTTTTTAAGAAAAATAGGAAAAATCAAAAGACAAATATATATTAAGACATTCAATATCGAAATATGAGTAATTTATCTATTTGCGTATAATAAATTTGTTTATTAAAATCAATTTCAAATAGATATCGACACATACATAAGATTTATTGAATAAAATAAAAAGTAAAAACATATTATGCAAGGCTGCACATATTAAAAATATTATAAGAAATAAATATTTTTTATATCTAAAAATAAATTTAATATATATATATATATATTTAAATTAGAAATGAATCATATTAATCTCTCAAAAATTTTAAAAATCCAATATAACTAAAAATTAAGGACTGTAAAAAAGGATAAACAAGCAAAAAAAAAAATTATAGAGAAGTAAAATACAAAGTTAAAAAATATAAAAAAAGTTCAAGATTAAAAAAAAATAAAACTATAAAAAAGAAAGAAAGAAAGAAAGAAAAAAGGCCAAGCCTAACACCTGGCCCATAACCAACAGTCTCACACATGGGCCTGTAAATTCAGGCCCAGTTGCACAACCCTTTTTTTAAAAAGATAATGGAGCCCCTGCTCAATAAAAAGAAAAACACGCCATTTAGCATACCCAGATTTCGATCATTGTGGTGGCTGAAAAATTAGGGTGCCTGATTGTTTTTGCTTTAAAAATCCATTTTACCCAAAATACTTAGAAAACATCATAATAACCTTGTAAAACCAATATTTAAGCTCCAAAAGCGCAAAAAAAAAAAAAAAAAAATCCAAAACCAAGAATCAACTAGGAAACCAATTTCTTCCTAATCTTTGATTTTGATAAAAAAAAAAAAAACACCTAAATTAAACTCCCCTCATCATATGGAACCATAACGTGTTGGTAGCTGAAATCGATCGTTAAAATGATATTTTTCTCTCTTTAGGCCGGATTCCAACCATTTCCTCTCTTCTCTCACTCACAAAGGATTGAAAATGATGAAAATAAAATTTAGTACCAAAATAAATTTTTGCAAACTTCAAAGGACTGGTCACCTTATAGCAAAAAAATATTAGGGACAAAAATGTACTTGACAAATAAATTTGCACATGCTACCTTTGTTACTCGTGTTTTGCATTTCAGTTCCCTGTTTTTTCACCTAACCCTTATAAAAAAAACGTGCAATTAGGCTCTAATTTAGACAAAAAAGGGATAAATTGTTCTAAAAAAATAAAAGAATCAAATTGAAATTTTTTAAAAATAACATTATTGCAATCCATAGTAAAATATAAAAGGGTAAACAAAATGTTCATACATATAAATTTAAAATGCCACACCATTTAGCTTTATATTTAATATTTAATGTGACTCAGTAATGATACATGACAAGAAGGTGCCAATTTAAGTAATTCGTGCATATATGTCGTATAAATATTTAAATTATATAAAAGCGTACAAGGAAGTACGTTTTATGAATACATATGTAAACTGATCCAGGTTTTATATACTGTTTAAAACATCACTAAAGAATTTGGTCTTAATATGTGATAATACACTACAAAGATGAGAAAGAAATTAAAAACCATATAAACTAAATTGAATTATTATTCAATGGACCATCTTAAATATCAACTCATCAACTTGAATCTTGAGTATATATTAACATTGAATCTTAATTAAATAAGAGCATATGTGACGTAGGGTTTTAATTCAAGAATTTAATTACCATCTTAATTTATAAAAAGTTAAAGTGAATATATATATATATATGATAGTTAATTTAAAGGGAGGAATTCTCTAAAAAGGACCGACCAAATGGAATTTCGATTGCCCTCACAATTACCCATTAAAATGTTCCCAAGAAAGCTTTGTGCCGACGCCTTCTTATTAATCTCCCCTCTATATATAAGAACATGCTTGCAAACTTCTTGAGTCGCAAATTATCTCAAATCATATTATAGCTATGGCGATCTTCAGAAAGCAACTCACATCTGTTGACATTTTGAAAAATTTGGAGTTACCGAACGATACAATAAGAGAAGCCTTGCCACCTTTCCAAGGCGCACGGGAAAACGTGTTTCCAATCATGTTTGTGGAAGCTGAAATGACGAAAGTTAATGTTCACTGCTCCTGCAGATCAGGAAGGCTAGAATTTAGAAAAGGCTGGATTGAAATCGCTAGCCGTATGAATCTCAACGCTGGTGATGTCGTTACCTTGCACAGGGAAGACCGAGGTGGGTACAAAATGAAAGTGAGAAGAAGTGCAAGTCGCGCCTAAAAAAAGAGAAGGAAAGATCTGTGAAGGAAGATCATATGATCTAGCTATCTTAATGGAAACCATGTTACGTACGTAGCCCTTTGTTTTTTGTTTTCGTTTATTTTTGTATTTTCCAAGTTCTTTATATTTCGCTTCTTCTCTGTTTTTGCTCGTGCTCTGTCGACTACGTACGGATCATGTTTTTCTTCTCACAAAATAATCATTTCATTTTATAATTCTGCTAAACTTGAGCTGTGAGCAGACTTTTGATGTTTTCCATGTTTTCCCCGTCAGATCTTGGCGTCTTCTAATATAATATTATACTTCTAAAAAAAAAAAGAATTTTATATGTTCAGCTTATGATCTAGAATGAAAGTAGTTCGATGTCAATGAGCCTTGTAACTCACGATGTCTCAAATTCAATCATTTAATTTCTATTTTTTTTCTTATGAATGTTATTTTTCTTATCACATATCCACTATTTTTTTTCTTTATATTCGTTGCCAACAAGATTTCAAAATTTTTTTTATTTTTTTTCCCAAAAACATTATCAAAAAATAAAATCTGTATAGAATATTTTATCTGTAAACTATAATTATTGATTCAGTATTTTTAATTATTAATATGCTAAAGAGTTAATATAAAATTATTCAAGCGATTACATTGCATTCAATATATAAATTTCTTGCGTTAGGATTGTTTTTATCAGATTTTTAATATTTAAATGATTAAACTATGTTTGTATTAATTTTAATTAAATTAGTTTCATTATAAAATAAGCAAGTTTGAAGCTTTTTATTTAAGAAAATGTGTTTAAAAGTGACACTGCACAATTCTTCCACATGATTTTTTTTATATGAAAATGATACAATTTTTATTAATGATAATTAGAGGGTATAGTTCTTTTCGTGTCCATTGAGGTTAGGTTCTTGGAAACACGATACACGAATCCCAACGGCTAGATCTGCTCTAAAGGGCCATGAAGGCAGCAGGGAAATCTTCGCTATTAAGTAAGAAATCCCATCCTTGCACCAATCCCAACACTCAGTCCTCCGCTACAGATATAGGGATTAGGGAGAGGGCCTCGATCAAGACATAAATAACCAGCCACCCTTTCAAAATAAAAGAAACTCCATTTGAGCGCAGGAAAAAAAAAAAAGAAAGAAACAAAAAGCAAGTGGCATACTATAATATCCGTGAAAATCCAGCCATGGAAAGCAGCTTCAAGAGGAAGTTAGCTACCATTCAAGAAATTGCATAAATTTTCACAATCTCAATGCATAATAGTACTTTCAAGGTACTATGTGCGCTGAGATACCTAAAAAAACAAAAAAGCTTTAACCATAAACCTAACCTACGTATAAAAAGCATGTTTTTCTTAGAAACCCTATTTCTTCAATTTCCTTTCTTCGCACAGCCACCATCCTCTCCCTTCCCTCTTTGTCTCTTTAGTTTTGGCAACAAAGATAGCCACAGAAGTAGCAAGTGCTGCCTCAGATTCCTCCTGCATCAACGCATGCAACCCAGGTCTCGTTTCCCTGTTACAGAAATCCCCTCTTTTTTTCATAACCTCAACCACCACCGATTTCCAACAAAAGCACATTCCTAACTGCAAAGCTTACAGCTTTAGCAATCTCCTCCAATTTAGTTATAATCTTAGACTGCCCCAAAAACAAATCTTGCTCCCTCTCCACCCTCCTCAAGCAACCCAGATACATCAAACCAAGGCTCCAACAATATAATATCAAAAGAATTCAAACTTTCAGCTGGTTTTATTCTTGCCGTTAAAACCACGTTATCCATTTTGTTTTTTGCAGGCTTGTAGTGTTCAGTTTTCTTAGTTTTCAATATGAAAAAAATAATTTTGATATATCCAAACCAATTCGATTTAAATTGGTTTTTGGTTCAGTACGGAACATATTTTCAAGAAATTACAACCCTAGATTTAGTTTGTTTCAAACCAAATCAAATTGGACCATAAACACCCCCAATAGATGCCTTCATAACAATACCTCAATACTAATATGTATTCCTACCTTAATAAGGAAGATATTAATTGTCATAATCTATTTTCGGGTTATTCTCTAATTTTATTTTTTTTTCTTTTTAAAATAAAAAATAAATAATAATACCAAGAGGATTGGTGATTGTTGTAAAAGCTGGCCAAAGAAGATTCCAGTACATAAAGAAAAATCAAGCTGGAATTTTGAACAAATTCAGAGTATAATTATATCTCGTTGTACCAAAGACTGAAGAAATAATGTAGATTTCAGGTTAAATTAAATGATTATTGAATGAATCTGTATAAAAATTAAACTCAATGACATAATTAAATTTTTAATAAGCCAATTTGATTTAATAATTGGTCAAATTAAAAATTTAATTATATTTAAGAATTAATTTAGATCAAATTAAATATAAAAACTTAATTATACTTTAAATAGATCAAATTAATTTTATTAAAAATTTTATTAATAAAACATTAAGTTTGAGAGCATAATTTTATTATAATGTGCCCTCATAACAGTACCTTATTAATGCTTTTGAACAAATATCACAATTTTTTTTGTGCGATGTTTCATCATTCATGGTAACAAGAAAAATCACAAACTTCTTAAAAGTTTTTGATAACTATTGTTGTTATTCAATTTTTGACCCACCTTTTTGATAAAATTTTCGTAAAATCCAAAAATAGCAAAAAACAACGAAAATCCAAAAAATATGTTTTTAATATATTTGCATCGTTTTTAGCATTTTCAACGTCGTCTAAAAAAGAATTTAAGTTTTCAAAGGTTTTTGAACGCGTTCGACTTTTCACGCGTTTTTTTTAAAATCATTGATTTTCTTCATTTAAATCGACGTTGATATTGCTCGTTTTCAAAAAAATACAAAAAAATAAGAAAAATCAGAATTTACAAAAAAAAGAGAAAATTGAGGGACTAATTTTGAGGCCTAAGCATTATTTTGCCTATATATAGCAGCTTTCAACACACATAATTAGGGGGGGTAATTTTGCAATTCGAAGGAGGCAACACAAAAGAGGGGAAAACCCTACTCTCTTCTTCCGAAAACCGCCGCCAGCCCCCCCATCCTGCTGAGGATTTTATTTTCTTCTCCCTCAACCAGCCATAGGATCAGCGCTCCCTATTGAAAAACTCTCACCCAAGCGGCCGATTCGTTTTCCAGCCGAAACCAGAGAAGCCAAGGCAAACCCCCCACCCTCCGTTCATTGGTCCTCCTCTCGGCCAAAAACAAACCAAACAGCGCCCCCTGGTCTTGATTTTTTTTTCAGCCACCCGAAGACTCCACACAGCCCCTTTCCTCTGCATACAACCCCTCGGCCAGCACCATATTTTTGCCAAAGACAAGCCAAACAGACCCCCCCTGGTTTTGATTTTTCCAGCCGGCTGCAGGACTGACGTTCCCTTCTCCACCAGCCTCCATCGCCACTCTCCCCGGCTTTGGGATTCTTTTTTTTTTCTTCCACACCCATTTCCTTCCCCACAGCAACCGAACACCTTCGTCTCCCAACACCAGCACCCCTTCACCAGATCGTCCTCCTCCCATCTCAGCCCTCATTTTCCTTTGGCCTTTGGACCACAACAGCTTCACTTCCCTCTCAGTTGCAGGAGCAAAAGACGAACCGAGCGGAGACCCAGCTCTCTCTCCACACGGCGGCGCCCGCAGACCCAACAGCCTCCAGCGGCAGCCCGAGCACAGCGGCGACACTAGCTGCTCCGGCCCCAGCAGCGCCACCCCCTCTCGGCCGTCACACCTTCCAGCCGCCAGATCGGCCACCGTGGAGTAACCCTCGTTCACAGCAGATCCAAAGAAAAGGGCTCTCCTTCACAGCAAAATCGTCTCCGGAGGAGAAGAAAAATGGAACCAAAAGCAGATCTGTAAAAATGAGGAAGTAAAATCGACTGGCTTGTGTTTTTTCTTCTTGTGCAGGTGACGGTGGGTGTCACTGCCGGCAGAAAAGTGAAGAGGGGAGGAAGCCGCTCCATGCACCCCTGACTTCTTAGATTTTCCAGCAGCGGCGCGTGAGCCCACGCGCCGCCAGTGTCGGTGGCGCGTGGAGCAACGCGCCCCTACTGTTCAGGCAGACCCAGAATGCATCCCAGAATTGTTTTCCTGATTTCTTTGGATTGTTCTTGTAATTTTCAAATTGTTTAATGTAATATTGGTGTAATTTTGAGTTTTTTTTTTTTTTTTTTTTTGTAATTTGTACTTTGTGTAAATGTGGAGGTAAAAGAAAAAAAGAGAAGAGAAGAGAAGAAAAAAGAAATAATAATAGAAAAAAAGTTGTGTGTGTTTGTATTTTTTTTTTTTGTTATGTATGTTATTGAATAAAAAGAAAAATATTTTAATTTATATGCACAAATATCTAAAGGATAGATAAAATCATGTTGTATTTTCCATGAAAATGTAGAACATGTATCTACATATATTTTGGGAATTAATAGCTGATTTATCAAAGCCTTAGAATTGGGTATTTTATTTTTTTATCACATCAAGTTCACGAAGCAGCTTACCTCAGGTAGGGTGCGTTAGGGGTGCTAAAACCTTCCCTAACCACAACCAGTCCTTTACCCGTGAATCTCTGACAAGACCAATACATCAGGTTTCCTAGTAGCCTTCAATAAATTACGAGGTGGCGACTCCAACGAACCAACCAAAGCAAAACGAGAAACGAAAAGAATCGCCACGAGAAATGAAAAGAATCGCCAGTCGATGCCGCGTGGATTTTCTGACGTGCGACAACTATTATATATAGACCATCAATACTAATATTTACATTATAATAAAATTCAATATTAATTCCAGAGAAATAGACTAATCTCTTTTTTTTTTAATTAATGCCTATCAAAACACTTCATAAAATCCTAAATAATACATAATGAACTTCTTAAATCATCTAAATCAATATAGTACCTCACTACCTTTTTAATTTGATTGTCATCAAAACTGTAGAATGTTTTAAGAGAAGCAATTAGTGAAAACTAGAAATATTAAGGTTTGAATATAATAGAAATTCATTAAATTATTGAATTGGATCCTTAGTTTTTTTTTATTGGACATCATTGGTTATTGTCTTAGTAATCTCTGACTCCACTATATAAAAGGATTCATAAAATTTTTATTATTCCTTTTAACAAACTCTAGTCACATTGAAACAATTCTATATATATAAAAAGATTCGTAAAATCTTTATCACCAATATGACTTAATTCCTATTCAATTTATATATAAATTAATGAAAATATCTTAAAATACAAAAAGTTTTTAAGTATAGACATAGTTAAACCTAGTAAAACATTGAATAAAGTCATCATTCATACTATAAAACCTCGTTTATATATGGGATACGTACAATATATTTTATTGAAAAGAAATTCTTTTAAATAAAAGATGTTCAAAATATTATAATTAATACCAATAGTATCACATTAGGAGAACATATTACAATCTTGTAATATTAAAATATAAAAATTAGTGTCTGACATTTAATAATTTATCATGTTCTATATTATTATATTGCAAATATTTATGAAATGCTAGAAATCCCAACAAAACACGAGGAGGTATAGTTTTATTTATTATTATATTTGTACATCCATACAAACAAGTGACTGGGAGTTGACTCAACTTCTGCTCCAAAAACGAAGGATGGTTTGGACTAGATGTCAACATTTTGACCGATATCTCATCTGGCTAAGAGAGCCACGTGGCTTGCTATTCAAACAACGACATGCTAATTAATTCTATTTTCGGCCGTACTCAAAAAATAAAATAAAATTCATCTCTGTCGAAAGCGAATTCCATTACCTAACAACCCAGATAGCTTTCGCAAGTCGAGCAATATTTATATATATAATTTTAGAGAAGAATGGTTAAGATTATATTAAAATTTTATTTTTTAAATTTTATTTTTTACATTATCATATTAAAAAAGAAAAAAAATAATTTTTTTAATTAGAAAACAAGTTAAATCGCAGCCTCCGAACAGTCACGTAATCTCAAAACTATGCTGGCCGGCTCGCTTCACAAAAGTCATGATCAGTACAACCCATGTGGAATTGATATATATATATATATATATAAAAGATGTGGTAAGGGACAAGCCATACTTTTAACACTACAAGCAATACAAACTCTGTTTTTCATGAGTAGAGAGTACAAACCACACATAAATAAAATAACAAAGTAATAATCGCAAACTAACACATTACCTCAACATGGAAACTGAACAGATCTTTAAGGGCTTAGCTGATTAATTAGGGCTTATAATTAAAGTTGACTCAGAGTTGACATGATCACTCAACATTAACCCAATAATTGAATATTCTTCTCTCAGCCCTGATGCTGTATTGCACGCCATTACCTTCAACTTGTTGCCTAGAGAAAATAATCCTATCCCCCACCCTGAGACCTTTTTCGTTCACAAATTGAGTCCACTGACCGGTGAATACTGGTCTTGGGTTTGGATTATTTTCCCGGCGAATCGACAGCCTGAAGATCCACTGTCTCTCTATAGTGTCTGTTGCCTCAATGTCAATTGCATGCTCTCCCATGGGAAACTCGAAATCTCCCAAATTGGCCGCAGGAATTGTCAGCCTATGTGTTGTATCAGTCAGAGAAAGCCGTTTAGTAAAAAGGTGCTCCATTTCTAGTTGGTTCTCGGGAGAGATTAAGCTAGCTTTTGCCAAGTTTTGAGAAATCTAACTGAGACAAGAACCTGGGACATGCTAGATTGAGCTTATAAAGATGAGCTCACTTGCTGCCCAACAAATTCTCTTCCGATTTCGCACCAACGGGCTCTTGCAATAAAAAGGTGCAACCTTTTTTGTTCGTCATAACAAGACAAACACGTCCCTTTCTTATCCCCACGACATTCTTTCCCATGCTGCGATGATCTCGAACGAAAATCTTAGATCAATTTATGGATACGTAGAGTTTTCATCGTGTTTAAAAACAATATAGATTAAATTTATTGGCATGTGTCGGCCATTATTCAAAACCCTAACCTTAAAATTTCTCAGCTATTGTCGTTTGTAGCATCCCTTCGCCTTTTTCTTTTTCTAGTTCTCTTTCCATAGGTAGACATCTATTCCCCTTCTTTATAAATTCAGCTGTATAATCCCTACGGCACCCATGACTAAATTTTAGAAGATACAGTACCCCTGGTTTAAATGTTATGGAGAAAACTGCCTCCTCTGTTTTTTTTTTTACTTGAAACTAATTCCCTTCTATAAACGATTTCAAATATACATTTGGAAGAATATAATAAATTTTTAGATTTTGATTCTAAGATTTGAACCTAAAAAAAAATAGCATAACTTCTTAACCATCAAATAAATTTCTTCGACTTAAACCAACTCACAATCATATATAAACTACATGATATATTTACTTGTCTATAGTCCCTTAATTTCTCATAACAGCAGGACCCCAATGCTTTTAATGAACATCAAGGTTTGTAATTGTTCAAAGTTTCATAGTTTATAATATTTTATAAAATTAGGAACTATATTAATCACCGTTACCAGATTTTACAGTTTTACCGATAGAAATTTTTATCAGTATTTACACTCACAATTTATAGCTAAATATTTTACTGATGAGCTCACAGACAAAAATAGTTCATCGATAAAACTCTTATCAGTAATTTATGTTCTATCGGTGAGTCTGTCGATAATAAATTTACCAATGAATTTACAGACGGATAAAGCACGCCAAAAAAATTTTACCCGCTTTATTCCGTCGGTATTTCCCTCGGGATGTTTATCATATAACCGATGAAATACCGTATGCAATTTTGTTGCTATTTAATTTGTCTGTTGGTATAGTCATCGATCAATATAACATATCACTGACGGAATATCATCTGTAATTTTGTTAGAGAGTTAACAATAGCAGTGACATCTGTAATTCTATCGGTAAACCTCTTAGTAATAAAATAAATTACTTTAAAAAAATATATTGAACAAAAGTAGAAAATAATTAAAAAAATAAATCAAATATATATAATGAAATTAAAATAATATAAAAAATAAATATTTATTATAAAATTAAACATTTGTACTTTTAAATACAATAAATCTAAAACAGAGGTTGCATTGGAGGAGGGGGAATAAATCTAAAACAAAGGCGGCGCTGGAGGAGGAGGAGGTTGGTCATTATCGGGATCTTGGGGTCAACAAGGAGGAGCACATGGATCACCCATATGTGATGTCATCTCCATTACCGTTCGACGGAGTTCTTCATAATCCGCAATGAGTCATTTATATTTTTTTTATTAAGATTGGTCGTCCGACCATGTACTTGTTTGTTTAACATCGCCTCGAACTCGGAAGTTTGAATGCTCGGAACCGATTGTGAGCATCCAACGGTCGAAACACTACGGGTCGTCTGCAAGTTCTCAGTCGTAGTATTAAAGAGTTCGTACACCCGATTTCTATCAGGTCCCTTGAACGATCCTGCCTTCAACCGCAAATCCAGATCAAGATCCAGATCGATCAAATGATCGTCCCCCTAACTCTCCTTCAAGCGGCTATTGTATGTATCCTGGAAAGAAAAATAAATTCATCAAATTGAAATAAATTATAACTTAATAAAAAAATTAAAAACCAACATACCACAAAGTGCTAAGCTCGGTTATCCTTGAATTATTGCACCCCTTTTTGGTGATCACCACTCCGCATATGCGTTTCAACAAAAAGTTTCATCGGGCTTGGCTTGTGTCCAAAAGTCGTAGCCCGTAAGATAAAAATGTTGTCAGTTAAATATGTTTATTAAAAAAAACAAATAAAAAAATAGAAGTAATACAAAAATCTTATCATCCGCTTCGCATGCGAAATGAACATAACAAAGCTGCCAGTGTGCGTTGTAACGAAATGGTGAACACGCCGGTTTCGGTTCTCTATATCAGAATGTGACCATTGAGTGAAACACGCAGACATCATGTGTTGAATGTAGTGCGCCCATATAACCTCAAAGATGTATGGCAGTCTTAAATCCTTCCAAATCACCACGTCATTCTAGGCTAGAAGCTCTCATATATGTTTTTGCTTTCTTTTGCGCCTTGTACCAAAAATCACACGACCTATAAGTTACCAATAAATTATATGTTAGTACATGAAAAATAAAATTTTAATATTTGGAATAAAAAAATTATCATGATTTCGATCTTACCTAGTTGCACCGTGATGATTCTCCTAAACTCTCATTACAATATTATCATCAGCTCTCTTCCATTCAAATTTTCCCTTGCAGAAAAAATTTATGAAAGGAAATTTTCAATAATTTCAATAAACTAACTAAATTAACATAATAAAAAAATATTTAAGTTAATACTAACCTTAAACCTTGAAAACCATACATTGATATGCAGTTTCCATTTAGGATGTCTGGTATCTAGCTTCATTGAAATAATAGAATTTTCATCGACGATTTAAAGGCCAATGTTATTGTTCTACATCCTCAATGTTTATAAACCTGAAATTATATTTGTTAAATAAAATTATTTTTTAAAAAAATTATTAAACAAGTCGTTGTGAAAGCAATAAAGTCGTTCATACACTGAAAGGTCGTCATTCCACTAGGCCTGGTACTTGCAGGTAAATGAATTCCGTTGTGAAGGGCCCCCCCTTCGATGTTACGACATCGCATCATGAGTTGATGAATGTGCCTCATGTGCATGTTTTTGGTCGACACCTAATGACTTGTGGTCATAAGCATCACTACTAAAAGAACTAACAGCAATCATGTCCTTACAACGTGTAATAGATTTTTTTCGTGGCATCTACAAAAATTAATGGAAAAACAATTAAACGAGTTCTATTTAAAAAACATTCGGTAACACCTCCCTTATATAGAAGGCTACCTAACATTTTTAAACTGCAAATACACAATATATATATCACAAACCAGTTGATTTTATTCAATTTCTTCCAACAAATTCGAATAATTCAATTTCGCACAAAATTCTCATTTTCTAAATGGTAATATATTTAATCCTAAATTTATATATAAAAAATCCAAGTTAACAAAAAATCAAAATAATAATTAAAAATAATCCTACACGTTTAATTGAAATTGAACAATAAAATTGAAAACAAAACAACTAAAATTCAACAAAGTAATTGAAAAATTATTACAATAACAACTAAAATTCAACACAAAATTGAATAATAATAATTACAAAAAAACAAAAATAATTGAAGAAAACACTAATAAATAAGAAAAAAGAATGAAAAAAATCTTACCTTTGTAGAGTGCTTAGTATCAGCTGAGAAAAAAAAACAAAAACAAAATAAATGAAAAGGGATTATTAAAACACTTGAAAAATAGAAAAATAAGGATAAAAAAAAAAAGACAACATACCTTAGGATGCGAAGAGAAGATGATGCTTCATTTCAACTCGGGTCGTGAACAAAAATAAGATTGAAGAAGAAGAGAGAAAAATAGAGAGAGAATGAAAAAAGATGAATGAAGAAGATGAAGCCTTGTCTATTATGCTTGTGGTCTTTTATATTAGGTTTTACTGATAGAATTCTTGATGGAATATTCATTTTAATATTTGTAAAACTTTCATCAGTAATTTCATCTGTAAAGTCAAAGTAAAATGTTCAATTTGCATGAATAATTTCAGAAACCCTTCCAAATATTACCAACGACATTTCATTCTGTTAGTAAATGACTAAACAGTCAACAGTCACAAAGAGGACTAATTACCAGCGCCTTGGAATTCACATTACATCGGTGATTTCATTGGGGAATGTGTACCACAATCAGAAAAAGCATTAACAGTCAGTACGTTGGAATTCTCATTTCATCGGTGATTCTGTTGGTAAAAAAAACATTAATTATCACCGCCTTGAGAAGTGAACAATGCTAGGAAGAAAGGGAACAATTCCCTTTGTCTCTGGAATATACCGACGGATTGTGGTCGTCGGTATTTCCATATGTAATTAACACCATGAATAGTGCTAGAGAAAAGAGAAATAATTCCTTTCGCCTTTGGAATATACCGATGGGCACAGTCCGTCGGTATTTTTATTGGTGTAAAACAATGTCTGATGTCAGATTGTATTTGTATTCTCTATCTATCTATCCTGCAAATACTTAAATTCACAGTTGCACGCACGCACAACACAATAACTCGAATTCATATCACAATAATAAAATAAATATTTTCTTTTCATTTAATAGTATATTATCATTTTCATTACATTGAAGTTAATTACAAATTCGGGTTGTGCAAATTAATCAGAATTGTCTTATTCTTTGTTAATTGACTCATCCTCATCTCCAACGCAATCTTCTACGTTGATTTCGTCACTATCATTATCTTCATCGATTTGTGTATGTTCGATGGAGATCAAAACATCATTAAATTCTTCAGCATTAACATTAACAAAAATATTATCAGTGATGTGAAAATTTAAATTTTCTTCTAAGTTATTAGACGAGGCAACTCGATATACATCAGCTTTTTACCAAGTTGAAAAACATCATTCATATTTTGAATAATCTCCGTATAAGTTCTAGAATTGATTTTCAGTATGTACAACTTATCAACTCATGATTGATCATTTCTAAAAGAAGCATGTGCAGTATATTTATAAAGATGAGCCCACTTGCTATCCAACAAATTCTCTTCCGATTTCGTACCAATAAAAAGGTGCAACCTTTTTTTTTCATCATTACAAGAAAAACACTTCCCTTTCTTCTAGATCATATCCCCCGCGACATTCTGTCCTATGCTGCGATCTCGAACGAAAATAGATCAATGTATATGGAGATTATGGATACGTAGACTTTTCATCATATTTAAAAACAATATAGATTAAATTTATTGGCATGTGTTAGGTTGTCATTTATTCCCCTAATTCTTCATAAATTCAGCTATATATATATATATATATAATCCCTACAGCATGCACCTATGACTAAATTTTAGAAGATACAGTACCCTTGGTTTAAATCTTATGGAAAAAACCATATATATATATATATATATATATATATGAACATGTAGAGATACAAACACACACTTGAAATTAACTATGTCCCTTCTAAATTAAACGATATTAAAATTGGTAACAAATAAGTCCCTTCTACAAATTTTAGAGATACAAACACATTTTATTGAGAAGAAACTCATTAATGATTCATCAATTTTTATATCCTCTTAAGTTTTCAAGAGTTTTAAATTGTAGCTATTTATAAAATGTTAGTGATTCCAATAAAACTTTAAGAAGTATTGTTTTATTTATTATTATTTTTTTATTTCCATTTTTTTATTTTATTTATTTTCATTTTCTAATCGTAATAAATTTATTTTTGAGAGAATTAAAGCTTCCAGATAATTTCTTTTATTTTATATTAAAAAACCCTCATTCTCTCTCTGTTTTTTTTTCCTTCTTCTTTTTAGTTTATGAAAGAAAATCATGAAATTTTCTTATACAATATGAATACATGTTCCAATTTATATTAACTATGCTCATAAACACACAGATATATATTGAATGAGAATTGTATTTAAATTACAATTATTTTAGATAATTTGAAAATAGGAAAAAATTAAATATTTTTGGTTAGGATTCTTAATTGAAACTTTATATAAAATAATTTTAATTTAATTCAGTACACACACACATATTTCTTAATTAAAGCTCAGACAATTTATTAAGTATTAATGACAATAATAGATGAGAGAAAAAAACTAGTGTTTGATAAAAAATTCGGTGCTTGTCCTCAGTGCTCAAGCTAGTGATTGGAAGTGGAATACACATCAGCTCCAAAAAGGGAGAATGGTTTGGGCCTCTGGGAAAAAGAAAGACACGTGGCTTGCTTTTCAAAAAACGACATGTCTGTCAACATCTAGCACAATTTATAATATGAACTTATTAATGTTCTTAAGCTTATCAAGCGCTCATTAATTATGGGATGCCATCGATAACTAAAATTCTGTGGTTAATTTTTTTTTAGTTATAAATTAAATGGTTATGTTATGGTTAATAAGTCATGGGTCAAAATTGAATTCTATAAATATAGTGAGTTCACATCTTTGAAAAAAAATTATCCAATCATTAAATTTAACTTTATATATATATATAATAATAATCTCTTTTCCTTCATCTTGATCCTTGAAAAAATCTCTTAACATTTTATATTTTTTTAACAGCAAAGAACTCCTTTTTCTTTGTAATACTCACCACTAATGTCACACCTCACATAAATTATACCTTTGAATTTAAATAAAAATATAAAAAGTAAAGTTACCACGCAGGTTTTTAAGGATATTAAAAATCCAAATAAGAAGTTGGTTATGCTTAAAAAAAATAAAAATAACTCTTATTGTATTTTTTTTTTTTAAGAAAAGATCGCCTCAACTATATGTTTTTTCTAGGTTTATTTTACTTATGACATTAATTGTTCAAATTATTTTTTGAGTTTATTTGCAAGTTATTTATTCTTAGTGGATTGTATGTTCATTTAACATCTAATCCTAACTAAGAAGTCTCGCAACTTAATGATTTTTTAGCTTTAGTTTTTTTTATTTATATTTCTTGACCCTTTTTTAATACTGATATGTATTTCTATAAACATAAAAGTTGAACAAAATACTATAATCAACCCACATCGGTTTTTATTTTGAGGAGACTTGTTAACTTATTATTGACCTCATTTCTAAAAATAAAAAACAACACGCTAAGCCTACATTGGTCACTAAAATCAAGAGATATGTTGACCTACCTATTATAATCTAAGTTTAATCAAGATATAATGATGAAATGATGAAAATTAACCTTGTCAACTCATTTTTTTTCTTGTTTGAGGTTTAAAATGTCGCATTAAGTCTACATCAGTTCTTATCATCGATCTAACTGTTAAAACCCGACGCTATCTTGTCGAAAACTCATCAATACACACACACACACACACACACACACACACACACACACACACACACACACACATGCACATTCATTCATAGAAAGATAAAAACATAGTTTTATGAAATGCATGGATGAATAGTGTGATGTACATTATATTTATTTTTGAATAGTAACATTTGCACCTTACTACAAAAACAAGAAATAAGAAGGAATAACCATCTAGGTGGTGGCCCAGTGGTAAGAGCTTGGGACCAAGAGGTTTGCTCTCTCTATGGTCTCAGGTTCGAGTCTTGTGGTTGCTCATATGATGGCTACTAGAAGCTTACATGGTCATTAACTTCAGGACCCGTGAGATTAGTTGAGGTGCGTGTAAGCTGACCCGGACACCCACATTAAACTAAAAAAAAAAAGAAATAAGAAGGAATAAGGATATGGCTTACCTTAGAGGCAGTTTCATGATGGAAGAGTTGTTATGGTGGCTACTTGTGGCGAGGATGATGACACTTTTATTGGTGGAGTGGTTTGTTAAATGGTTTATCAGGTTTGTTTGGTCTCTCTCTTTGATTTTTCTTTTTTCACCCCTCCATATTTTCTTCTTTCTTTTGTTTCTCCTCCCATGCTTCTTAGCTCAAACCACCTTTATTTTCAGCTCAAAACTCTCTTTCTTTTTATCTCTCTCTCAACATTTTCTCTCTCTAAGTTAAGTCTTTTTTTCTCCTATCATAACTAAATTTTAGGTCCCCTGGATTTTTTTATTTCTTACATAAAAAAAATTTCTATTAAAAATATTCAAAAATCCAAAGAAAACATTCAAAATTCAAAAAATATTTTGGATCACAAACCAGACATTTAATTCATAAATAGTCAGGACACCATGTGGGCAGACAATTTAGAGTCCCACTGAAGAAAACAGACTGAGATGAGACATGACAACATGAATTAGAAGTTCAAGGACTAACATGGACAAAGTTGCAAAATTTGGTAGTTCAATTTGTCAATTAAGAGCCTAACAAAGAAAATATTAAAGATTAAATTGAAATTGCAAAATTTAAAAAATCAAGGGACCAATTAAAAGAGACAAATACTAAGATTGACTTAATTAATGCAATCAGATACTTAATTAAAGAAAAATCAAATATTAAAAGTCAAGTTAAAATTACAAGAGTTAAAGGTCCACGAACTAAAATGCACGGGCGTTGAAGTTCACAAACTTCACATCCCCTGACACCCTATCATTCGCAATTTCGCACTCTCATGAAAACTAAAAATCAGGTCCTCCACAGCCCTAAACTCGCTGCAGAATTCACAACAAAAATGTCAATCGAATTGTCGAGGGCTGTGTATATCCTTGCATTATCAATAGTGGGTCCAAGATAACTCACCTCACAGGCTCTGTATCCGTCCTCCTTGACCTATAAAATGGCTCCAAAACCCTAACCTGTGTAGCATTTGAGAGGATCGTGAAGCCATGCTTAAAACTTCGCAAAAAAAAAAAAAAAAAAAACACTGCCTCAAAACCATCTTGCATGTCTTAGCCTTCACCTTTCTTTAGCCCTTCAAAATCCTGCTACCAAAAACACAAAACCCTACTACCTCAAACCAAGTCCTTTTAAAAACATTGGAAAAAACCACTCTCTAGAAAAAATCGTTGTTTGATAGCATCATGAAAAATAAATTGTAAAATATTTTTTAATATTTGGTTATATCATGAAAAATAAGCTGAAAATAAATTGTTAATATTTTTTTCAAGTTTATTAAAATAATAAAGAACAAATCTTATAAA
Source organism: Populus nigra (assembly GCF_951802175.1). Classification (NCBI taxonomy): domain Eukaryota; kingdom Viridiplantae; phylum Streptophyta; class Magnoliopsida; order Malpighiales; family Salicaceae; genus Populus; species Populus nigra. The sequence continues at coordinate 1,312,818 of NC_084858.1, forward strand.
TTAAAAAGTTGGACGAGAATAAATTTAAAAAACAATTTAATTTCATAAATTATTTTGAATAAAATAAATAAAAATTAAAATAATAGAAATCAAATCTAACAGATAAAAAAGTTGAAAGATGATAAAATTAAAAAAAATTACAATTTTATAAATTATTTCAAATAAAATAAATAACAATTAGTAAATAACATGACATTTCTAAATTTTTCACAACTTTGAAAAGTGTTTTCCGCCCAAAATAAAAAAAAAAAATACTTTCTTGAAAACAAAAAAAAATTACTGAAAATTATTTTTCATTGACCAAATTTTTTAATAATAAATAAATTCAAAAAACATTAAAAATTATTTTTTATGAAACAAACAGTCCTTTTATCTTAGAGTCTCAGAAGCAATGGCAACCACCGAGGTCGGTCCAGAATAGCTCCAGAAGCCTTGGTCTTTGGCACCGGTCCATTCAGATTCACTGGTTCATCTTCCAAGAGTGAAATGGGTTGTGGAGAGTCAACAAGCACCTCAGCAGCCATAACTATTCGGCCATGCAGTCTCCTTCTGTTTGTTCAACTGGGCTGATATGAGACTATAAGGTTGGGGTTTCATTTGGGCTTAGGTCATGTTTGGGCTTCTGTGAGTGGGCTTTTGTTTAGGCATGGGTCGTGTTTGTCAGTTATATGGACTGTGTTTATGTAACTTGGGCTTGTTTTCCTGTTCCTTGGGTTGTGATTTCTGTTCCCATGGACTGTGTTGGAGGTGGTCCATTTGCTTATACCTTGTTTGCTTGCATGATTGATTGACACGTGTAAAAAATATCTAAGATTATTTTAATATGCTCCTTTTATTTTGACATGGCGAATTCCTTTTAAAAAAATTATTGTGGTATATTTATCATTGTACAAAAAAATATATTTGTTTTACTCTTCACAAAAAAAAAATCCAATTTATTTATTTTTTTGCATAATTTAGCATTTTATATATTTGTTTAACATTATCACAAAAAATTTTAGTGTAATATTATCTGACCCTAGAGTCAAGAATATAAAGATTTTACTATATAATATTCACCTATAATTAAATTTATTTTTAGTTTAATATCTATAGTCAGAAATATTAAGGTTTTTTTTTTATAATATTCACTAATACCATAACATTATTCATTAATAATTTTTCTAGCATTGTTGATGACTATAAAGGCACTGCTGATTACCAATCCCATCTGACATAGGTGCTTTCGGACTAAGCATGATGGGAATGAGCCTAATAAAACCTCGCTAATGTCTAGCTAGTTCCAATAAAGAAGAGAACAAAACAAAAACTCCAAGAGGGATGATGGCTGTAACTGCGACAAACGAGGCATTAGGGATGAGAGAATGGCACAATCAACAGGGGAAGAGAGGCTGGTATATGTACTTCGAGGAGGCCTTAAAAATAGAAAATCTGAATGATTTCCAGGATGAGATCGATCATCCTATGAATCTTTTTCCGTGATGTTTTCTTGTGGTGGCGCAGTGAAAGTTCATGCATGGAGCATTTGTTGCTGGGTTCAATGCTAAGGAAAATCTTGGTCGATGAAATATTGGAGCTGTGAGGACGTTATGTTGTGTTTTGTCTTGATCACTGTCTAGGATGTTCATGGATTTCTTAAGCTATCCCTAGATCAGGATCATACTTTCCCAAATAGCTCGGTATGTGCTTGATCCATACAAGAGTGTCTTGAGCTAAATTGTTGCGTATAAAACAATGCTGAACCTCTGGCCTGCATATATGTGAAAACAAAGTTGTTTTTTTTTTTATTATTATTATTATCTCTTCACACTACGTTAAAGCATGTATTATTGTTTAAGCAAAACTTTTGGAGCTAGAAAAGTAAACAAGAAAGATGGATTACAAACAATTCTGATACTAGATTTGATGTTGTGCAAATATTTGATATTTTCTAATAGTATTATTAAATTTGGCTCAGCGTTGGCTAACCTATGATGTGATTGACTTTATTAAAATTTAATTTGATTTAATTATAAAAAAAATTAAATAATATCATATAAAATAAACAGTATATTTATAGTATATTTATATAGAGTCAGTTAACCTGAATTAATTAAATTACTAATTAAAACTTTCATTCAGGTCATGTTTAATATCATTAATCTGGAGCAACTGAAAAGAGAATATAGTGGAATTGTTAAGAGATGAGAGAATTATCGTAATTTTAACAATTGGGAGATGGAGTATGAGCAATGGTTGATGGTTTAGTGTCTGCAACCATCATTTTGATAATGTTAATTAATTACTCAATCCAGAGATGACTGTGCTGGTTGTCCGACACTAATAGCTTAGTTATTTCTAAAGGCAATGAGCTTCAATGGACAGAAGTTGCAAAAACAGTTTTAGGACATAAAAAGGTAGTTGAAATTATATAAATCTTGAAATTTTTTTCATATTTCCTAGTTCTAGGAGGAAACAAAAAAAAAGTGTGCATGCAGAAAGGATAAGAGAGGGCAGGGTTGCTTTAGAAATCCTTCAAGCTAAAATTGATTGCTGTTCTTTAACATTCAGAACAATGTATAAACCCTTGATTCCTATAAACGCTTGATTGATTTGCCTATATCTTCTATTTTCTGACAGAACAAGAGTCTGGTAGAGTGGATTTTGAGGCCTGCGCGTTGTTTGAGATGCTTACAAGGGGGGATGGTTACCCACCAGAAGGTCAGCAACAGGCAAGTTCATAACTGGAAAATGATCTGCATTATGCAAGAATTTTAGGTAGAAGTTGGGTTGCTTTGTAGGAGTTCGCTGTGCTTTCTACCATTATCTTCTTAATACTCTGCAGGGTTTTATTTTATTTCGCTTTTCTTGCTGCTGTCTTGTTGAAAGTACTTTTCTGCCAATTTGAGTTCCCCTGTGGTTTTAATTGAGCTCTAAAATCTCATTCTATCATCGTTGATCCATCTCGTATGGAGAAAGTAAGGGATCAGGGGAATAAGAAAGTGATTTATTTTTTAATTCAAACTCCAAATCTCTTAAAATTATTTATGGGGTGTGGCCATTTTCTTTTACACACCAACAATTTAACAAATTAATATCCAGCAAAAAAAAAAAAAACAGTACTTCAATTGCTTAGACATCAGCCCAAACATCCTCACCAAACAATCTGATCTTTCTTTTCACTTCCACTTTGATCCATGTTCCCATAGCTTGGTTTTTCATGGCCTCCTCATGAATTGTGACCTTATCATCCACTCGAAGATCCCTCTCACGAACAAATTTATTCCAACCCACAGAAAGAAAATGTCCCATACTCTCATTTCTCTTGATGGTGCAAGAGAAGATCCATTCGTGACCATTACCATCGTGAACATGCATGTTCATCGATTGGCCTTCTTGGAATGGTAATGGACCAAGAGAACAACCAGGAACAGACAAGCCATTCTCAATATCATCTGCAGTTAGAAACTTTGAAAAGACTAATGCCATTGCTTGCTTCAAAAAACAAAAAAAAACTTGGGTAGATCTGTAGTGGTATGTATCTATAGCAAGATATATCGAATCTGAGATGTTCTTGAGTTTCTCACTTCACTCTTAGACATGGTATATATAGGGAAATAAGCATGTCATGATTCTGTCGCTTGATGTTCTGAGAAAATTCAGTAACTTCAGGCAAGAGAGGACATGGAAGTTTCCAAACTCAAGCAAAGTTGGATATATTTTTTGCGAGTATATCCAATCACCTGTCCACCAGCATGGTTCTGATACGATTAGGAATGAATCCCATGTTTCTTTTCCGGGAAAACTCGAGGAATATACTTTGCTTGGATTGATTCTTCTAAAGCAGAAAATTTAACGCGGTTCGTGTTTAAAAAGATAAAGAAAGGGTCAAACCTGGCATATATAATGACGTTGACAGACGTCAACGCTAATCCGGATTCCTCGCTAACTTAATTTACACGTTGTCTTTTGTTATTCTTTCCACGAAATGGACATCCTGCTCTTCATATCACTAGCTAAGTAATCGCTCAATTTTGAGACTTTTTAGCATAGTTATCAAACCTGAATTGTCACCTGAGATCTGGCAGCTGGACTAGTGTGGGCTAAAATAAAAAAATCAGTTATTGGAATGACTTGGCAAAACATGATAGGTTAATTTATGATCTGCTGAATTCGGACGAGATTTTTTTTTTTCAAATGACTTCTATATCTCTATATATATATATTTAACTTGTTATTAACATTTTTTTTAATTTATTATATAAATACTAAAAAAAATTATTTTTTCAATATAGGATTTGAAGTTCTTTTGTATATATACTCTATGTTTACAAGAAAAAAATTAAGTTTTTTTAATATAGAATAAAAAAATTTTGTGGTTTAAATATTTCAACTTAAAAGGATAATATAATATCTTTTCAATATGGGATTTGAAGTCTTTTAATATATATATTCTATGTTTATAAGAAAGAAGTTATTTTTCCAATATGAGATTTGAAGTCCTTTATTATATATACTTTATGTTCACAATAAAAAGTTATGTTTTTTCAATATGAAATTAAAAAAATTTGATTTAAATAGTTCAACTTAAAAGGATAATATGTTATTTTTTCAATGTAGGATAAATTTTTTTTAAAAAAATATTCTTTTAAACTTCATTATTTACAACATGTATAACCTATATTCACATGAATTGTTTCTTACTTTTTTCATATGAAATATTAAAATTTTAAATGTATTTTTTTAATTTTTCCAAATTGATTTAGGTTGACCCATAAAACCCAAGACCCAACTCCTTGGCAGGGTCAACCCTCGGGTCGGTTTGATAACTATGGTTTTTAATTGAAAATTGAAACTGCATTTAATAAAACAATATATATAATAAAAACTTATTAATGTTAATTAAAGACTAAGATAAAAAAAATGATATTTTTATAAATAAAAAATGATAAATGTAAATGTAAATATTTTATCTCAGTAGAGTACTTTTGAATATTTTTTATTTTATTAAATAGGAGTTAAAATGAAATCTTATCGGAAAAGTAATAATTTAAATTATGTAAAAAAATACAATGTTTAGAATAAATTTTATTGTTTATATAGTTGTTGCATATTTTTTTTAGTGTTTGAGATTGAGATAAAAGTTGTTTTTTAAATACATCAAAATAATATATTTTTTATTTTTTAAAATTAGCACATTAAAATAATTAAAAAAATTAAAAATTAAAACAAAATATGTTTTGTAATTTTTTTAAAATATGTAAAATGCTAAATCTTTCCTGTTCATGTAATAAAAACACCTTTAGACTAATTACATAAATAAAAATATGTATATATATATTCCAACTTATTTTTTGATGTAATTTCAAAACTCAGTTATCATAAATATTAAAAATCCGGTTTGATTTAATGTATTAATTTTAAAATTTCACAATTTAAAGCTTGATTTAGGCTTAGATTTTAAATTAAATAAAAAAAAAACTGTTTATTAGGTGAATCTCAATTAATCTAATTAAATTTTTAGTAACAAAAAAGCAAACAAACAAGTAAAAGATACTATTTTAATAAAACTGACAGCTCGTGGATCGATTCAATATCTCAAGTTTGATTTTAAAAGCGCCGCACGTTATGTGCAGCCAATGGTTTTCCCGTCATGATTGTGGAATTTAGTGTGGACCCACCAATTAGAAAAAGATGTTTTACAGTTTTGTAGGCCCCACTAAGGCACGAACTATAAAATGCCTTGGCGGAGGGGAAACTTCTCAACCATTGCACATCAACTTCTCCAGAAAAAAAAGAAGCTAGCAATGGAAAACTTCACAAAAAAACTCAACAGCACCGATATTGAGAGAAGACTATCGCTTCCAGAAAATTGTCTAAAAGATTTCCAAGGAGAGCAAGAAGCAAATTTGAAGTTCAAAGACGAGGAGGGGCATGTGTGGACCTTTCGTTGTAAAGTGTCACCAGGAGGGAGCCCAAAACCAGCCCTTTCTGGGGACTGGTTTTTATTTGTTCGTGTAAAGGGTCTCAGGACCGGCGACGTTATAGTAATCAACTCGGATAAAGAGAAGGATGTAGCGGCAGGAGAACATTTCAAAATCAAGATTAAGAAATCAGCTTCAACAGATCATGATCAAAACTAGTGATCAGGTGCTATATATATCTAGCCTGTCTCATCAAACTACTGGGCTTGCTTGAGCTAATCATCAGTAAGATGGTGCCAATCTTGAGAAGACAGAATCTCTTAGACCTGTGACTCAACTTCCACCTCTGTTTCTTTACTGGGGGCTCTGCAGTGGCCGGTTCTTTTGATTCTCTTTCCAAGTGTCCCTATCCTGCGATACCGAATTGCAAAATTGAGTTCTTCTTCTTCTTCTTTCTTTCCTTTCGGCAGCATCTGCAACCGCTTAATGATCAGACTGCATAGTTACTGTATACAGGGCTTCGACTTTGTAATTCACTGTAAGGGTTGGGATGATCATTCCCTTATCTCGGAAGTGAGCTTTTGCTGTACATTTGCTGTTTGGAAATACAATTTTCCCTTTCAATATAACTAGAGAATTCTTAGTTCATATCTTCGTTTCCAGATAATGCTTGGATAAACATAATTAAGGATATTCACAATTTGGATCTTACACGCATAAAAAGAAAGTTGGGATTCAAATTAAACCTCTTCTTTTCAAGAAGAAGATCACTGATATTAATATTAGTTTAGTTACGGTTCATTAACACAGTTTGGATGATGAAATTACTGTAAATGTAGACAACATGATAGATAGTGTGGCTCGAACTTGGGATGGCTGAATGGATTATTTGGCGATTATTGATGAACTGTAAGCTTAGATTTCAAAAACTTTGTAGGTGATTCGACACCGCCTGATTGTAAGCTGAGTGTGATGGGTTGTCGTCTTCTATTTCTCGATTCTTTCTCTGACCCCACTAATTATTTTAGTGAATTTTAGAAGTCGGTGGCTAGATTATCTTGTGATTTTTAATAGTTTATCGCCATGACCAGCTTGATGTCTCACGGAAGAGCATTGATTTAGGCAGCAAGCGATATTTCACAAATTTGCAAAGTGATCATATCTTTATCTTTGGGATGAACTCTTGTTTTGCATTTTGTAGTTATTGATATAATTTTCCCTTTCACAAATCGATGATATTAGCTTATTTTAGTTTATTGATATAACATGGATGAAAGTTATTCATGAGGCTATTATTTCACATCGGTTAAGAGATAAGGGTCTTAATTGTTTATATGGTACAAAGGACACCTATCTCATTGTAACGCGTCTTTTAAAAAACAAAACTCACTAGAAATCATATGAGACAATACTCATGGTGAGCCTACAATATTGTAGATATGAAAACACCTCATTAATTGGCGATGTCTGTGGAAACGAGTCATGTGCTCTACCCAAACCCCTCGTCTAAGGGGCTATGAGGAGGTCATTATCCCATATTGGTTAGGAGACGAGAGCCTTGGTTGCTTATATGGCACCAAGGACACCTCTCTCATTGTGACGCGTCTTATAAGGGACAAAACAGGGTGTAAAGACGATATAGGTAGGGTTGGATATTCATGGAAGGTGGGAGAGAGAATAAGACGTGTGATGGTGGGAAGAGATGATGTCGGGGAGTAAAGGGATGAAGAGAGGGCGTAGTTTTTGGCCATATAAGAAAGACGTGAGGGAGTGGAAAATGAATCAAAGAGGGTGAGGGCTAGTGTTGCTTGGTTCGGGGGAGCATGGTCGGGAATGGGTTTTGGTAGAAGTAGTGGGTTATGAGATGGAGGTGGGTAGGACAATGGTGTCATCTTGATTTTCGGATAGGGATTGAGAAAAAGGGAATATATGTTCATGAAACACCACATCTCGGGAGGAAAGAAATTTATGTGCATCAAGATCGTAAAGACGATAACCTTTTTGACCAAGGAGTAACCAAACAAGATACATCGACGAGCCCGTGCATCAAACTTGTGTTTAGAAATAAGATTGGCAGCATAACACAAACAATCAAAACATAAATTAGAATAATCAGAAGATTTTTTGTGTAAAAGTTCATATGGTGATTTATGTTTGATTAAGGATACAGAGAGATGATTTATGAGATAGCATGCAGTTTGAAAACTTTCCTCTAAAAAACATAAAGGAATGTTGGCTTAGAAACGGAGTGCCCTGCCTACATTTAAAAGATGTCGATGTTTCCGCTCGACGATGCCATTTTATTGAGGTGTATATGGGTATGAATGTTGGAAAGAAGTGTCTTTGTTTCTAAAAAAAAAAAATTAGAGAGACAAAAATTCACTCCCATTATCAACACGTAAGGTTTTGACAAAAAGATTGAATTGGGTTTGGGCCTAAGAGAAAAATGATTTGATAACCTCTTGTGTTGCTTATTTAAAATTTAAAAGATGAATCCATGTAAATTGGGTAAAATCATCCATAATAATTAGAAAATATCGTGCACTGGTGTGAGTGTGAATTTTGTGTGGCTCTCAAATGTCACAATGAATTAAATCAAAAGGTGCATTGGATGATGTTGAATTAGATGGAGAAAAAAATAAACGAGTTTGTTTTGCTAAATGACAAATATCATAAACACGATTTGGATCACAGACAATTTTTGGAATTTTATTTAAAAGGAATTGTGTAGGTGCATCGAATGGGTGCCTCAAATGTAGGTGCTAAAAATCAAAGGTGTGGTGGACATGGTGAGCTAAATGTGGATTTTGGATAGCTTTGAGGTAGTAGACATCATCAAAATCAACCCACACACAATTGAATAAGGTTCATTAAAACCCATTAAGAGTTGCATAACTCTCTCCTTTTCTTTTCTTGAGGCATGTTTTTTGGAACCCTCACATATGCAGATGATGGGTTCATGATAGGAATCTAACTCATCCCATTGGGCCATGAGTTTAGTGTAATATTCTAAAATTGTAAGGTGTCCTTGTCGATGTTCGACGATTTCTTGGCGGATTTGGAAAATTCTAGAGTCATTGCTTTGTGAGAACCGGTCCTTAAGATCATTCTACATTGTAGACGCGCTGGTGCAGTAAAGCACTCTGCTTGTGATATCGGGATTTAGTGATTGTAGAATCCATGACAACACTATGTCGTTACATCGTTGCCAAATAACAGATTTGGCATTGATGCTTTCTGAAGGTTTGATGGTTCCATCAATGAATCCTAGTTTGTTTTTGGAACTCAAGGCAATACGCATCAAATGACTCCATTGACTGTAATTATGTCCTTCAAGAGGTTTAGAAACGAGAACAAGTCCAAGTTAATAGGTTGGATATGTTGTCACCCATGTTGGTGGTTTGTGTTGGTTGATTGTTTGTGGTGGCTGAAGGCGTGTGGGCAGAGTCACCAATATTGGAATTTTGATACCATGATAGAATATAGAATTAAATAGTTTTTGTGTGTATTACAAAGAGGGTGTAATGTATAAGTTTTATACAAATTACAAATTTTATTCTAGGTAAGCAGGAAATCTATTCTAAGAAAGTCAATTGTGATTGACTCAATTTAAGCTAATTACAATAGGGAATATATGAATTACAATAGTTGTCCAATATTTTTTCTTTTATATGAAATATATTAAAATAATATTTTTTATTTTAAAAAAATATTTTTAATACTAGTATATCAAAACAATATAAAAATAAAAAAAATATTTTTTAAATACAAAAATGAATCTGCTATAATACTAAAATTTGTGTAATATGAAAGAAGTCTCTGTTGGATCACGTGTAGCTCTCAATCCTGATGTCTCCGTCAACGGAGTCTAGCTACTAAATAGAAAAATAAAAAATATTGATCCTTTCTTGACGAAGTCCGCGTGTCGTTATGGTTGGCCGACATAAGCCACCAAGATATCTAGACCTTTGATTTTGATAGGCCTCAAAATGATGAGATGGACCTATAACATGGCAGCCATGGACGATGCGAAGAGGTGGAGGAGGAGGAGGTCTATTTCAAGGAAGGCTGTTTTTTGGTCGTTGTGCTCTCAACAAGTCAGAATGATTGATGGTGATTTGCACGCACCATTTTAGTAAGAAGTTCCTTTCACGCGACAACTTCAGCTTCGTCTTCGAATCAACATCAAAAGCTATCGACCCGCACAGACGTGTAGAATTTGCAGCTTATTGGTTCGTAACACCCAAGAAAGTCCTGGTGAAAGAGAGATGACAACAAATTAATTGAAGGTAAAATTCTCTTATTTATAAAATAACTTCGCACGCCCACGCGCACACTCCATTCATGCAGCTCGAAACCGCAAGAAATGTGTCGGTAGTAATTTTATTTAAAAAAATTATTTTAGTATATATTTTATTTTTACAATTATCCTAATATCATATCATGAATTTAACAATCAAATTAGATCTCAAGTTTTTTTTCTTCTTTTTAAACATTTTTAATCTCCAATTAATAATCAAAATTTTAAATTTTTTTAAAAATAAATTTACATTATCTTAATATTTTTTTACTTTAAAAAAATAAAAAATTAACAATTTAACATGAAATTTATCTTAAATTGGCTTCGCATGACGCAGGTAACTCATGGAAGCGTCCCATTTGCAAACAAAAAAAATTAGAGTGATTATTTTTAGTTTAATTCGGTTTTTATCTTTTAAAATAATCAAATTATTTTTTAGTTATTTTTTTAAATGTTTTAAAAGGTTTTTTTTCATGATTTAGTTTTTTAATTTTTTCAATTTAATCAATTTATAATTTTTTTCTTACCCCTAACAAAAAAAAAATTATTTGAAAAATAATTTAAATATATATTTTTTATTGAAAAACACCGTGTACAACGTTACCAAAGGGGCATTATATAAAGAAATTAACTAATTAATAGTTTTGTTAATTGAATTATATAAAAGGAGAATCTTATTGACAGTTTATTGATACCGTGGAGATCTAATTGAATTGTCCCAAAAGATTGGGGACTATTATGAGGTTAACCCCTTTTATTATATATAAATAGAGTGAATAAGGGAGGGCTGCACTTGCAACAGCAGCTCTCAAGTTGTGAGAATCTATCTTAGATAATTGCTAGGATCTCCCATACCTATCAATATGCCAGAAAAGCTATTCAAAAAGACACTATCAAAGACTGACATTGATTATAGAATGACAATTCCAATGGATAGCCTCTCCGCTTTCCAAATCCCAGAAGGACGATACTCGAAAGAAGTTGTTGCCGTCGACATCGATGGTCATCGATGGAGTTTCCGGTGTTCCACGAGAAGAAAAGATCCCCACCCCATACCAGTCCTCTCTTCAGGCTGGATTAAGTTTGTCAAAAACAGGGGTCTCAAGGAAGGCGATGAAGTCATCTTTTCTGTCGCGCACAATGATGGAGCTGAGGGTCCGCAATTCGGAATTGAAGCACGGAAAAAACTGACCAAGTTATTCGGTCAAGATATTTGGAGCAATCCTCTTTGAAGAAGAAGAAGCTACGTACTGATCCAGGCATGTAAAACATAGGTGTATCTTCCATCTTGATTCTAGTATCAGCTGATGTTTCTGAGGGTAGTGTTCTTACGCTGTAGTCTTGTTCCTGCTCTCTCTTCTCTCGGAGGGGAGGGTTTTGGCCGGCTAGGGATCTCAGAGGAGTTTAATATCCTTGCTGTACAAGTATTCAAGGTCGTTTCTGCATATTTCCTCGTTTCTGCATATTTCCTCTTCTGTATGGCACTAGCTATGATCCTGAATATGTCTTGGCTAGATCTTGTAATCATGGGAGTGAAAGAGTGAACGCTCGGAAGCTCACCATGCCCATGGTTTTGGCTTGTAATTAAGCGAGACGTTTCAGACTTTTTCTTGGATCGCAAATTAATCTTATTTTTCTTCATCAGTTCCATAAATTAATTACCACTCCCCATCGGTTGTTTGTTTCCATTGGCTCCATGAAATTAATTATCTCAACAAATGATGAAAAATACCTCATAAATTATCACATACATGGATTTAAGTCAATTAAATAAATTGTTTTTTAATCAAATAAAAAGTTCTGAAATTGTGGATGTTTCCAAAACAGTGACCGTATCATATGGCCAAAAATTCAAACTCCCCTTGAAAAACAAAACCGCTATAATATTAAAAATTGTGTAATCTGAAAGAAGTCTCCGTTGGATAACGTGTAGCAGCTCCCAATCGTGAAGTCTCCGTCAACGAAGTCTAGCTACTAAATACAAAATAGCCTTTGGTTTCCTTTCACTACACTTAATTTACTCTTGTGGCATGATCATAAAATCAGTGTTGGTTTTTCCAGTATAATGGAATCCCTGGAAGAAGAAAAGGTTGTGCTAATTCATTCTCATGCTTCTGTTATAGTTTCGAAAAATGAGTTTTGATAATCCATTTCCATGTGTGCAAATCAAAGATAAACACCTTTTTGTGCCTATTTTGACAAGGCTCTTGGTTTTCAGCTCAACCTTTTGATAAAGTTGTGCTAATTAAACTTAAGCTAACCTTTTTCTAATTTGTTTTTTTTCTATTTTTTCATCAACTTACAATATTCAAACTCTTTTTTATTTACTATATGCTTTACTGACCTATTTGTGCCTATTTTGACAAGGCTTTTGGTTTTCAGTTTAATCTTATAAAAATAAATTGAAATAAATTATAAATTTTAATTTTAAATCAACTCAATATTAAAAAAGACAATTAAAAAAGATATAAAAAACAATCCTAATCAACCCGGGTTAACTCGTTAAACTCATAATCTAATTATTAAAACTGAGATAATCTCATAAAAAGCAAATAAAAAAATATAAAATCTAATTCAAAATCAATCAAATGTTGAAAGATAAAATCAGAGAAAAAAATTTAACTAACAAAAAAATCTTTAGTTAACCCGTGAATCGAGTAATGAAATCAAGATAAAAAAAACACAATTTTAAAAAATAAATAAAAAAAACCTTAAAAAAAAAACAATGTTCAAGTAAATAGTTTTTTTTTTGTGAGGATAGTAAGAATGAATTCTCATCTTCTATTTCTGATAATTAAAGCTCACTCTCATAGGAATGGTAAATAAGAAGACAAAATATTAAAAAAGATCATGAGTTCGTGATTTTTAAGTGAAACTCAGTAATCTCATTAATTTAATGTAATAAAAGTGTTAGCACAAAAATTAGTTACTGCTTTCATGAAAAGGCTGGCTATCTTTGTTTTCAAGTTCTACATTTGATCATTGACTATATCACTTTCTCATTCTCTCAAGTTTGAATGAAAATATGGATTGTTATGTAATTTTTACTGAAATGAGATATTTGGTAAGTTGTTGTCATTTTTAATAAATACAGAGATCATGTATCATAATGCTTTTATCTCAATATTCGGCTAAAAACCATTAGTTCAATCCTCTTTTTATAATAATAATAATAATAAAAACATTAATTATAAACTTAAAGACGAGGGTTTTTATTTTACCCCTCACAAAGAAATATTTATTTCAATAGTATTTAGTTTTTTTAAAAAATTTTATTTTTTAATATTAGATTTTTTTATTGAGTTATTAAATTTTATTATACGGATCATTGGTTTGACGGGTTAACTTGTTTGATTTTTTTTTTTAATTAATTTTTTTTTCAATCTTATCTTTTAATATTACATTGTTATGAAATTAATTATAAACTAAAAAATAAGGGGTTTTTATGCCTCCTTGTAGGTGCTGGGTTCAACCAATTGGGAGATATTGTTGATAAAAATTCTACGAGGCACTGAAAAATTAAAATGAGATACATACCGAGTGATGGGATAGCGAGTGGCAGACATTATTGGATAAAGAGCGTCAAGAGCAAGCAGGACGACATGGTGAGCCTGGTAATCTTTGAAGTAAGAAGGTGGTCTGGTAGGGCGGGTGGATTGGCGAATAGGTAGGGTAGGGTTGAATGTTCATGGAAAGTGGGGAGAGAATAGAACGCGTGATGGGTGGAAGAAATGATGTCGGGGTGTCGAGGGATGAAAAGGAGGCGTCGTCTATGGCCATATGAGAAAGATGTGAGGGAATGGAAGATGAACCAGATAGGGATGTTCACACTCCCCTTGAAATTAATTAATAATTCCTAGTAAATTTTCTAATTTTCCAATATTATAGATTAAATATCAACTGTGCGTGTGCGATCCTTCAAACACGAGTAAGATTAAAAGTCTTAAACAAATTCTTATTGGTAATATTTTTGATTTAATGACTAATATCTTATGATGAATTAAATTCATCTCTTGCCTACCTTAATTATGTTGTCATTTTTATTCTTTCTTAATTATTTATCTACAAGTTTTATATTATCTCGATTTTTGAAAGAAAATATTTAATAAAAAAAAGCTTTACTCTATCTTACATAAATTCTTCAATCTAGGGATATTTAAAAATATGATAATGATTTTTTTTGAAAATATTTTTTGCTTAGAAATAAATTAAAATAATACTTATTTATTTTTTAAAACTTCTTTTTTATATTAGCATATAAAAAAAAATACACACTAAGAAAGTCTAATTTAAAGCAAAAAAATATTAAATTTTCATTAAAAGTAAGTCGAAACACATCTCCAAATAAACATTTACTTGGCATAGACACTCAGCATGAGAGACGTTTGTCAAGTAGTTCCATTTATTATTTCTTATCATTTTTCTTTCAATACGAACATACCATAACAATGCTCAAAGTCAAACGAATTGAAGATAGCTATGTTTATGTCATAGTCATTAAACTTTGAAAAAAAAAATTAAGATAAATATGTTTATGTTATCATAGTAATTAAACTCATCCCATGGTGCCTTGAGTTTAGTGTAATATACTAAAATCATAAGATGTCCTTATCGATGTTCGGTGATTAATTTCTTGGCAGATTTAAAAAATTTTGAAGTCATTGCTTTATAAAAACTGGTTCTTAAGATTATTCCACACCATGGACGCATTGATGCAATAAAGCACACTACTTGCGATATCGGGATTTAGTGATTGCAGAATTCATGATAACACTATGACTATGTCATTGCATCTCTGCCAGATAGCAAATTTGATATCGATGCTTGCTGGAGGTTTGATGATTCCATCAATGAATTCTAGTTTGTTTTTGGCACTTAAGGCAATACATATCGAACGGCTCCATTGACCGTAATTATGTTCTTCAAGAGGCTTGGAAACAAGAACAAGTTTGGGTAAGTTTGAATGATGTACGTTGAGTGGGTCGGATATGTTGCCACCCATGTTGGTAACTAGGATGGTTGATTGGTTGTGGAGGTAGAAAGTGTGTGGACAAAGTCACCAATATTAGAACTTTGATACCAAGCAAGAATATAAAATTCTGTAGTTTTTGTGTGCATTACAAAAAAGCTGTAATGTACAAGCTTTAAGCATATTGTAAATTATATTCTAGTCATAATAGTTGTGATTGACTCAATCTCAGCTAATTACAATAGGAAATATATCAATTACAGTTGTTGTCCAGTATTTTTTTTTAACAGGAAATATAATGAAATAATTTTTTTTTAATTTTTAATACCAGCAAATTAAAACAAGATGAAAATACAAATAATTAAAAAATATTAAAAAATATTTTTTAAATACAAAAATAAATCGGCTATAATACTAAAATTGATGTAATCTGGAAGAAGTCTCCGTTGGATAACGTGTAGCTCCCAATCCTGAAGTCTCCGTCAACGAAGTCTAGCTACTAAATACAAAAATAAGAAATATTGATCCTTTCTTGACGAAGTCTCCGTTGCTTTTTCCTGGGACTCGCGCTGTGATATCGGGTTCCTTTCAGACGACAACTTGGTTAATAAATGGTGCAGCTTCGTCTTCGAATCAACATCAAAAGCTAACGACCCGCGCAGACGTGTAGAATTTGCAGCTTCTTGGTTCGTAACACCCAGGAAAGTCCCGGTGAAAGAGAGATGACAACAAATTAATTAAAGGTAAAATTCTCTTTTATATATATATATATATATATATATATATATATATATATATAAAGACCTTTTGAGAGATAAGATTAGAGCCAGTTTGAAAAGGTGTTGTTTTAAAGCTAAAGGCTGCGGTAGCTTAAATTCATCTTTCTTAAGTAACATGGTTAAGGGTTTACTTATAAAACCATAGCCCTTAACAAATTTTTTATAATAACCAGTTAGCCCTGAGTTGTTTGATGATGTTAGGAATTGGCCAGTTAACTAATATGTCTTCAGTACTCAACTGAATCACTGTAGAAAATGCACTTACTATTTTTAACAACCAGTCTATGCGATCTCAGGAATTTAAAAGCAATCTGCAGGTGTCTTAAGTGGTCTTTGAAATTTGGCTATACATCAGAATATCACTAAGGAATACTTTCTAGGATATTCAAGAAAGACTTCATTAATCAGATTTTGAAAAGTAGTTGGAGCTTAAGCGAAAAACATAACCAAAAATTCATAATACTGAGAGTGAATTCTAGATTTCATTCTAATTTGATGGTAACCAGTCTTTAATTCAATTTTAAAGAAGAAAGTTCCCCCCACCAGTTCTTCTAGTAGTTCATTTATAAGAAATATGAGGTATTCGTTTTTTTATTGTGAGTTTGTGTAGTGTTTTATAATCCACACAAAGTCTTCATGAGTTGTTTTTATTCTTTATTAAGACAAAGAGGAAAGCAAAAGGGTTTTGACTTGGTTGTATTACCCCAAATTCTAGCGTTTCAGACACCATCTTCTCTACCATGTCTTTTTGGAGTCTAAAGTGTATGTATGGCCTCAGACTAACAGAATGAGCTCCCTTGTTTAGAGGAATTGAGTGATCTTGTAACCCCAAATACTTTTATATGCGTTTATAGTTACCTTTCTACAATTTGAGCTCACAATATTAATTTAGCCAAAAATAAGAGACTGCGGTATAGTAGCCCTTCTTCAATTTTAAAACTCTGACAAGTCGTTTCAAGAAGCTCAACTCCTTATCTCTAATTCCATTGAGAAGGAACACTTGAAGAATTATATTGCTCAAGCTAAAAAAACAACATTTGAATCAAATTGAAAAGCACCATGATGTTTCCCAAAATACTAGTTTATTTCTCTAACTTACATTCTTCTTCTTCTTTTTATGTGATTAAATATTTTTAAGTAATTGCTTTGAATAATTTTGCAAATTGATTGGAATTAAATTATAATATATATATATATATATATATAGAAAGAGAGAGAGAGAGAGAGAGAGAGAGAGATGACATTTCTATGTTGTTTTTATTAGGGTATCTGTTTGAATGAAGGGCATATTACTATGAATTCTGTGGCCACATTTCATAAAGCTGAATCTTTAGAGCTTTTGATGGATTAAAATATTATCAAAGAACTAATTTAATTTAAAATTTTAAATATTTTAAAATATAATTTATATTATTTTTTAAAATACATAGAAGCTACTTTGAGAGTTAATGAGCAATCTTGATGGTACGATACCAGAGATAAAGATCTCTTATTAATTTCTTAAATTAATTGCCATGGTGTTTCTTTTTGTAACTAAGGAAAGAATGAAAGGAAACACATTTATGCAATAGATCTAGTTGTTCTATGATGTGAATTTAGTTTATCCAATTTTTAGATTTGAAAACTTCGTTAGTCGGTACACTCGCTCGTATTCTTGTTCACTTTCCATTGACTGGCCGCGACGGCTAAGGCTCTTAGGCATTACGTGACTTGGTTTCTATTGACTGGCCGCGACGGTCTGTTAGGCAGCCAGCCTTCGCCTTCAAGTTTGAACAGAGGTTTAAGTTCCACCATTTTAGAACCTCAGTTCTTATCTTTATTCTTCTTTTATTGATAGACAAGGCTTATAGAACAAATTGCTGTTGTTTTTTTGGCAGCATTGACCTTATTCAAGCTCACAAAACTAAAATCAATTTGCTGGCTTGATCTGCCCTGCTTCTTTATTTCTCGTGGTTTTTTTTGTATATATCTATGTTTTCCTATTTAGCTCACCCATTAAAGCATCGGTAACAAAATTTTGGGTTGTCAGCTCCAATCAATGCACTGCCACTGTGCCTTTTCTATTGGCAACCTTTGCAATCCCTTCCCTGTAAAAAAAATTGCTTTTCATGCCATTTTCACCCCCGAAACTCAAGCTAGTGAAGTGAAGACAAGCTTCGAGTTTGGAAACCAAATCCCGAAAACATCCAGGTAAGAAAGGCTTGGTAAATATATCAACAGCCTGGTCAACAATGGAGATTGAATGAAATTGAATAATACCTCAATTTGAGTGGCTTGATTTTATTCTTTACAATGAAACTTTATTTATATAAATTTAGAAGAGAGATATGATAAAGCTATCTAATCAATGTGGAACAAAATAAACACATATCAACATATTAATTGCATATAAAAAATAAAAATAAAAACCTAAAAGACATACTATGCTCTTACCACATCTCCTTATTCATTGGAATAGTATAATTACAAAAAATTGGTTATGCTTGCAATTAGGGTGTAATTATCTTTTTCAAAGGGAATATTAGTCATTGTAGAATTGATTGGGGACAAATTGATCTGGATACCTTCTTTTATTATAGTAAAATAACTATTTTACCCTTGAATGCAAAAAAATATTAAGCTTTTTGTGGAGAGGTTTTTTAGTCTTTTGAAAATAATTTACACGGTTAAGTTATGGTCATACCTCTTAGAAGAAAAATAAAATAAATAAACACAATGGGGTTCTTTGTCTTTTTTATTTAAAAATATAGTGAAATTGCAAAACTATCCTTGGAATCCGAACAAATTAAGGTTAATTTCAAGGGTATCTTAATCTTTTTATTCTAGTTTTGTTGTTATTTTTTAATTTGGTTAGAGGTTGTATAGTATTTTTGTATTATTAAATATTATTAAAAAAAATCAACGCCATTCAGGTGGCACATGAGATCCCTTCCGGTTACCAAAATCTTGCTTTCGTGGTAGCGTTGGGAGCGGCGAGTCGTTCTCTTTTTGGCAGTGTATTGTGTGTTTACGGAGGAGATCCATTTGGGTTATGGCGGAGTTGTTTTTCTTTCTTCTCTCTTTTCTCTCTCATTCCTTGGAAATTCATGCATGGCCATCTAAAAAATAATTGTATCCTCCGGTTTGTGATTTAACCGATTTTGACCCTCTTTCTTTTTATTATTGTTTACTTAATCTTTGAGCATTTTATTCAATTTTATTATTTATCCGATTTGGTCCCTCTACTTTTGGTTACTCTATTTATGTACTTTTATACTTTTCTTGATTATTATTTTAATTTTAATTTTGTCTCTTCCAATTGTATTGCATTTGTTTTCTTAATATATTTTTTGTCCTTAATCTTTTGATTTCTATATTCTTATCCTCTTCTTGATTTATCTTCTATTTTTTAATTTTTGTCTCTCAACATTTAATTTCATTTGATTTTTTATCAAGTTTTGTTCTTCTTGGTTTTTTTTTTCAATTTAGCTCATAATTATTTTCTTTCATTTTGTTTTTTATATCATATTTGGTCTATATTCTTTGGATTTTAAATTATTTTATGATTGGATATTTTACTTTGTTGTTTTTTCATAATTGTCTTCCAACAGGGCAATTCTACATTTAATTTCATTTGATTTTTTATCAAGTTTTGGTCTTCTTCTTAGTTTTATTTTTTCAATTTAGCCCATGATTATTTCCTTTAATTTTGTTTTTTATATCATATTTGATCTGCATTGTTTGGATTTTAAATTATTTTTTGATTGGATATTTTACTTTGTTGTTTTTTCATAATTGTCTTCCAACAGGGCAATTCTTTATTGAAAATCAATTATTATTTTTTCATATTTATAATTTGGCATTTGATTATTAAGCTTTTAGCTACATTATTTGTTCCACTTTATTTTGTGTTGTGTTATCTTAATCTCATATCCCAAGTATTAAGCTAGTCAAGTTAATCATAGTTGACTTGTATTTTTTTTCCCTTAATTGTTTCTTAACTAATCAATTTTTTGTTTTTATAATTTCATCATTTGGTGTTCATCTATTGGCCCTCGAGCTATTTAATTTTTTTACTTTTTTTTTGTTGGGTTATTCTAAGTACGAATTAGTCAAGTTAACCCGAGTTAGCTTGCATTTTCTTTTTAAATTTTATTTATTTAACTTTGGTATTTTTAACTAGGTTCTTTTTTAGAAAAAAAATTTATCTTAGTCTCATGTCACGAGTGACAAGTTGGTTGAGTTAACCTGAGTAAACTCGGGGTTTTTTTTCTCAATTTTCTTACGAGTTTTTTAAAATTGAGAGTATATTTGATAACAATAACTAAAATTAATTCTTTTGAATTAAAAAAATATATATTATGGGTAGGATTCATAAGTTGAAAGCTAAAAATCTTAAGATAAGTATTGATGCACATGGAATAATTATTAGGATGTCTAACGGGTAAATCCAATACAAGCAAATCCCGCTCTAAAAGAAAAGTGGTCCTGGGCCTTTAGAATAGAATTTTGCTAGTGTCTAATGCGGATCCTTTTGAGAAGGCTTGGGCTCATGTCTTCTTGAACGAATGTACTGGACATGGGCTTCATCATTAAATTGTGGGTCAATTAATCCATTTTTAATGATTTTTGCTAGTGCCTAATGCGGATCCTTTTGAGAAGGCTTGGGCCCATGTCTTCTTGAGCGAATGGACTGGACATGGGCTTCATCATCAAATTGTGGGTCAATTAATCCATTTTAGTGATTTTTATGTTGTTTGCCATATTCAACGTTCGGATTCTAATAATAATAATAATAATAATAATAATGATTCGTAGCTCAATTAATATTAATTAAGGGTTTGTTTATAAATATAATAGTATTTACGTTTTTTGAAAGACTATAGTTAGAAATAGAAAAATTAAAACTTCAAAAAATCGTAATATTGGCTTTCTAGTTTTTTTGGAAATGTAATGAGTTTGTAAAACACATTTTAGAGTTAATTCATAGATCTCTTATTATTTTTCAAATGAAAAAAATATATATGAACAAAACATTTCTTTTATATATACAACTAGTCTTTAAAAATATTAAAGATTAAATCATTTTTTTTACACTTTTATATTCGGTCAGTGCCATAAATTTATTTTTATTATGAATTTAACATATAAAAAAATTCAGTTAACAATATAACTTTTTGTGGCAACTTTTAATTTGAATGAAATAAAATTAATATTTTAATTATGACAATTACAAAATATTAAGTTGACTATTATAAATTATGGTTTTGATCTTTTGTGTAAAAATAGTTGTAATCTTGGTGTAGTTCTTTGAATTATAAACCCTGAATTAAATATATTTTGGTGTTTAATTTCTAAAATTATATTCAATCAAGTCACACTAGATTAATTATCCTAATTTAATTTATGACTAATAGTTTTTAATGTTTATGACTCATTAGGTTTCTAATATGTTGGTCTAAATATAAATTCTAATTCTAATTAAATAAAAAGAACAAAATTTTATTTATTATCAATTCAATAATTGATTAATTTATATTTGAAGATTAAGTGTATCGTCTAACAACGTGCCACGATCCCTTAAATATTATAAAAGTTATTAGTGATTTGACTTAATTTTTCAATGATAGATTTATCAGCGTAATTAATATTCTTTCATCAGCAATTTCTGATTTAACATTAAAGCATAAAATATGTTTGTCATGTTAAATCATGTTTGTTCTCTATATAATAGTTATTGATCGTTTGAATGAGATTTGAAACTCTTTTCAAATCTCATTTCATCTTGGTCAAGGATTTCTCAATCAATACTATTTTCATACTTTTTCAAGCAAAAAAACACTTTAAATAGCAATCACTACCACACTCTCAAATACCTTCTAAGTGTGCTTTCTCAACCATAATTTCTTTAATCCATAGGCTTTGCACACTAATAGAAATTTGCTTAATACCAACGGAATAATTCTGTCGGTAAATTACGGTGATAATTACCGACAGACACTATTTTGTCTGTAATTCAGTTGGTATATACCGATGGAATACTACGGTCGGTATATACCAACAGAATTACAGACGGAACATTCAGAATTTCAAAAAAAGATGATTCGCTGATGTGAAGATTTTTGCAGGCGATTTTACCTACGGAATCACCGAGGAATTCAAACCAGGATCTTCATACAGTGACATGACCAATTCATTATCAGAATTGCCAACGGAACTACCAACAGAATGAGTCCGTCGGTGAGTCCCTAGGCAAAAGTTAATATAACACCACTCTACCGACCCTCTCCTTCCCTATTTCTCCTTCTTCTTCCCAATCCCAACTCTCCCCTCCCAAACTGCAAACAACCACCCCTCTAAAAAAAATCATCATCTTCTCAACACAAGTCATATTTCTTTAAGTTTTGTGGTTACAACATCCATGTTCTGATTTATTGTGGATTTTATCATTTTCTGTAAGTAAATCTATCTTTTTTAATTTTAACATTTCAATGTTAATTTTATATATATATATATATATATATATATATATATATATGTATGTATTTTGTTAGTGTATATACATGTTTATTGTTATTTCTCAAACAAATTTGTAGTATGAATATATAATTTTGTACTTGTTATGGTTTGTTTTAGATTTTGTAAAATTGTATTTGTTTGTAAATTATTGAAACTTTATTGAATTACCGAATTACATGTGTTGTGGTGAAATAATTAATAGCTTGTTTAATGGGTTCATTTTAATTTTTATCAATGCTATTGCGGAGATGTAATTTCCATAAATTTATATATATAAATTTGTATGGATGTTGATAATTGATAATGAATATTTATGAGAAGTTGTAATTAGCTTGTTGGATAATCATAAAAACCAATATTTTTGTAAATTTATTTACCTAACATAGTTAATTAATACATGTTGTCATCGTAATTTTATAGAGGTTCTATAGAATTCATGGATGACCGTTCATAAATGTATCAAGATTCACCCCAAGAATTGCGGAGGATGGATTATTGTAACAGGGTTCAGGATTTTATTAACTTCGCAACATCTATTCCCAAAAATTTTACTGGAGGCGGTATGAGGTGTCCATGTAGGAAATGTGAAAATAAAAAGTTTCTACATCCAGATGTTGTAATAATACATCTTCTACACAAAGGGTTCATGGAGAATTACCTGTGTTGGTATGCACACGGAGAAGTATTTGTTCGTAATAAGAGAATGAGAGAAAGGGTGGTTGGGTCAACTTCTAGTGCTAGCAACGTGCAGGGAGTTGCAAATGAAAACAGTAATCCTTACAAGAATATGGTTAGAGATGCAATGAGAATGAATCAAGGTAATGTCAGTCAATGTACAATCGTAGAATAAGAACATAATACAGATGCAGCTAGGTTTTTTGATCTATTGAAAGATTTTGACGAACCTTTATGGGATGGTTGCACGAACCATAGTAAATTATCGGTCGTAGCATAGGTGTTCACAATCAAGTTAGATCACGGGCTGAGTGAGGCCGGTTATGAAAAAATTATTGAATGGGCGATAAGCATTTTACCTGAAGGAAATAGGCTGTAAGAAAACTTCTATACTGCAAAGTCCATGATGAAACCCCTCGGTTTAGTATACCAGAAAATTGACATGTGCCCTAACTTCTGCATGTTATACTATCTTGAAAATGTTGAACTGACCGAGTGCATGACATGTGGGCATTCCCGTTACAAACCCAGAATTGGCAAGGGAAAGACTCTCGTGGCATATAAAAAACTTAGATACTTTCCAATCACACCTAGACTGCGGAAGTTATTCATGTCACCAAAAACTGCTGAACACATGACATGGCATCAATCACATGATGCAGTTGATGGAGTGATGGTGCATCCTTCTGATGGCGAAGCAAGGAAACACTTTAACAGTGTGCATCCTCACATTTTAGCTGAATCAAGAAATGTGCGTCTTGGGTTGTGTACAGACGGATTCAACTCATTCGGGTCATTTGTTGCTCCTTATTTTTGTTGGCCAGTCATACTCACGGTTTAGAACTTGCCACCGAGATGTGTATGAGGCCGAAGTTCATGTTTTTATCTACTGTCATACCCGGTCCGAGCAGCTCGGGCCAGAATATATATGTTTGTTTTCGACCATTGATTGATGAGTTGATGTCGTTGTAGTCTTCCAGAGCTTTGATTTATGATATATCAAGGAAACAAAATTTTATTATGAGGACGGCTTTGATGTGGACTATCGATGATTTTCTAGCTTATAGAATGATTTCTGGTTGGAGCACGCATGAAAAATTAGTATGTTCATACTGCATGATAAAAAAAAATTAAAATAATACATTAAATTATTATCAAATATGATCTTATAATGTATAGCAAAAGAGAAGTAAGATCATTGAAGAAATGGCTTAATTTTGGTAACTAGTCCATAGATATTTCAGACATTTTAATTATTTTTTTCTTTATCTTTCTGTAAAAATGAATTATCCCATTGAAAACTTGAAAGCTGAAGCATGTTCGCCCTTTAGGCCATAACACACATTAAGCCGACAAGGTATTCAATGAGTGGCCATATTCACTGGACTTTTTAAAATTGACGTCTTACCGACCAATCTTGCTAGCGTTCTTGGAGCTTACGAGCAAGTTCACTAACAATATCGCTTTTGTTTTTTCAAACTTAAAGATTGTTTGAAATTGTGTTTTAAAAATATATTTGGTTTATAAAATATAAAATTGATAATTTTTAGTGTTTTTTTAGTGGTTTTAATTTGTAATTTAAAAAATATTATTTTAATATATTTCTAAGTAAAACAAATTTTGCATCACAATACCAAACACATAATTAATTTATATCTTTTAGTTTGTGGATTCCAAGGAGTTTATTTGTTAATTAAAGATTTTTTTTTAGTCTTTAATTTAAATTTTGAAGTTAGTATTTTAAAACATTTACTAAAAAACTTAAATTCCTGTTTATGTAATATATATATATATATAATCCTCTAGCTTTTGTATGGTCATTTCTATTATTTTTTTATGATATCTCCATAATTGTATGGTTTTTTTATTCTAATATTTGTATCTAAAAAGTCAAGAAATGAAGCAATTTTAAAAAAAAAAAACATTATCATGCGACTCCTTGAGTTTTTAAATATATGATTTCAAATAAAAACAAAATGGGATAGGAGAGCTTACCAATTTTTAGAATAATAGTTCATCATGTAGATCGATGCTGAAAGTATTTCAACCCTTTTTAGGTGTGCTGTTATAAATGGTGTTAGTATTATATATAGTGTCCATTTTCTTTCTTTTTTTCATGGCAAGATCTTGCTACTCGCAAGAGAAACGCAAAAGCATTTATTATGAAAAGATTATTAATATTCAAGAAATATTAAGAAGTTTGTCCGATGATCTATAACAATTATTTTTTAAATCTTAATTTTAAGATTTTTATTATTAAAATATTTCTTAAATTATTAGAATACATCATGCTAATATACAAGATATTAAATTATTAAGAAAGTTTAGTTTTAATTAATAGATAAAGTGGTTTAAAAATACCTTTTAAAAATTGAATAATAAAAATAACAACGACAGCTGCTTTGTCGCTGTCATATGTGTCTTTTTTTCTTTCTTTTTTTCATGGCAAGAAGATCTTGCGACTCGCAAGAGAAACGCACGCATATCCTTTGATAAACTGCTGTATAACCAGCTGCCATTCATTTAACATGGATGGACCCCACCATCTATTATTTTTATTTATTTTTTCTTATCTCGAATAAATAAGAAAGAATACAAATTAATTTGATTTTGGTAGAAATCGTATCCTTCAACCTTTTTCGATTGCTTTAGTTAAAAAAAAAAACAAAAAAAATACTTCTTCTATTTCAACTACAAGCAATTTACATAATCTTTATATATATATATATATATATATATATATATATATATATATATATATATATATATATATATATATAACATAGTGCATATAGACACAAAATTTCATTTATGGTAATTCGTCATCACATAAATATACTTGTTACAATTTGTATTAACTCTGTTTATTTTATGTTTTAAAAATGTTTTTAAAAAAGTTTAAAAGATTTTTAGTTTTTCATTTTAAATTAATATTTTTAAATTATTTTAATATACTGATATTAAAAATAATTTTTAAAAATTAAAAAATATTATTTTAATATATTTCTAAATAAAAAATACTTTAAAAAATAATCATAACTACACATCCAAATAAAAAATCACTGGTATCTATCCCATGCATGTGCTTTCTCAACAAAGAAAAAATAACAATGACAAAAGGGTAAATTCCCGTGTATGTGTGAACTCTTTGAAATGTTTGTAATTATAAACTTTTACAGGTAAAGTGGATTAATTCAAGATCTACGTTAATTCGAGGTCTAAATTGATCTATAATGAAAAAATAAAAAACTTGGTTTGATCCGAATAAAAACTTGAATTGATTCAAAATCTAGTTATAATCTTATTAATATTTTTTTGTTATAATGATATTGTTTAAATCCTTAAAAAAATAATTAATTCAAATTAATCCTCCTGACCCACATGAATCTTATAACTCCAAGTCCACCCGGAGAATTTTAAAACTATAGAAAAGTTCTGCGTTCCTGAAACAATAGACAATTTATTTGAACTTTCTTCGATACCAAAATAATCTAAAGAGAGTTGATTAATTTATTGCAATCAAAATCAATAATTAGAAGGATGATATTCTTTCTATACATGGATGGACCTACCACTGAAAACACACTCATGGAAAAGAAATTTGAAGCTCCTTTGTAAGTTCTGCTATATATATGAAGAGAGGTTTCTCACCCAGTGCTCATCAAGTTCTCAAACAACAAAATTATAATAAGCTACCTAGTGATGGAAGAAGTCACAAAAAAACTAAACCCCTCGGATGTCGACAGGAAACTACTGCTCCCAGAAAATTGTCTAAAAAACATCCCGAGAGGCCATGAAACGTTTTTGAAAATTAGAGATGAGGATGGGATTGTGTGGACATTTCGTTGTAAAATCCCTCCGGGAGGCCATTCAAGGCCAGTCCTCTATGGGGATTGGCTTTTATTTGTTCGTCAAAAAGGTCTCAAGGTCGGCGACATCATAGTAATCGTCTTCAACAAGCGGAAGGCACGAGCTGCTGCTGATACTAGTGGAGATCATTTCGAAATTAAGGTTGAGAAAACTCGAAACTAGTCGAGCCCTCTAGCCTGTTCGCTCCATTCAGGTTAGTCATACTCATGCATGCAGCTCTCGGAGATTAATGCCAATTAAATCTCGAAGACAACATATTTGGAATATTTCGGCAGAAGAGTACTCTTTGGAATGTCCTTAAAGAATAAGTTCTTCTGATTATTTAGCTATTATAGGGCTTTGATTAAAGAGCAGGGTCCTGTTGAAATGTTCTTATGCTTGGAGTGAACTCTTCTGTGCATTTGTTCTTCAATATGACTGGATATTCTTCGGCTAGTATCTTTCT
This sequence comes from Populus nigra, assembly GCF_951802175.1. Taxonomy (NCBI): domain Eukaryota; kingdom Viridiplantae; phylum Streptophyta; class Magnoliopsida; order Malpighiales; family Salicaceae; genus Populus; species Populus nigra. The sequence goes on from NC_084858.1 coordinate 1,340,257, forward strand.
TTCAAGTTAATTATTAGATTAAGCACAAGTTTAATTAAAATTAGTGTGGTTCTTTAATTAAGCTCACACACTGTTTTGGATGAACTTATCAAAGGATATTAATAATTTCACGTACAATACTCAGCAGTTGTGTTTTTCCATGGGGAAATTTTCAGGCTTAACCATGTAGGTATATCAAGAGACTTCCCATGATACATTAATTTTGGACGGACAACCTCAACAGAAAATTAAATAATCAACGATTATAATTCAATTTAAAAGAATTTATTAAATTACAAGATGAGGAAACTGACTTACTAATGAATTGTCATGCCAAAGCAAAAACATGGGCTCTGTAAAATGGCAAAAAAAAAACAAAATTGTTATAAACACTAAAATGGGCTCTGTAGGTAGGCCATTTTCCAAATGTAAATTCGAAGGTCTTTGTTCGAAAAGCTTAGTGTGAGGCCAGCATGGGCATTTCGTGAGAAGATTCATTTTTTTTAGAGTATATTAGTTTCCTGACATACAATACGGGTTGGATTAAAATTTTGTTGAATAAAAAAATGGTCTAGCCATGGCAACCTTTTTTTTGTATTGTTATTAAATTCAATAATTTTAAAAATTCTTAATGTAATTTCTTATCTCGGTTTCAAATTAAAGTGTTGATTGGCTTTAAAAGAATGTTAAGATAATATCTTTTTTAATATAGTAAAACTGCATCATATTAAATTGACTCGGGTTTCGTGGCATAACTTGTCAAACTCATGACTCGAATTATAGACTCTACTATGTTTAACAACTTTTTTTAACTAGTTTTTTTCTTAGTAATATAATAACAAAAATAAATGATCGCAAAATTGAACATCAACTAAATATTAAAATGTTTATTTGAGATTATGATAACCTTATAAAAAATAAATTAAATTTTAAATAATATAACTGATAAAAAAAAACACCAAAACAGCTTCAATTTAAAAAAAATTTAAAAAATGGAACAATAAAAACAATCTAGTATTATTATTAAACCCGAATCAACAACTCAACTTCAATATGGCAATCCATAATGAATTGCGTGAGGGTAAGGGGGTGAGCTACAATATTTTAATTATTCCTTTTAGTTTTTTTGTTAACTAGATCGGAAAAAAAAAGTTGTGACACTTCCAACACAAAAATATAAGCTGGTGATTTGTCATTGTAGGAAGGAGCACTCGTTGCTATAGCATGGAGGCTTCCTTCACTTGCTAGCATATATTTCACACGCCAACCAGCCTTCATCTACCCGTTCACTTTAATTCCCCGCGCTTGTTTTGATATAAAATTTGGTACCAGAAACCTAAATTTCTCTGAATCAATAAAATTTTATTTTATTTTGACAAACTAAGCTTTAATTGAGCATCAAATCTTTTCATCAATATTGCAAGATATTTATATCTAGGCAACTAAATTACATCATTAAGTCAAATTCTAAAAAAACTAAATTTAAAAAGATCAAATTATAAAAAAAATAGTAACTGAAATTCCTCCCTACCTGTCCAACCTAGTCTCTAATGAGATAAAATTAAAGGGGTTTAATATTTGGCAAAGCTTAAATTTTTAATCCAAAGCTTTGAATGCTATGAACCAATAAAATTAAATTTTATTTTTTAAATTTGAATATCAACCGAGCAACAAAATACTTCCTCGCCATCCCATTCATAGATAAAAAAAAATAATAACTTGCCAAGATCAAATCAACATCATCGCAAAAATAGAGGATCAAAATAAACATCAAAAGAAGAAGAAAAAAAAAATTTATTGTTGTATTTCACAATAATAGTGCTACAGTCATTTGAAGAGGAGAATTATGTTTTTTAATGTGAATCTTGTATTTTTTTTTATGTTAATTATATGTATATTCTTTAACAAAATTATAATATAAATGCACGATCAAATATTCCCAATTTTAAAAATTAAGAGTCTATTAGATATGATTTATGAAAATTAACTTTTAACTTTGAGTTGTAATTTAAAAGGTTTTTTTTCATAAATAATTTATGATAAAAATAAACTAAATTAAAAACATGTTTAATGAAGAAATTGACTTAAATCAGCTTTCTTAAAAAAAAAATAGTACTCTATTATAAGTTATAATATAATTCATAAATTAAAAACTAATAATTTAAATTTTGATTAAAAAAATGATCTAAGTAAAATTTTATCTTTGATCTAGCATGTTTATAACTTTGTTAGAATCAAAATATAAACAACTTAAATCAATTTATAAAAATCATACTAAATGAAATATACTCTTTGTTATCTATAAGACAGCAAGCTCAACGTTTTCTATTAAGTAATTCAAACAATTTGTTTTTTTTAAAAAAAAAAAAAAAACTTGAGGATAAAATCATAGTTTTTAGACCTGACCCGGTTCAAGGCCCGGGTTCCGGGTTTTGACCGGATCACCGAGTCGTCCTGGTCAATTTTTTAAAAAAAATCAAAACGACATCATTTTAGTAAAAATAAAAAAGTCAACGGGTTGCAACTGGATCGCTAGGTCACACCAAATTTTTTTTTTCCTGTTTTTTTTAAACCCGTCGGATTGAGCTGGATTTTAAATCTATGAATAAAATTATTATAAAAAAATTACTTTAGATGCGATTATTACTATTATTTTATTAACTTGAGTCGTCAACATGAATGGATCTTCTTTATACTTTATTTTATTTTATTATTTTATTACAAAAAATAAGTTAAAGGATGCCGTCGTTGATACTTTATTTTATTATCTATGTCACTTTCTTTTCGAAAAACATTATAATTAATTATCAAATATTATTTTTCAATTCATAATTCACCACACCGACACATATAATAGTCAAAGAGTCAAAGCACCACACAGCACAATAATATTAGAAGTTCATAATTCACATCACTCTCAAACACTGCTGTAACTTAGAAGCGAATAATTCTGCGCTTGTGGTGGGTCCATGAAGCAGCATCCACCCGTTCTGCTGGGTTGAGAAAATCACAAGGATTGAATAATTTTATGAGCTCTTGTCGAAGGTCCCGCCCACTAATGCGAAACCGAAAATATTCACTTTCTTTTTTCTTTCTTTTCATAACGGATAAGCTAGCACCTGCCCAACCAACAAATATGACAACATGATTTAACTATAGATGGTGGCTCGTATAAGTGTTTGGAATTAAAAAATTTATTTTTTTTATAATTTCAAGTTTGAATCATTTGATTGTTTATATGATGGTAGAAATTTTATATAGTTGTTAACTTTAGGACCCGTGAGATTAGTCACGGTACACGCAAGTTAGCCCGGACACTCGCGTTAAACTAAAAAAAAAATATTAAAATAAAAAATAAAAATTTATAAGACAAATAAAAAATTAATTAAAAACTGAATATAAATATGTAGTTTTTATTTTTTTTCCATTGGAATTCACTTTTTTAATGTAACAAACATGTAAATATTTTTTTCTTATTTAATTGATTGGCTTAACAGTAAATACCTTGTTGGAAAAAAAAATGTAATGATCCAATTAGATAAAATTAATGGTGAATAACTAAAATAGAAAAACAATAAAATATCTAACATAAGAAATATATATATACCAACTCAAATTTAAGTTTCTAAGAAAAAAATATTTTATTTGACTTGTATGGAGAATAAATTCAAGAATATTAATTATCGAATTTTTATTACTTAATTTGCTTTCAATGAACACAGATGCTCAAATTCAAACGAATTAAGGATATGTATGTTCATGTCATCATAGTCATTGAAGAAATCCACTAAATCAAGCATGACGACCATCTCATTCGCGAGATGTTGAAAAACGCGAGAAGAGATGGCCCTACCATTTTATCCAAGTTGGTACTTCCAAAGTTTAACGTTGGTGCCCAAAAACAAAAACAAAACAAAAGAGAAAAATGCCGACGACAATCCAAGTTGCAAGATTGCGTGAGGCTTCTTTATTTTTATTTTATATACCGTGAGATGGACGGCGCGTCATCCTTCAATCAAATTTTATTTGTTGATGAGTTCGTGAGAAAAAAAAAGAAGAAAAAAAAAACCTTTTCACGTGTTATGAATGTAGGTTTGAATACGGGGCCACTAACCAGTTAGGCATGCAAACGTACGACCCCCCAGAACCACCTCTTCTCGTCGCGAGTCCGAGCTAGTATAAATAAGGGGCTGGGCGCGAGTCTCCACAGCTATAGTTAGTTTCCAATCTCTTGGTTATTGGTAGAATATTTAGAATCTGCCAAATGTATCGAATTAGGCCGATCTTCACAAAGATACTCTCACGAACAGATGTTAAACATAGGATGACCATTCCAATGGACAGCTTCAATGTTTTCCAAATCCCTCAGGGAAAACACTCCAAACGATTTGTTTTTATTGACATGATCGATACTGGCCGCCCCTGGAGCTTCCGATGTTCCACAAGGAAGAAAGATGTCTACCCCAAACCAGTCTTCTCATCAGGCTGGATTAAGTACGTCAGACGAAAGGGTCTCGGAGAAGGCGATAAAGTCAGCTTCTTTTTCGTGGAGAAAGATGGAGAGGAGGGTCTGCGATTCGGAGTTCAAGCACAGAAAAAACTCAGGTTATGGGGTAAAGATTGTTGGACTACTCCTTTTTGAAGAAGAAGAAGGAAGAATAAGAAGAAGAAGCATCTAGTCCAGGGCAGCACAAATGAAATTATCAGCTTCGAAACGTCCTGTATTCCTATACTACGTACCTTTAGTTTACTTCTAGAATCAGTTTTTGTTCTGGTTTGAATTTCCTGCAAGTGTGCTTGAAAGTCTTCTTTTGTTATATATATATATATATATATTGCTTCTTTTTCTTAATGAAAGTTATGCTTTTCAGTTTTAGTTTTACTTCTAGATTGTCAGTTTTTGTAGTCTACTTCTTGAAGTCTCATTACATTTGATTCCTAAAAATCATACAGGACTAGGCAAGTAACTATAAGAGAAATGTTTTAGATTTTCCCAGAGATTTTTCGTTTCTCTTTTGTTGGTTCTTGCTGCATTGGTTGGTCTTGTCACTTGCTACATTCAATTCTTTTCATTCTTCTAGCTAGGCGATCGCACTGACAGGACAGGTAAATCTGTCAGAAAAAACTAGATTTAGATTTCTTTTCTTCTTTAATCTAGACTACGTGATGTTTTCAATAATTATAAGAGAAAAAAAAAAAACCCTGCGCTACTTATTTTGTGGCAAAGAAAATGTCCTTATCAGAGATAACCCTGCCTTATCAGATCATTCTTATCTGATAATGTTGTTTATAACATCAATAATGCCTTGATTTTTTATAATCGGAAAACAAGATGCTAAGTTGTAATTATATATTTAATGGTAACAACACAGATTCTACTGTGACCCTTAGGTTTTTTATTCATTTTAACTTTATACCTTAGTTTGAGCTTGTTCAATGTTATGCACTACCACGGGTTGCAATCCAATACATTTATTTTGCTTTTTTGGATTATGTTTGAAAATGATTTTTAAGTATGTTTATGTTTTCATATGTTCTTGCATAATTTTGATATATATAGATGTTAAGATAGATTAAAACATATCAAAGAAATAATTACTTGTGTTATCTTGATTTGTAATTAATTTTTTTTATGTGTTCGTTGATTTTAAAAATAATTTTTAGAAAATAAAAATATATTATTTTGATGCATTTTAATATGAAAAAAATAATCATATCCCACCACCAAACAGTTGCAGGCAACCTAAGAAACTATTTGGGAATGTGGTGCACACCGCGTTCTCAAAAAATTAAAATTTTTTTGTTAAAATTTAATTTTTTATATATATATATTGAATTATTTTAATATAATAATATCAAAAATAATTTTTAAAAATTAAAATAATATTATTTTAATAAATTTTAATATAAAAAAAACTTTAAAAATCAATTATAACCACGCTATCCGACCCATCCGACCCACACGCTTAGCCTCTCTCGCAGGTAATTCTGCTTTTGATTTCTAATTGTACAATTGTAGTGGTGGGTCCATGAATCTGAAGAAAGAATTCAACCTTTTTTGCTGGGTTGAAAACATCACCCAACGTTGTCTTGTCCAGGGTCCACTTACTTAAATTTAACTGGATGTTTTTTTTTAAATATTTTTTATTTTAAAATATATTAAAATAATTTTTTTTATTTTTAATATTAATATATTAAAATAATTTAAAACATCAAAAATATACTAATTTTATAAAAAATAATTTTAAAACATAAAAGGCTAGCTTTGTCTCCCCCACTTGTTTATGTGAATTGCTGAGATTCTTGCTCACTAAAATAACAAGTTTCTGTGCGGCGTATATCTCTCAAAATTATTTGGTGTATCTTTTCAAATAATTTATTATTTTCAGTTCCTTAAACAAAATTCACATTCCTATCAAACTGACTAACCAACAAATATTAAATTAAAAAATAAAATTTGATAATACAAATAGATTATTATGAGCAATCAGATAGAAAAATTAAATATAAATAAGTAGTTTTTATTTTTTCCATTGAAATTCACTTTATTAATTTACCATGTTAACGGGTAACCACTATTATTTTATAATTATATTACTAAATTTTTCAAGTTTATTTAATCTATTCAAATTAAATAACTTGGGTTTTATTTTTTTTATTTTAAAAAAACGATATTAATATTTTTTTTACATTAACTCGTTACATGATATGATTTAGTATGGGCCACTAATCTATTAACCCACGAACAACACGTATCTTATCTCTTAGTATTTTTCTTAATGGAACTTGGAAAATAAAAGATTCATATCAACGAAATAATAACAATTATTATCTGATATTTTATTTTATTTTATAATATAATAAAGCTTTAATCCCTCCAAATTTGACCTTGTTTTTTTCTATTTCTTTCACTTTCTTTTCACCATGTCAGCAGCTTAACATGCTTCGATTTTCTTTTTAATCTTGTTTTAGGCACGCAAAAAAACAAATCAACTTTAGGCGTTAGGTAGAGGTGCTGTCGTTGGAGGCGAGGGCCGTCCCTACGTCACAACGACCAAGCAGAGAATCTACGGCTTTCGCGCGATCGAAAAAAAATCCAAAGTTTATTTCTTCTTCCCTCTCCTTCTCCTTATCTCTTAATTCTCAGGGGAAAAGCACTCAGGGTATTGGCCTGGTGATGTAAGGGGTTTATCTCCTTCCACTATTTCTGGATTCGAGTTTTTATGTGTATGTCTATTATTTTTGTAGTGTTTTACATGCTTATTGAATTTATAGGGTGTTTAGTGGATTGTGGGATTAATCGTGATGCGTGCAAGCTGGCCCGAATACACATATAAATAAAAAAAAATTGAGGGAAAAAAAAACTTGTGGTCTCCAATTTGTGATTAGATAGTGACGGGTAGCGTTGTTAAATCTATTCTATTAGCTGAGTTTTTTTAATAATTTAGTTGATTCTGTAAATATTTATCCACATCAAATTGTGTCAAGATAAATAAAATATAAAATATTACTGTTTTTATAAAAAATATTTAACTTAAATTAATCTACTACTAAAAACTGACAAGTAAGTTTTAAATCAATTTAATTCTAGTAATTGAAATAATATGGAAATAAATAAATTAAAAATAAAAATACGAATCTTAACAAGTAAAAAAATATTTTATTTTAATATATTTTTAAATAAAAATCATTTTAGAAAACAACTTCCACCATTAAGTTTATAGAGAACCTTTATCTTCAATTGTTTTCTGGGTGATTTTTATACACAAAGAGAGGTGTTAATCTTATTTTTTCTTAAACTTTATCTTATTTCAATTTCAGTTCTAGATCAATCGGATTTGAGTTTACCCATCAAATCGAGCTAGATTTTTAATATAGTGTGAACAACTAAAAACGATATTAAACTAATAATTCTCTTAATCAAACATGATAATTTCTTTGAAATAAAAAGAGTATTTCTTCTCCTGTCAATTTTAAAGACGAGATTTGTTGTTAATGATATACTCTAGTTTTTTTTAAGAAAATTATGGTATAAAAAACACAATTATTGGTATCCAAATCGTGTTGGATTTGAGTTGAGAATATTAGCTAACTGGGGCTGCATTTGGACAACATACATGCCCCACATGTATGTCCGAGCTATGATTGTCGTGTCCACTAATATTCTACTAACGTTTAACTTATTTTAGAACAAGCCAAGATTCATCTATTTAGTCAAATGTTCAACTTGAAAATGAAGAAAGTATGTATTAGTGGCTCACCAGCCTACCACTGCTAGTAATAAGCATACTTGTCAGACTAGGTTTATAAGAAGCGTAAGTTAGTAGGTTATTGAGTTAAATTAAGTAGATTATCAATTTACTTTTATATATTTATTTTTTATTAACATGGATGTTCAGATCAGTTTGCACATATCTCACTTGATAACTAAAATTTATAGATTAAAATGATTCTTTAATATAATATTAGAATTTTGATGATTAAACCATCATAAATTCAAAACTCATATTTCTTTATTCTTCAAATTAAAATTAAATAGTTAAGCACAAGTCATTGAACCATTGAAAAAAAAATATACATATAATTGAAGAGATACATTAAAAAAACAATACAAAGTTATTTAAAAATTTTATTTAATAACTTAAAATTTTGAGTTATTCTAAATTGTAAAATAGAGATTGTTATTTATACTCAATATTAAAAAAATTAGGTTATGATTCATTGAGTACTTAATCATGAAATTTTGCAATATATATATTGACTTGTATGGAAAATAAATTATTAATTTTTATTTTTATTATTTTGCTTTCCATGAACATATGATAACGATGTTCAAATTCAAACGAATTAAAGATATGTATGTTCATGTCATCATAGCCATTGAAAAATCAAGCATGGACCATCTCATTCGTGAGATGTTGAAAAATGCGAGAAGAGATGGCCCTACCATATTATCCAAGTTGATACTTCCAATTTTTAAGGTTTGTGGCCAAAGAGAAAAATGCCGACGACAATCCAAGTTGCAAGATTGCGTGAGGCTTCTTTATTTTTATTTTATATACCGTGAGATGGACGGCGCGTCATTCTTCAATCAAATTTTATATTTATTTATTGATGAGTTCGTGAGAAAAAAAATTAAGCTTTTCACGTTATTCCTGGAAATATAAATATATCATGAAATAAAAGACTGACAGGTAAATCTGTTAGAAAAACTGGATTTAGATTTCTTTTCTTCTTTAATCTAGACTACGTGATGTTTTCAATAATTATAAGAGAAAAAAAAAACCCTTGGTGTTTTTTAACCGGCTGTTTATATTTTTATTTTATATATATATTTATTTTAGTAAATGAAAACCACAAACTACCACCACTAGTACTAATTATAGTTGCTATACTCAGCCGAGTCTCTGACTATATATAAAAAAATCAGGTTAGTAACTATTTTTTATTAAAATTATTTTTTTAATTTTTTTTTAGTATTCACCCGTCATATTTATCAAATCAACTACATCATATGTCAACTCACTAAATTAATTGGATTTGTCATATTAATATATTTTTTTAATTTAAATTAAACACAATTTGTTTTATGCTTTCAGATTTTAAAACAAATTAAACACAATTTGTTTTAAGCTTTCAGATTTGTCAAATGGGCCCTTCTCTATATTATTAAAAAAAACATGTATAAATTAATAAATTCTTGCAAGAACTGCATCACGCTTCTAGATTAATTATATACCATATGAGTCTTTGGGTATGTTCTTAACATCAACGAGCGTCCAATTCATTTCTTTATTCATTTGTGTCACAGTCAAACTTATGGAGTTGGTGGCGTTTATCATTGATGGTAAATTGTAATTATATATTTGATGGTAACAACTCAGATTCGGCAGTAACACTTTGGTTTCTTATTCATTTGATATATATTTTTTTTAAGTACAAATGCACTTTTCTATATATATATATATATATATATATATATATATATATATATATATATATATATTGCCTGGTTGTACCGACACAGAAAAGAAGATAGAAAAAAAAATTAATAATAAAAAGAGTGTTTGGAATTGTTCAAATCGTGTTTTATAAAAATATTTTAAAAAATAATTATTTAAAATTGATTTTATAGAATAATTTTAAATTATTTTGATATATATTTTTTAAAAAAATAATTAAAATCTTACACAATAGACTTAGCGAGTAAAGAGTGTTTAAGAATGTGATTATGATTACTTTTTAAAGTGTTTTTTTATTTGGATATGTATTAAAATAATATTTTTTATTTAAAAAAATTATTTTTTAAAATTATTTTTAGAATTAAAAAACAAAGAGATATAATCCTCTGTCGAGTAATCATGCGCTTTGATATCTAATTGTAGGGGTGGGTCCATGAATCCGAAGAAAGAAATCAAGCTTTCTGCTGGGTTGAAAAAACCCATCCAACGTTGTCGCGCGATGCAAGGGAGAGAGGATTGTCTTGTCGAAGGTCCGCTTGCATGCTAAAATAACAAGTTCATGTGCGGCATGTATCTCTCAAAATTAATGTTTGGTGTGCATATGTATCTTTTCAAATAATTTATTATTTTCAATTCTTTTTTAAAAAATTCACATTCTTTTTTTTTTCATAACTATAAGTCAGCACCTATCAAGTTAACTAATCGACAAATATCAAATTAAAAAAATAAAATTTGATAGTACAAAAATATTATTAAAAGCAGTCAAATAAAAAATTAATTAAAAATTGAATATAAATATTTAGTTTTTATGTTTTTCATTGGAATTCACTTTTTTAATTTACCATGTTAACGGGTAATCACTATTATTTTATAGATATATTATTAACTCATTTTTAAGTTTATTTAACTTATTCAAATCAAATAATTTAAATTTAAATTTTTTTTTATTTTTTTAAAAATAATATTATTGTCTGAATATTTTTTACATTAAAAAAATTAACCCGATCAATAATTTAATACAGGTCACCAATCTAGTAACCCACTGTACTATTAACAATACTTATCTTATCTCTTAGTATTTTTCTGAATGGAACTTGAGAAATAAAAGATGGGTGATCATGTCTAGGTTCTTCAAATATTAATTCCATATATATATCAAGGAAATAATTACTATTATCTGATATTTTATTTTATTATATAATATAATAAAGCTTTAATCCCTCCAAACTTTATCTTGTTTTTTCTATTGCTCTCACTTTCTTTTCACCATGTCAGCAGCTTTACATACTTCGATTTTGTTTTTAATCTTTTTTTAGGCACACTCACAAAAAAAAGTATTCAACTTTAGGCGTTAGGCAGGGGCGCTGACGTTGGAGGCGAGGGCTGTCCCTACGTCACGACGACCAAGCAGAGAATCTACGGCTTTCGCGCGATTAAAAAAACCCATCCAACGTTGTCGCGCGAAGCAAGGGAGAGAGGACTGTCTTGTCGAACGTCCACTTGCATGCTCTAATGTTATCTCATGTCATGTGAACTGCTGAGATTCTTGCACTAAAATAACAAGTTTACGTGCGGCATTATCTCTCACAACTAATGATTGGTGTGCACGTGTCTTTTCAAATAATTTATTATTTTCACTTTTTTTATATAACGGATAAGTCAACACCTATCAAACTGACTAACCGACAAATATTAAATTAAAAAAATAAAATTTTATCATACAAATAGATTATTCAAAGCAATCAGATAAAAAATTAACTAAAAATTGAATATAAACATGTAGTTTTTATTTCTTTCATTGAAATTCACTTTCTTAATTTACAAATGTTAACGATAATCACTATTATTTTATAATCATATTATTAAATTATTCAAATCAAATAACTCAAGTTTTATTTTTTTTATTTTTTAAAAATAATAATTAATTTGTGATTAGATAGTGAGGTGTAGCGTTGTGAAATCTAGCTAGATTTTTAGGTAAATCAAATATAATATTAAACCAGTCAAATCTTTTCTATGAGCTTAGTTTTTCTATAATTTAGTTCATTTTATAAATTTTGATCCAAATCAAATTGTGTCAACATAAAAAATATATACATTATTGTTTTCATAAAAATAATTAATTTAAATTAATCTACTAATAAAAAATATCAAATAATACAGGTCCGTTTTAAATCAAATATAATAATTATGATAGTCAATTAAAAGGTTTAAAAAATAAAATTATAATAACATATTGAATTAGCTGGTAAATATGTAATAATTGAGGTTTTTTGAAGTTCAAATAGTTTTTTTAATAAAAATATTTTAATCTATACCTTTATAAAAAAAAATCATTATCATTAGGCCTATAAAAGCAAGTTAAATGATTGGGATTTAATATTTATATAAGCGTATATCTAAGGATTCGTGGGCACCATCGCGCGATGCCCAACTCCCGACAAGATGGCGGCACAGCTGATACGAAGCAATCATGCTCTTAAAATCTCACACGTGGGGCCGTTGGTCTACATCGTCTAAAGCTGATTTATTAAAAATATACATTAAAACGACCTTGTTGTTTTGTCTTTTTCATTTTTTCTTGTACTGGGCCCACTAATATATTATCTTTCTAGTTTTTTATTTTTTTTCTTTCATTTTAAACTCTCTATATTAATTTAATAAAATCTACAAAGATAATTCTACTAATTAAAATAATAATTAATTTAAAAATAAAAAATAAATTCTCAAAACTAAATTTCCTTTAAATTCAACATAGATATATTAAAAAAAAGTTAACAATAGAAAAATTATTACACTTGTCTTAAATGTCTCTTGTAAAGTTGAATAACTATTATTAAAACAAGGTGTTCTAGTAGTTTAAAAGATTAAGTTCCCGTTTAGCACGGTGGTGCCACCCATCATTATTTTGCTTAAATTTTAATTTTTTTATATATTTTTAAATTATTTTAATTTATTAATATTAAAATTGATCTATTCAGTCAAATATTCAACTTGAAAATAAAAAAAATTACGCGATAGTGGCTCACCATCCTAGCCATTACTGGTAGTAAGCATGAGCTAGGAGGTTATTGAGTTAATTTATTGATTTTTAGATTCGCTAGTATTATTATTATTTTTTTAAATAATATTATTTTATTTTTTAAAAATAATTATTAAAGTTCATAGTCAATTTTTAATAGAGTTTGGTTTACTCAACCGATATTTAAAAACTTAATTTTTTTATTCGGCTTGAATTTGCATCAAATTAAATTTGGAATAAAGTTTAACCACCATGAAATCTTCAGATTTTGTAGAAGAATCACACGTATCATCGTCATCATCACGAGAACTTGCTAAATCAACAAAATTTGCTATCGTGCATGGATCGTCTTATTCGTGAGATGTTGAAAGATGTACCACATGGGCCCTTCCATATTATTAAAAATAAATAAATTCTTGCAAGAACTGCATTACGCTTCTAGATTATACTCAATGAAAGCACAACTTATTTGTTTGTTTATTCATGTCACAGTCAAACTTGCCAGATGGTGGCGTTAATAATTGATGTGATCTTGATGACTGAGAGTATATTTATTTCTGTTGTTTGTAAAAAAGTTAAGATTTTTTATTTAATCTAAATTATAGTATATCATTTAATCTAAATTATGGTTTAAAACCACCAGATATACACATCAACTACATGATTTTAGCTGAATTAATCGTTCTATAATAAATTGGACAGAATAAATCCATGCACTTCTAGCTTTGGCCTACATAATTAAATCCTTCCATCCATTAGTTCTGTTAATAAGTTGATTTCTTTTCTTCGATTGATCAGATTGATTACAATCAAGCATGACCATCTCATTCGGGGGATGTTGAAAAATGCGAGAAGAGATGGGCCCTACCATTGCATTAATTAAGATACTTTTTAAGGTCCACTTGCGTGCTAATGCTGATCTCATGTTATCTGCCCGTCCACATTTATTTATGTAGAGAAATAAAAAGGCTAGCTTTTAAAGATTGTTATTTTCATATTTATTTATTATACCTTTTCTCTCACTAAACTAACAAGTTTCTGTGCGCCGTATCTTTTCTAATAATTTATTATTTTCAATTTTTTTAAAAAAATTCACATTCTTTTTTTGTTCATAACATATAAGGGATAAGCCACCACCTATCAAACTGACTAACCGATAAATATTAAATTAAAAAAATAAAATTTGATAATACAAATAGATTATTAAAAGTAATTGAATAAAAAATTAACTAAAACTTGAATATAAATACGTAGTTTTTAATTTTTTTATTGGAATTCACTTTCTTAATTTACCATGTTAACGGTAACCACTATTTTTTATATAATTATATTATTAAATAATTCAAGTTTATTTAACCTATTTAAATCAAATAACTTGTATTTCAATTTTATTTTTATTTTTTAAAAAATAATATTATTGTTTGAATATTTTCTATATTAAAAAAATTAACCCGGCCCCTTATTTAGTGCGGGCCAGCCATAACCCACTGTACTATGAAGAACACTTATTTTATCTCTTTGTATTTTTCTGAATGGAACTTGGGAAATAAAAGATGGGTAATCTTGTTTAGGTCCTTCAAACTTAATTCCATTTCAACGAAATAATAACAATTATTATCTGATATTTTATTTTATAATATAATAAAGCTTTAATCCCTCCAAATTTGACTTTGGTTTTTTTATTTCTTTCACTTTCTTCACCATGTCAGCAGCCAACATCCTTCGATTTTTTTTTAATCCTTTTGAGGCACACTCAACAAAAATATTCAACTTTGGGTAGGCAGAGGTGCTGACGTTGTAGGCGAGTGCTGTCCCTATGTCACTACGACCAAGCAGAGAATCTGCGGCTTTCGCGCTTTGTGATTGTAGGTTTGAATATGGGCTTGATTGTTAATCCTGGAAATATAAATAAATATTTCATGAAATAAAAGATTTTAATTAAATACAAGAAACACTTAATTTTGTCTTGATAATTTATAATAAATATTAAGAAAATAAATAATCAATACATTAATGATCAGGAGATCACTAACCAGTTAGGCATGCAAATGACCCACCAGTCCGAGCTAGTATAAGTAAGGGGCGATCCACTAGTCTCCACAGCTATAGTTTCCAATCTCTCGGTTATTGGTAGAATATTTAGAATCTTCCAAATGCATCAAAGGCTGATCTTCACAAAGATACTCTCACGAACAGATGTTGAACACAGGATGGCCATTCCAATGGGAAGCTTCGATGTTTTCCAAATCCCTCAGGGAGAACACTCCAAGCAATTTGATGTTATTGACATGATCAAAACTGGTCACTCCTGGAGCTTCCGATGTTCCACAAGGAAGAAGGATTTCTACCCCAAACCAGTCCTCTCATCAGGCTGGATTGAGTACATCAGAGAAAAGGATCTCAGAGAAGGCGATCAAGTCAGCTTCTTTTTGGTGCAGAAAGATGGAGAGGAGGGTCTGCGATTGGGAGTTCAAGCACAGAAAAAACTGATCAGGTTATTGGGTAAAGATTGTTGGGATACTGTTTGAAGAAGAAGAAGCATCTAGTCCAGGCACAAATGAAATTATCAGCTTCGAAACGTCCTACATTCCTATATTAGTTTACTTCTAGAATTAATCAGTTCGAATTTCCTGCAAGTGTGCTAGTGGTACCGTCATTCTACCTCTTTATTCTCTCTTGTTATGCATATATTGCTTCTTTTTCTTAATGAAAGTCTTGATTAGCTAGCAAGAGAATGGTATTGTAGTCTAATTCTCGAAGTCTCATTACATTAGATTCCTAAAAATCATACAGGACTAGGTAACTATAAGAGAAATGTTTTAGATTTTTCCAGAGATGTTTTGTTTCTCTTCTTGATACATTTCAAAACCAAAAAAAACTTTTAAAAAAACTGTTATCACTCCAATCAAACCTTTAATATCAGTGTATATAAGCAAGATGCTAAATTATAATTATATATTTGATGGTAACAACACAGATTCATCAACGATCCTTTGGTTTCTTATTCATTTTAACTTTATATCCCGGTTTGACCGAGTTAAGTGTGTATTTGGTATTGTGGTAGCTTTTATAGTTGTTGTTTGAAAAAAATTATTTTACAAAAAGTACTTTTAGTTGAGGTTAGTTTGATATTTATATTTGTTTGGTTAAAACTGTGGTTGAAATTAAGGTTGAACAAAAAGTAGTTTAATGTGTTTTGTTAAAAAAATATTTTTCAAATTGAGGGTTTTTAATTTAAATATTGTAGATTTAACTACTGCTATTACATTAAGAAGTAAATAATACTTATATTAAATATTTTTTATTGTTCCATTAAATTATCTATAATTTCATCACGTACGAAATCCATCCAACAAGGACTACAGTTTCCTTGATTTCTTAAGCGAGCAATTATATCAGGTAAAATATCATTAAAAACAAAATTGAAACTGCGATCAAATTCTGTAAATTCTACGTCATCAAGTAATCTCCTTCTATTTTTTCGAATAAAACACAATTAAAAATTAAAAATGAATTTTTTTAACTGGATCGAACTTGATCCGGTCGGAACAGTGGAGAGTGACTCCACTGTTATATGAACAGTGGAGTTTCACTCTCCACTCTTCACTTAAGAGAACAGTGAAGAGTGAATTATAATTCACTCTCCACTGTCAGCAGGATGCGGTGAAGCAACTTTCAGTTGCTTTTCACAAACTTGTAGTTTAAATAAATTTTGTATGGTCTCACATGAATAGTCAATTATGTTTTAGTATTACCAAACATTCAACATATGCGGTTTGCTTTAAAAAAAAAGATTGTCGTGTAAACAAACAGTAACTAAATGTCATACACTACCAGCAATTGCAATCCAATACATATATTTAGTTTGCTTTGTTGGATACTATTGGAAAATGATTTTTAAATATGTTTTTGTTTTCATATGTTATTGGATAATTTTGATATATATAGATATTAAGATTATTAAAAACATTCACATAAGACAAATAAAAAATTTGATATATATATAGTACAAATGCTCTTTTCTAAAGATGTATATATGACCTAGTTATACCATCACAGAAAAAAAGATAGAAAAAGAAAAAAAAAAAAAGGAAAATGCTGCAAGCAAGAGGGCTTCAAGAGTTAATTGGAATTGTGATTTAAACAGAGTTTCAAAAAAAAAATTATGTTATCAGATTATTCTGATATATTAATATAAAAATTATATTTTATATATTTTTAAATAATGTTTTTTTTTTAAAGTAACTCCCATGGTCTCAAACTCTGCTATCTAATTGTAGTGGTGGGTCCATGAATCCGAAGAAAGAAATCAAGCTTTCTGCAGGGTTGAAAAACACCATCCAACGTTGCGATGCAAGGGAGAGAGGATTGAATAATTTTCTGAGCCCTTGTCGGAGGTCCCCTTGCGTGCTAATGCTCGTCTCATGTTATGTGCCGTCCACATTTATTTATGTGGAGAAATAAAAAGCTAGCTTCGTCTCACCACTTGTTTATGTGAATTGCTGAGATTCTTGCCCTAAAATAACAAGTTTATGTCTCTTTACAAATAATTTATTATTTTCAATTCTTTTTTAAAAAAATTCACAATTTTTTTTTGGGGGGATAGGTTAGCGCCTATCAAGCTGAAAAAAATAAAATTTTTGAGCAGTAAAGAAATCTAATCACTTGACGTTCACTATTGTGCACTGAGATTGTGAACAAGATTTCAAAATCTAATCACTTAATACATTCTTTTTTTATTTTTCTTATATTCTTTGCCAAAATTTCAAAAACAATTTAATTTTTTTTCATAAACATTTTCAAAAAATAAAATCTTCATAGAATATTTTATCTATAAACTATAATTATTAATCCAGTATTTTTTTAATATTAATATGCTAAGGAGTTAATATAAAATTATTCAAGTGACTCCACTGCATTCAACTGTTAAATTATTTGGGTTGTGATTGTTTTTATTATATTTTTAATATTTAAGTGATTAAGCTATATCTTTATTAATTTTAATTAAATTTGTTTCATTATAAAATAAGCAAGTTCGAAGCTTTTTATTAAAAAAAATGTGTTTAAAAGTTAAACCGAACTATTCTTCCACATGATTTTTTTTATACGAAAATGATACAATTTTTATTAATGATAATTAGAAAGGTTAGGTTCTTGGAAAGACGATGCACGAATCCCAACGGCTAGATCGGACATGAAGGCAGTAGGGAAATCTTCGCTGTTAAAAAATCCCATCCATGCACCGATCCCAACACTCAGTTCTCCTCTACAGATAGAGGTAGAGGGCCCTTTCAAAATAAAAGAAAATTTCTCGATCAGATTGTAGATTTTTTTTTAATTTTTATGTTTTAAGTTTGTTTTTTAAATATCAAAATTTAAAATTATTGAAATTTTACGTGATTATTAATTTTAAAATCTGTAAAATTAATTAAGATATATATAAATTTATCCAAACATCCATGTTAATAAAAAAAACTTCATTCGAGCCGGAAAAAAAAAACAAAAGGCAAGTGGCATACTATGTATGTATTTGGGAGTGTGGTTGCGGTTGCGGTTATTTTTTAAATAACTTGTAGTACTGAAATATATCAAAATAATATTTTTTATTTTTAAAAAATTATTTTTGAAATCAGCAAGTCAAAACGATCCAAAACATAAAAAAAATTATCTTCTTACAAAAAAAATAAAATTTTTTAACCTAAACAGAATATATATGCATGGAAAGCAGCTTCAAGAGGAAATTAGCTACCATTCAAGAAATTGCATATATTTTCACAATCTCGGTGGCACAATAGTGAACAACATTAAGTGATTAAATCATGTGCTTTGCTTTCGAGTTCTAGAAAGAAATCAAGCTTTCTGCTGGGTTGAAAAAAACATCCAGCGTTGTCGCGCGATGCAAGGGAGGGAGGGTTGTCTTGTCGAAGGTCCACTTGCGTGCTGATGCTATCTCATGTCACGTGCCGTCCACATTTATTTATGTGGAGAAATAAAAAGGCTAGCTTTGTCTCCCCACTTGTTTATGTGAATTGCTGAGATTCTTGCTCGCTAAAATAAGAAGCTCAAAATTATTTGGTGTGCATATGTATCTTTTCAAATTATTTATTATTTTTTATAACGGACAAGGTAGCACCTATCAAACTAACGAACCAAAAAATATTAAATTAGAAAAACAAAATTTTATAATTCAAATATATTAAAAGCAATTAAATAAAAAAATTAAATATAAATATTTATTTTAATTAAAAATTGAATATAAATTATTTACCATGTTAATGGTAATGAACATGTGAACATTTAATTGATTGGCTTAACAGTAAGTACCTCGTTGGGAAAAATAAATAAATCAACGATCCAATTAGATAAAATTAAAGATGAATAACTAAAAAGTGAAACAATAAAAATATTTCACATAATATATATATAGGGGTAAAATTATGTTTTTTCCCATCATGATAACAGAAGATTGGGGGTAAAAATATTCTTTTATCTTTTCTCAAATTAAAATAATTTAATTACTCTTGAAATAAAAAAATTAATCTGATAAATAAAGACTTTTTGGTAGTTAAATTTTTCAAAAAAATAAAATAACTAAATTATTTTAAAAGCAAAATTTTTTGAACTTATTTTTAGGGACTATTTTATATTTTTTATCATATATATATATATATATATATATATATATATATATATATATATATATATATATACACAGACGTGGGCGTGTACAATGTAGCCCAATGGCCAAACGCGGGCTTTCTAGGGTGGTGAGGAAATCTCCTTAATGACCTTTCCATGCTTGAGTGACGCGTGTGTGTAATGGATCACCAGTTTGATGTTGACGAATTTTTTTCTCTAGACTATGTGATGTTTTCAGTAATTACAAGGGAAAAAAAACCGGCACTATTTATTTAGTGGCAAAGAAAATTGCCTTATCAGATAAGAATTCTTATCTGACAATGTTGTTTATAACATTAATAATGCCTTGGTGTTTTCTAACCGGCTGTTTATATTCTTATTTATTTATTTATTTTATATAGTAAATGGAAACCACGAACTACCACAGCTAGTAATTATTGTTGCTAGCTAGACTCATCTTAGTCTCTAGCTATATAAAATCAGATTAATAATTTTTTTATTAAAGCAATATTTTTTTATTAAAAAAAATATTAATATTAACCTAGTTTGTATTGGATCAAGTCAGCTAAATTATACGTTAACTTACTAAATTCATTACCAGAAAATTGATAAATATAAACAGAAATACCGAGAGGATATTTCCGTCGGTAAAATTTTGAGGGATTTTACCGACGGAAATATTCCTACCGAGGGAATTACCGTGAGAAAAAAAATTAAAACAAAACAAAAAAATAATGGCGTGCCATTTTTACTAACAAAATTACTGATAGAATTAGCGGCGGAATAAATTCACTCGGTAATTCTGTCGGTAAATTTTGTTGGTAAATTGTGAACACTGTTCATCATGTCAATTACAAAGAGAATCACCGACGAAAATTTTCGTCGGTATTTTTCAGAGAGCTCCAGAACTATTCACTTTTCAATTGCACTGTTAATTGTTGTTCTTTACAGACAGAATCACCGACGAATTGAAAAGTCATCGGTTTTATTTGGCGGTTTTATGAAAAAATTCAATTAATTTAAAATTTTCATTTAAATATTACAGATGGAATCACCGATAGATTGAAAAATCGTCGGTAATTTTTTGGCGGTTTATGAAAACTTTTTACGAAATTAAAATTTTCAATTAAATGTTTATGATGGAAGTACTGAAGGAATAATTAAAAAATATTAATATTCAATTATCTGTCGCTAAATCTGTCAGTAACACACCCCAATAAAAAATCTGAATCCCCTTATTTCACAAGAGACATACCCATTTCTTATTATACCATGAATTAATAAATTCTAGCAAGAAATGCATTACGCTTCTAGATTATACCATGAATTTTAGCGTATGTTCTTAAAATCAATGACCGTACAACTTATTTGTTTATTTATTTATGTCACAGTCAAACATGTTCAGATGGTGTAATTGATGCGCGATCGCATGTTTTTTTTTTTAAAGTATTTTTAAAAAAGTTATATTTTATATTTTAAATTGATTTTTTTTGTTTTTTCAAATTATTTTAATATTCTCGTACAAAAACTAATCTTAAAAAAATAAAAAAAATTATTTAATATTTTTTTAAAAGATATTTTAAAAAACAAGCTAACTCATATAACTTGTGTATATAACAAGACGCTAAATTGTAATTATATATTTGATGGTGACAATACCGATTCGATAATTACCCTTAAATTTCTTATTTATTTTAACTGTATACCTTAGTTTGACTGTGTTCAATGTTATGCACTACCACGGGTTGCAGTCCAGTACATTTATTTTGCTTTTTTGGATTCTGTTTGAAAATGATTTTTAAGTAATTTTTCTTTTTATATGTTCTTGGATAATTTTGATATATAAATGTTAAGATTATTAAAAAATAAATCACATAAAACAAATAAAAAATTTGATGTATAATTTATATATATATATATATATAAAAAAAAATATTACCTAGTTTTATAAAGATGCATATATTACCTAGTTGTCCCAACACAGAAAGAAAATATAGAAAGAAAGGATGATAATGATGATGATGAAGCAAGCACGAGGGTTAATGCGTTTCAAACGATATTTAATCAAAATATTTTTATAAATAATTATTTAAAATTTATTTTTTTTATGTTTTTGTATTATTTTAATGTATTAATATTAATATTAATTTATTAAAAAAAAACTCAAAAAATTACTTAGCTGATAAGGAACCTCTCTCGCAAGTAATCGTCCGCTTTGCTTTCGAATTGTAGAAAGAAATCAAGCTCTCTGCTGGGTTGAAAAAAATACATCCAACGTCGTCGCGCGAAGCAAGGGAGAGGACTGTCTTGTCGAAGGTCCACTTGCGTGCTCTAATGTTATCTCATGTCACGTGAATTGCTGAGATTCTTGCACTAAAATAACAAGTTTCTGTGCGGCATTATCTCTCAAAACTAATGATTGGTGTGCACGTGTCTTTCAAATAATTTATTATTTTCACTTGTTTTTATGTAACGGATGAGTCAGCACCTATCAAACTGACTCACGGACAAATATTAAATTAGAAAAATCAAATTTGATCATACAAATAGATTATTAAAAACAATCAGATAAAGAATTAACTAAAAATTGAATATAAATATATAGTGTTTATTTTTTTCATCGGAATTCACTTTCTTAATTTACCATGTTAATGGGTAACCACTATTATTTTATAATTATATTATTAAATCATTCAAGTTTATTTAACTTATTCAAATCAAATAACTCAAGTTTTTAAAATAATATTTTTTGTTTGAATAATTTTGTTAAAAAAATTAAAATACAGGCCACCAATATAGTAACCCCTATACTATTAACAATACTTGTATTATTTCTTAGTATTTTTCTTAATGGAACTTTGAAAATAAAAGATGAGTGATCTTGTCTTGGTGTGTGGTTGCGATTGTTTTTTAAAATAGTTTTCACTTAGAAAAGCATGCTAATATTTTTTTTATTTTTAAAAAATTATTTTTGAGATTAACACATCAAAATAATTTGAAAACATTAAAAATATATTAATTCAAAACAAAAAAAATTTAAAACTTTTTAAAAATACTTTTGACGCAGTGTCAAACACGCTCCAGGTTCTTCAAATCTTAATTCCATATCAACGAAATAATAACAATTATTATCTGATATTTTATAATATAATATAATAAAGCTTTAATCCCTCCAAACTTTACCTTGATTTTTTCTATTGCTTTCACTTTATTTTCACCATGTCAGCAGCTTATCATGCTTCGATTTTCTTTATAATCTTTTTTTAGGCACGCTCACAATTAGGCGTTAGGTAGAGGTGCTGACGTTGAAGGCGAGGGCTGTCCCTACGTCACTACGACCAGCAGAGAATCTACGGCTTTCGCGCGATTGAAAAAAATTATAAAGTAATTATGATCTTTTCGATATAATAATTTTGATAGTTAGATAGCGAGGGCCGAGGGGTCGCGTTGTTAAATCTAGCTAGGTCTTTAGATAAATCAAATATAATATTAAACCAGTCAAACAAACCTGTTATATTAGCTGATTTTTTGAATAATTTAGTTGATATTGTAAATTTTTATCCGAACGAAATTGTGTAGAGATAAATAAAATATAAAATATTATTATTTTAATAAAAATAATTAATTCAAATTAATCTACTAATAAAAACTGACCAAGATAAGTTTTAGATAAGATATAATAATTAATTAGAAAGTTAAAAAAATCAAATTATAATAACATACTGAATTAGCTCGTCTTTATGTAATATTTGAGGTTTTTTGAAGTTCAAATAATTTTTTTTAAGAAAAAGATTTTAATCTCTACAATTAAATGCAAGTTAAATGATTGGGATTTGATATTTATATAAGCGTATATCCAAGGACTCGTCAGCAAGGGGAGCAACATCGCGCGATGCCTAACGCCCGACAACATGACGACATAGCTGATACGAAACAATCATGCTCTTAAAATTCTTATGTGTGGGGCCGGCGGTCTACATCGTCTAAAGCTGATTTATTAAAATTATACACTGAAGCGACCTTTTTGTTCTGTATTTTTTTTATTCTTTTCTTGTGCTGGGCCCACAGAAATTGACCCCACCTCTGTTAGCTAGCTGGATATAACTAACTGAATTGATGGGTTTTTTTTTTCTTTCTAAAAATATATATTTGATATTAAATTATATTTTAATTGATATTAATGTTTTATTTGTTTTATAATTAAAAAAAATACTCTAGGTATATTAATGAAATTTAACAATTGGAAAATCATTGAGCTTGTCTTAAATGTCTTGCATAAAGTTGAATAATTATTATTAAAACACGATGATCTAGTAGTTTAAAAAATTAAGTTAATATTTGATATTAGAGCACCGTGCACCACCGTTTTGTTAAAAAATAAGTTTTTTTATGTAAGATAATTTTTTTATATTTTTAGATCATTTTAATTAACTAATTTTAAAAATAAAAATATATTATTT
This sequence comes from Populus nigra, assembly GCF_951802175.1. NCBI lineage: Eukaryota > Viridiplantae > Streptophyta > Magnoliopsida > Malpighiales > Salicaceae > Populus > Populus nigra. The sequence goes on from NC_084858.1 coordinate 1,364,319, forward strand.
TAATATATTTTTAAATAATAAAAAAATATATTACACTGAATTTGCTAGCAAATTACACTGAATTTGACCAAACATTTTAAGTGTGTAAAACACTAAATCTTCCATGTTTGTGTAATAAGAACACCTTTTATACTAATTAACAAGACAACTATTTACTTAAATGATTCATAGATAGCACTGAGATTTTTTAGAAAATGAGGACTAATTCGTGATTCATTGCATAAATAAGAGTCTTATTTGTAGTTATATATATATATATATATATATATATATATATATCCCAACTTATATAATTTTAAAACCCATGGCTCAATTCAATGAATCAAAACTTCATTTAAGTTAGATTTTAAATTAAGATTATGTTTGTTTACTGAAAAGTAGTTTTTTTTAAAGTGAATTGCAAGAAAGTAAATTCCGGAAAAGTGAATTATTTTTCGATATCTGGTAGTGTAATAAAAAATAAGTTGAAAAACACTTTTCAGTATTTGGTTATGTCATGAAAAATAAGCTGGAAAATAATTTGTTAATGTTTTACTTTTTTCAAGTTTATTAAAATAATAAGAAACAAATCTTACAAATTAAAAAATTGAATGAGAATGAAATTGAAAAAAATAATAATTCATAAATTATCTCAAATAAAATAAATAATAATCAAAATAATAGAGATCAAATCTAACAAATAAAAAAATTAAAAGTTGAAGAAATTAAAATAATAATAATTACTATTTCATAAATTATTTTAAATAAAATAAGTAACAATCAAAAGATTGAGGATCAACTTTGATAAATAAAAAATTTCAATTGAAAAATAATAAGGAAAAAGCAAATAAAAATTATAAAAAATGAGGACCAAATTTAATATAAAAATTAAATTTTAAGGGATGAAATTGAAAAAAAATATTCAAAAAAAATATAGCAATTAAAAGTTTGAGGACCAAATTTGATATAAACAGTAAATAATATAATATTTTTAAATTTTTTACAACTTTTAAAAAGTATTTTTCGCTCAAAATAAAAAAAAACACTTTACTGAAAACCAAGCCAAAATTTTCTTTGATTGAAAAGTTTTTTATTTTGACCAATCTTTTATAATGATAAACAAACACATTAAAATTTACTAAGTAATTTGTAAAAAATCACCTCCCATTAAACAAACAGGGTCAAAATAAAAAAGGTATTGATCATATGAATCTCAGTTAATTTAATTAGTCTAATTAGATTTTTAATAACAAGGTTAATCCAATTAAGTCTAGCACAAACATAAATTAGCTGAATAAAAAAAATGAAAGAAACAAAACGATACTATTTTAATGAAACTGACAGCTCGTGGATCGATTCAATATCTCGAGTGTGATTTTAAAAGCGTCGCACGTCATGTGCAGCCAATGTTTTCCCGTCATGATTTTGGAATTTAGTGTGGACCCACCAATTAGAAAACGACGTTTCACAGTTTTGTAGGCCGCACTCAAGCCGGATTATAAAAGCCGAAGGGGAAACTTCTCAACCATTGCACATCAACTTCTCCAAAAAAAAAAAAGAAAAGAAGAAGCTATTAATGGAAAACTTCACAAAAAAACTCGACAGCACCGATGTTCAGAGAAGACTAACGCTTCCAGAAAATTGTCTAAAAGATTTCCCAAGAGACCATGAAGCAAATTTGAAGTTCAAAGACGAGGAGGGGCAAGTGTGGACCTTTCGTTGTAGAGTGTCACCAGGAAGGAGTTCAAAACCAGCCCTTTCTGGGGACTGGTTTTCATTTGTTCGTAAAAAGGGTCTCACGACCGGCGACGTTATAGTAATCATCTCTGATAAAGAGAAGGATGTAGCGGCAGGAGAAGATTTCAAAATCAAGATTAAGAAATCAGCTTCAACACATCATCAAAACTAGTGATCAGGTGCTATATATATCTAGCCTGTCTCATCAAACTACTGGGCTTGTTTGAGCTAATCATCAGTAAGATGGTGCAAATCTTAAGAGAACAGAATCTCTTAGGATCCGCGACGCTTGCATTAGACCTGTGACTCAACTTCCACCTCTGTTTATTAGCTGGGGGCTCTGCAGTGGCCGGTTATTTTGATTCTCTTTCCTCTTTCCAAGTGTCCCTATCGTGCGATATCGAATTGCAAAATTGAGTTCTTCTTCTTCTTTCTTTCCTTTCGGCAGCATCTGCAACCGCTTAATGATCAGACTGAGTAACTACTGTATATAGGGCTTCGACTTTGTAATTCACTGTAAATTAAGTTGGGATGATCATTCCCTTAACTTGGGAATGAGCTTTTGCTGTACATTTGCTGTTTGGTAATACAATTTTCCCTGTCAATATAACTAGAGAATTCTTAGTTCATATCTTTGTTTCCAGATAATGCTTGGATAAACATAATTAAGGATATTCACAATTTGGATCTTACACACATAAAAAGTAAGTTGGGACTCAAGACTTCTTCTTTTCAAGAAGAAGATCGTTGATATTAATATTAGTTTAGTTACAGTTCATTAACACAGTTTGGACGATGAGATTACTGCAAATGTAGACAACATGATAGTGTGGCTCGAACTTGGGATGGCTGAATGGATTTTTTGGTGATTATTGATGAACTGTAAGCTTAGATTTCAATAACTTTGTAGGTGATTCGACAACGGCTGATTGTAAGCTGAGTGTGATGGGTTGTTGTCTTCTATTTCTCGATTCTTTCTCTGACCCCACTAATTATTTTAGTGAATTTTAGAAGTTGGTGGCTAGATCGTCGTGCGATTTAATAGTTTATCTCCATGACCCGCTTTATGTCTCACGGAAGAGCATTGATTTAGGCAGCAAGCGATATTTCACAATTCTGCGGAGTGATCATATCCTTATCTTTGGAATGAAAGTTATTAAACTGTATATAACCTGGTATAAAGAACGGGTCTTGGATTGTACACTTTAATTTGAATTTATCAATTCAAAACCATGTTATTTCAAGATTATATTTAAAAAAAATGAAAAAAGAAATTTCTTATAAAAAATTCAAACCGGATCTTGATCAATTTTGATCAAATCTATTTCCATTTAATTTAATTCAAAACTTAGTTTGAATTAGATCTTGAATTGATAAGTTATTTAATCGATCCATTAACCCGTATGGGTTTAATAATTATAGTTTGGATATTGAAACGGTATGGGGACAACAAACGAGTGTGGTTCAGGCTTGGGGATGATTAATTATGATATTGATGGACTGCAAGCTTAGATTTCAATAACTAGGTGGATGACTCGACAATGGCTGATGGTAAAGCTAGGTGTGATGGCTTGTTGTCAGTATCTTCCATGTCTCGATCCGCGATCCGACCCCACTAATTATTTTAGTGAATTCGGAGCTGTCGGCTGGATCATCGTGCGATTTTATCGCCATGAACCGGCTTAGTCTCACGGTCTCGCGTTAGGCAGAAAGCGATATTCGACAAATCTGTGAAGTGATCAATTAGAGAGCCGAGCCCACCCCATCACATCGAAATTTTTATTGGATGAAGCTTTTTCGGTTTGGTCAAGGCATACGTTCTTGTCCTCGGTAGCTTTCTTCTTTTTATTTGTTCGGTTTGGTCAAGCTTTTTCTTCTTTTCTTTCGATGAACACAAAAGACTAAGCATGATCTCCAATCGCATAAAAAGAAACAGCTAAACTTTCTTGCCTTACACATGGATTCTTAAGGATATCTTGGTGGGGTAGCTAAGCTTGGTCTCAGCTTCATCAATCTTTCGATCATTTCAACTTTTCGCTCGATCGATTCTTTTCTTTTCTTTTCTTTTTATATATATATGGTTTGTTTCTTTTGATTTTGTCGTGGATATTTATGATAGCATATGTTTCCCAGGAGTCTAAGATTCTAGACATAGGGGGTCCCATTCGTGCAGCTCTTGCGATATGAGATTCAATCCATGCGAAACCGCATGAATTGGACTAGTTTCTGCTGTAGCTTAGTCGGATTAATTATTTATGATTAGCATGGCTTAGTCAGAAATATCATCTGAAATGATTTTTCAATTGATATTAATATTTTAATTTTTTTAAAATATTCTAATATTCTTGCAATTTACACAAAAAGAAATTCGCTTGTCAAGAGATTTGACTGCTCTACTACACTTGTTATATGACCTGGCTTGGCCAAGCCAAGTCGAGCAGCTTGATTATCCGTTAATTCGAGATGGGCTAGATATATAAAAAATATTAATTTTTTTTTAATCAAAATAATTTTTTGTTTTTAAGTCCAAGCATAATTCAACTAGCTCAACTTATACTATCAAGAACCCAACTCTTTACAGCTACTCAATTTGCAAAGTTAGCATTGTTTAAATTTTAATTTAGATGATTAAGAAATTAAAAAAAAGATAAAGTTTTAAATGAATCAAACTTTAGTTAGAATAAAAAAGTGACATGGCACGTCCATGAATTTTTTTAAGCACTAGAAGATTTATCTAAGTAGCACTTTAAGAATATTTATATAATGAGTAGTTTATATTACTTTTGGTTGGACTATGGTATAGAATCTTGGCCGATCCTATGAATAAGAATTACTGCAATCTTTGATAATTATTATTATTAATAAAAATGTTCACCTACCGTTTTATTACAATTAAGTACTTTATTATTGGAATAATGTTTTTCATTCTATATATATAATATATAATGATACGATTAAATAAATATATAACTTTATACCAAATTTACTAGCTAGTTGATTTTTTTATTTGACAATAAATACATAACATTTTCTAAATAAATCTAAATGTTAATAGATTTACTAGTCGGTTAATTATTATTATATTTTTTTTAAAATAATAATATTAATATTTAAATCTAAATAAAACAAGTATTTTTAATCATCCAACTAATATTTCTTAAGGATTGATTACGAAATTGATAGTTAAAGTAGTTGCCCACGAACCCTTGTGGGTCCACATGCGAACAAAATACAAGATGGGCACGTGCAAGCCTAATAACACATCAGATAGGCGGCTTGGCGTTCGTTATTGCGCGAGTCTTGTCTTGCTGAACACAACCGACCGATCAAATGCTTTCTTACATGTGGAATCTGTCGCTCCTGTTTTTTAATATTTAGGTTGTCTTATTCGAGATATAACTCTGCTATCATTACAGTAACGGAGATAAATATTTTGATAGTTTAAAATTTAAATGTGTTGGTATTAATTATTTTTTAAAAAATATTGTTTTAATATATATTTTATACGTAAAGTCCCCTGCCATAATCTTAACGATATGCCCAGACAAATCTTAAAAAAGTATTCAACCTATAAAAATAATCTAGATTACATCTAATAATAATAGATCGTTGATTAGATTTTTTTTTTATTAGTTTCAATTAAATATCACATTAAATGCACTTGATTTTTGATATTTTTTTAAAAACTCATAAATTTATTAAAATTTCTCTAATCACCTAATGGAATAAATTATTTATCCATATAATATTATGGTAATATCTGTTTTTTAAATTATTTTTTCATCTCGAAAATCATTAAAAATCATTATTTTTAATTAAAAAACATTTTAGAAAATACCATGTACCAAAAGGCATTATAAAAAGAAATTAACTAATTAATAGTTTTGTTAATTGAAATATATAGAATGAAAATCTGATTGAGAATTTATTGACACTGTAGAGATCTAATTGAATGTCCCTAAAGATTGGGGACTATTATGAAGTTAACCCCTTGTTTTTATCTATAAATAGAGGGAGTGCTGCCCTAGCAACAGCAGCTCTCAAGTTGTGAGAATCTATCTTAGATCATGCTAGGATCTCCCATACCTATCAATATGCCAAAAAAGCTATTCAAAAAGACACCATCAAAGACTGACATTGATCCTATCAAAATGCAAAAAAAGCTATTCAAAAAGACACTATCAAAGACTGACATTGATTATAGAATGGCAATTCCAATGGATAGCCTCTCCGCTTTCCAAATACCAGAAGGAGAAAAGTCGAAAGAAGTTGTTGCCGTCGACATCGATGGTCATCGATGGAGTTTCAAGTGTACCACGAGAAGTAAAGATCCCCACCCCAAACCAGTCCTCTCTTCAGGCTGGATTAGGTTTGTCAAAAACAGAGGTCTCAAGGAAGGCGATGAAGTCATCTTTTCTGTGGCGCACAATGATGGAGCTGAGGGTCTGCAATTCGGAATTGAAGCACGGAAAAAACTGACCAAGTTATTCGGTCAAGATATTTGGAGCAATCCTCTTTGAAGAGCAAGAAGAAGCTACGTACTGATCCAGGCATGTAAAATAGGTGCATCTTCCATCTTGATTCTAGTATCAGCTGGTGTTTCTGAGGGTAGTGTTCTTACGCTGTAGTCTTGTTCCTGCTCTCTCTTTTCTCTCGGCGGGGAGGGTTTTGGCCGGCCGAGGATCTCAGAGGAGTTTAATATCCTAGCTGTACAAGTATTCAAAGTCATTTCTGCATATTTCCTCTTCTGTATGGCACTAGCTATGATCCTGAATATGTCTTGGCTAGATCTTGTAATCATGGGAGTGAAAGAGTGAACGCTCGGAAGCTCACCATGCCCATGGTTTTGGCCTGTAATTAAGCGAAACGTTTCAAACTTTTTCTTGGATTGCAAATTAATCTTATTTTTCTTCATAAGTTCCATAAATTAATTACCACTCCCCTTCGGTTGTTTGTTTCCATGGGCTCCATGAGATTATCTCAACAAATGATGAAAAACACCTCATAAATCACATACATGGATTTAAGTCAATTAAACAAATTGTTTTTAATTAAAATATTTTTCTTTTATTGTTTGCCAGGTGACAAAGCTGACAGAGAAATCTGTTGAAAGATCTAATTCTTGTTTTTATGCCTTTTCTTTTTTAGCAACGAAAGATGGTAGGTTTTTTTTCTCTTTAAGAAAAAGTTCTGAAATTGTGGATGGTTCCAAAGCAATGGTCGCATGACTTATCAGATAAGTACATATACTTATCATGTGGCCAAAAAATCAAACTCCCCTTGCAATTAATTAATAATTCCAAGTAAATTTTCTAATACTATAGATTAAATATCAACGGTGTGTGTGAGATCCTTTAAACACGAGTAAGATTAAAAGTTTTAAGCAAATTCTTATTGGTAATTTTTCTGATTTAATGACCAATATTATATTATGATGAATTAAATTCATCTACTGCCTACCTTAATTATGTTTTCATTTTTATTCCTTCTTAATTATTTATCTACAAGTTTTATATTATCTTGATTTTTGAAAGAAAATATTTAACAAAAGTAGATTTGATCTATCTTACATAAGTTATCCAATTTAGGTGGTGTTAATTTAAAAGTGTGGTAATGATTGTTTAATTTTTAAGGTTTTTTTACTCGAAAATATATCAAAATAATAATTTTTTTATTTTTAATTTATTTTTAATATCAATATATCAAAACAATCGAAAAACAAACACTAAAAAAATCTAACTTGAAAAAAATATTCAAATCTTTATAAAAAATAAATTCAACCGCAACTAGCTTTAAATAGATATTTATTTAGAAAAACACCCAACAACACGAGAGAGGATTGTTAAATAGTTACATTTCATATTTAAAAATGCTCAAAGTCAAACGAATTGAAGACAACTATATATGTTTATGTTATCATAGTCATTAAACTAATATTAATAGCCTTGAAAAAAGCTATTGAAAAAAGTTATTAAATTACTTCTCCAATCTATTTTTTTAAAAAAAAGAATAAAGAAAGTTATTTTTATTTGTTTTTCAATCTATTAAACTCCTTTGTACTGTGACGTCCAAGACTATCCAAGTTACAAGATCGCACGATGCTTCTTTATTTATTTATTTTTATTTTTTATACAAAAGAGATGTACGGTGCATGCTTTTAAGCCTTAGCATCGTTATTCAATCAAAGTACTATTTATTTATTTATTTATGTTGTCGATTGTGCGAATTAAAGTTGCACTAATTAATCTTATGGTAGTAACAATAGTTAAATGACCCAACTCGGCTCATCATTGATTTGTAATTTGAGTTATAAGTTGAGTGAGTAAATCGGTTAGTCAATGATCTGGATTTATTCAATTTTTTTTAATTTTTTAAATCAACAATATGATAATTAAAAATTAAAAAAAAAAGAGTAAAAACAACGATAAAATTGATCATGTTTTTTTTTATAACTTTGATCAAATTACTCAAATCATGAGTTGATGCATAGGATTCTTCAAATTTAATTGGATTAATAAAATGAATAATTTTAAAAAATAATCAAATTCTGGTTCAAGACTCGATACAAGATCCCAGACAATGCTTCACCGGAGCAACCAGGCGTGCTATTTGTTTTTTCTTTTTTTTTTAAGAAAAAGAAAAAGAAAAAGAAAAAAGAGTGAAACGTGTGTTAGGGGACGGTCCATCTATCGAAAGAAATCTTCGAGTGGGGCTGAGAAATCATCGAACGTTTTCTCACTCTTTTCGCATCACAGGATGAAAGAGAACAAGAAGTCGTTCGATTCTTTTAGGAGACAGGTCCTTTCGAGGGCCCTCTTCTAGCCACCAAGTTGTCGTCTACGTGGACCTTCGAGTTCGAGCCATTTTAACGTCTCTGACTCTGTGTCCATGCCATATCAGCACCGCGCGACAACTCCTCCAACCTCATCATGTGACCGATCAAAAAGGCACATGTTTCGCGCGATTAATCCATCAACTTCTTTTTTAATATCTTTTAGATTATAAAAAAATAATATATCATTTCGTGCGATTAATCACCATGTCCCCGCGGTTTAGGAGATTCGATATTATCATTTTTTTTTATTACAGGTGATTTTAAAAAATAATATATCATTTTTTTATTTTAGTGAATCGGAGCTGTCGTCGGCTGGATCATCGTGCGATTTTAACAGGTTTAGTCTCGACGGTCTCGCGTTAGGCAGAAAGTGATATTCGACAAATCTGCGAAGTGATCAATTAGAAACTTTTATTGGATGAACCTTTTTTCGGTTTGGTCAGTGCATACGTTCTTGTCCATGCGAAATCGCATGAATTGGACTCGTTTCTGCTATCGCTTAGACAGATTAATTATTTATGATTAGCATCTCTTGTACCCAAGAACCCAGAGTTAAGGAATAGTATCTGAAATGATTTTTCAATTGATATCAAAATCTTTATTTTAAAAAAAATCTTGAGATTGAATCATTATATATAGTATATACTAAAAAGCATTAATCTTTTACGTACAAATCCACGGTAAAAAACTGATTTTATCTCTTGATCATCGGCAAAGTAACATGTATTAGGTCTAGACGTATGGTAATATTTTTAGTCAATAAGCTTTTTAGGCTTTAACTTTATTTCCAAACAAGTAAGTTGTTTCATTATCTTTGGAAACTAAAAACAATTGTAGGCATTTAATTTAAGGCAACACTTCAAGGAATTTTGTTTCTTAATTTTATCTTTTTTATTTATTTTTTTTTTAGAATTATCCTGATATCATGTCTCGGGGTCATAAATTCAGCAGGTTTACTAGCTTAACAAGAGTTTTTTTTTACTGCTTCTTAATATTTTTTTTTATCTCAAGTCGATAACTAAAATCTTAGATTTTTTTTTAAAAAATAAATTTACATCGTCTTGATATCTTTTCCACGATGAAAAAAATAAAAGGCTCGCGGCATAATACGGACCACCTATCTAGTGGGTCTTAAATTGGCTCAACTTGATGGTCTAATTCAAAAAATTTGTGGTAGGTGCTTGATTCAAATTAAATTTTAAGTTGAACTAGAAAAAATATTGGCACGATAAGAACTAATTAGCTTGATCAGGTTTTGGATGGCCAGTTATACTCTATTCAAATTTAATTGGATCAATAATTGTTTTAATAGAAATAATTGTTATGGATTGATCCAATGACTCGCGAGTTAATGCGATAACTAAATGACCCAATCCCTTTTGAATCAGTTTTTAACTAACTGTGCCAACAATGGTTTGATTTTTTATTTATTTTTAAAAAGGTATATATTATCAAAAGTTTCAATAAATATGACGTTGTAACAGCATTTTGAGCGACAATTACATAAAACAAAGCAGATACATAATCGACTTAGTTTTAATTAATTCTAAAGCTGTAAAGATGTGATAAAAAGATATATACTTTTTAGTTATTGTTTGTAAGGATCTCATTGCAAAGACAAAAATTGGCATACCATCATATCAAATACCATCATTAATAATTAAATCATCGAATTTTAATAATTTTTTTTAAATAATAATATTAATATTTAAATATGAATAAAAAAAAGTATTTTTAATCATAAAACTAATATTTCTTAATGATTGACTACGAATTGATAGTTAAAGCAGTTGCCGACGAACCCTTGTGGGTCCATATGGTGGGGTACATGGGAACAAAATACAAGATGGGCACGTGCAAGCCTAATAACACGTCAGATAGGCGGCTTGGCGTTCGTTATTGCGCGAGTCTTGTCTTGCTGGACACAACCGACCGATCAAATGCTTTTTTGTTTGTGGAATCTGTAGATTCTGTTTTTTCAGTACTTAGGTTGTCCTTTAGCGCAGGAAGTGTAATATTTTTTTATTTTTTAAAATTATTTTTAAAATCAATGTATTAAAAAAAATTAAAATATAAAAAAATTAATTTTTAATAAATTTTTAAAAATAAAGGTTGGTCCACGTTCCAAACACTCATATAATTATACTATCTTCACGTAAGCACAAACTTTTTTATTTTTTAATAAAATATTATTATAATATATTTTTATTAAAATTATTTCAAAAAACAACTATTATTATAATTATAAACGAGACTTAAAAGCCTAAATCTTAAAAAAGTATTTAATCTACAAAATAATCTATTGGATCTAATAATAATAGTATTTAATCATCTAGCCACCAAATTGTCGTCCACGTGGACCTCCGAGTTCGAGGCATTTTAACGTGTGTGTAGAAGCCATATCAGCACCGCGCGAACATCCTCATCATGCGACCGATCAAAAAGGCACATCTTTCGTGCGAGTAATCCATCAACTTCTTTTTTAATATCTTTTAGATTATAAAAAAATAATATATCATCTCGTGCGATTAATCACGACGTCCCCGCGGCTGGATCATCGTGCGATTTTAACAGGTTTATCCCATGAACCAGCTTTAGTCTCACGGTCTCGTGCTAGGCAGAAAGCGATATTCGGCAAATCTGTGAAGTGATGAATTAGAGAGCATAGCCCACAGAGCACCAACCCATCACATCGAATTTTTTATTGGATGAAGCTTTTTCGGTTTGGTCACTGCAGACGTTCTTGTCCTCGGCAGCTTTCTTCTTTTTCTTCGTTCGGTTTGGTCAAGCTTTTTCTTCTTTTCTTTCTATGAACACAAAAGACAAGCAGATGTTTCAACTTTTCGCTCTCGGCTTCTTCAATCTTTCGATCATTTCAACTTTTTGCTCGATCAATTCTTTTCTGTTTATATATGTCGTCTGTTTCTTTCGATTTTGTGGAGGACATGACAGCAGATGTTTTCAAAGTATCATTCTGTTTTTTTAAAAAATATATATATTTTAAAAATTTTAATTTTTTTATTTTTTTCTTTACTTCAAAATAATGTTTTTTTATTTTCATATCATTTTAATATACTAATATCAAAAATAATTTTTAAAAAATAAAAAAATATCATTTTAATGCTTTTCCAAATAAAAAACACTTTGAAAAACAATCACAACCACACTCCTAAATACAACCTTAAAGCCTGTTTGAGATTATAGCAGCGATAACGGTTCAAAATGCTTTTTGGTTAAAAAAAATCAAAATAAAATTTTTTTATTTTTTAAAAAATATTTTTGACATTAATACTTTAAAACAATTTAAAAGTATAAAAAGAAATTATTTAAAAAAAAATTAAAATTTTTAAGAACGGTCCAAGAACACTGCTTTTGATCCTTAGATATGGGAAACCGCATATGGATTGGACTGGTTTCTGCTGTCGCTTAGCCAGATTATTTTTTCTTAGTCCATCATGTGGTCCAAACACTTGGTGTCCCCACAAAATCAAACTTCATCGGGCTTAAGGCTACAAGCCGAAGTGCAAGCCCAGCGGCATGATTTCAGAGAAGCCCAGCTGCATAATTTCAAAGATTTACTTCAATAATAAGTATTGATTATTGAAGATAAACCAAATGAGTTAAATTATAATAAAATACAAATTATAATAATAAAATTTAAATCACACTTATCATTTTCTTTAACGTCATTTATCAATTGTTATCCACATAAATTTTACAAGATATGCACAAGCTATTAATAAATTTATTTTTTTTAATAATGAAAATAATCGAAATTATATTTGTTAATGAAGTATTCTTCAGTTATTTGAGCATGTCTAAAAAGTTATTTTTGATATATCTGTAAATATTAAAAATATTATTTTATATTCAATAGCCTTGAAAATATTTGGCATGTGGGATGATCAGCTTCGGAACGTCCTGGATTTCCTTATTAGCTTAATTTAGTATATAATTCTAGAATGATCAGTTTTTGTTGTAACATTCTATCAAACTTCAAACATTAAAATAATTCGATATTAATATGTCTAAACTTTATTTTCTCCTCTAATTCCTACACAAAACAAATACAATTAATTAATGCAACTTTAAATAATTTATGAATTATTAAAATAAAATATAAACAAATTAAAGATTAAGAATTATGATAAATAACTTGAATTTTTGCTTTTCATTGCTCATCACTTATAAAAATAGTTTCTAATTCACCGCTCTAGCCAACACTGTTTAAAAAATAAGCTTCATCTATATTTTATAATCATTTTCACAGTCATCCTATGTGTTCTTTAATTGTGTCTTGGTGAATGAATGTTTAGTTTGTTCTTCGAAGAATGTCAATAAAAATTTACAATCAATTTTATTGAAATAAGTATGTGGTCTTATTCCCTATGTCAATAGCCTCGATGCAAAGTTCACAAAAGACGTCCAACATTTTCTTAGTTCAAGTATCTCTATCTATAGTTTTAGAACTTTTCATTCCTAGTTCGATAACATATTTAAAAGCAAACAACTAATACTATTTTTTTAAACAGTAATTTAAACATTAACACTAAAACTAAACACAACTTAGAAATAATAACCTAGTAATATAAAGTTTGACCTTGAACTATATATATGGTATAGAAAGTATGCACTAGTATCTAAATCTATAATAGATTACAACCTAGTAATATACCAACTAATCTTAGCTGCAGGTACGTACAATTAAGTAGACAAAATTGAAAAGAAAAGAAAAGAAAAGAAAAGAACTTTGAATCCCAAAAATAAAAGTAAATCCTCAAATGTATATATAATAGTTAGATCCACTAACATGATGCAATCAGATGATATAGAAACATGTATAGAAATATGTCATGGTGAATCAAACATAATTCACATGTTATCAAATTCAATTATTACAACAAATAATAAACTCAAAACACTGATTCATATAAAAAATGAGGTGAAAAGCTTGTAACTGGTTTATGTAGCCTTTTTTTTTTTCAAACTGAGGTTATCTCAATTATTGAAGGGTTCAATCTTAACCAAACACTGATTCATACAAACTTCTGTGGTTCAATCAAAACTCATCAATGACTACACTCCCAATCATCACCTAAATATGTTAGTAACACCATCATTCTACTATCATTTCTTTTATTATTATGCACATATTTATTATTTTTTAGTCAATAATAAAATATCAAGCGAGGAGAAAGTTTGAAAGATACAAGACAAATACAAACAAGCCAAGAACTCATAAACACTATCTAGTCTTGAAAACATTTCTGAACTCGAACTCGAACCATCGCTGAATTCCTTCTGAGCTCTATAAAAGATCATCCCCAGTGTATATAGACCGACGTCCAAAGATTTAGTCCAACATAGTATATATAAACTGATCATTATTCCTTATATATTCCTAACCATAACAAGGATAATTTAAAAACATGATAAATTATGACTACACACAATGATCACCCTTACCCTTCACCTTTAAAGAGTCGTAAATGAGTAATATAAAATCGTAATGAAGTTGGTTAATTATTCAAAAAATTTGCAAGTTCAATCAAGAACTTAGTATGAGAATCACTCAATCATAAAAGATAGTAAGAATGTCAATTTCTTCAGTAAAAATATAGTCTAACCCTGTCTTTATAAAAAAATATTTATATTAGAAAAATATCTAAAATATCTAATAATAATAATTAAAAAATAAATAAAATAATAACTCAACAAATTTAAATAAGACTAAAGTTATTTTTATAATATGCTGACAGAATTGAAATGCTCCAATGGTTTTTTATCTTCTTAATGAATTGAAAAACATGACATGTATGAATGTATCAATAGAAAACTACATATATTTACTTTCCATGCAACTAAAATCTCATTAAATTTTTCTACAAGCTAAAAAAATACATTAATAGTGCTGAAAGTTTTGTTTTTTTTCTGTTAATTTTTTTTCATCCAACTCGCATTGAAAAGCAAGCAAGTTAACTAGTACTTATACGATATAACATAGGTACATCAAGTACACCTATTCTATTCATTTCATTACTATTTTAAATATATAAATAATAAATATAATAGATAAACAAAACGAATTAAATTATAACGAACTACTGATTAATTTGAATAATTCTCACAATTTAAAAAAAAATTAAACTCATTGATAATTTTTTTCTTAACATTATATATCAATTTTTATCCACGTAAATATATTACTCTTCTAAGATATTCACAAGCTATTAAGAAATTCATGTTTTTTTTTAATAATGAGAATAATTGAGATTGTAGTTACTAATGAAGTATCCATCAGATATTTGAGTATGTCTACGAACTTTTTTTGATAAATGTTTTAATATTCAAAATAATATTTTACATTCAATAATTTTGAATTTATTTGAGAATTATTCAATGCAAATAAAAAATAATATCCAAGTTGAATATATCAAAGCTAAGTCTGAAAATTAAATTTAGAGTGAGAACAGATGACTGTTGCATTAAAAAAAAAGAAGAGTTTATCGGGGAAATATTCCCGTTTATTTTTGTATTTTAAAAATATTTTAATTTTTTTAATTTAAAATTAATATATTTTTAATATTTGTAGATTATTTTAATATAAAAACTATATATAAAAATATTATTTTAATATATTTATAAAAAAAAACACTTCAGTGTGATTGATATTGTGGTAGCTGTTATGGTTGTGGTTTGAAAAAAATTATTTTATAAAAAATATTTTTAGTTGAGGTTGGTTCGGAAAAATATATATTTGGTTAAAATTGTGGTTGAACAAAAATTAGTTTAATGTATTTGATTAAAAGAATGCTTTTTAACTTGAGGTTATATATATATATATATATATATATATATATATTTTGATGGTTTTTAATTTAAATATTGTAGATTTAACTACTGTTATTACATAATGAAATAAATAATATTGATATCAAATATTTTTTATTATTTCATTAAATTATATGCAATTTCATCATGTACGAAATCTATCTAACAAGGACTATATTTTCCATGGTTTCTTAAGAGCGCAACAACAAAAACTGAATTTTTTATTACGTCATTAAACAGTCTCCTTCTAATTTTTTGAATAAAATACAATTACAAATAAAAATAAAAACTGAATTTTTTTTAATTGGGTTGAACCCGGCAAGAACATAATTGGGCTTGCGATCAAATTCTGCAAATGCTACGTCATCAAGCGATCTTCTTTTAATTTATGTAGTGTTATTAAATAATATTAAACACTAGTTTTTCAAGTAAAAAATAATTTTAAAAAAATAATTTTTTTTAATATAAATAGTTACTTACTTGGTATTATTCACGTGAACAATGACATCTGAAATTCACTTGGTTGCAGATGTGAGAAGTAAGAGTTGCTTCTCACAAAGAAACATTTTAACAAAAATATATATGGTCCCATATGAAAAGCCGGTTGAATTTTATGTTATCAAACTTGATGTTTACACGATGAGCTTTAGAAGCAGAAGCTACTGCGTAAAAACACCGCGTTCGTATTGAGCTTAGTTAACTATAACCTATCGGCCAAGCCGATTGGTTAAACATGGCTAGAAACAAAGTTAAGTTTACTCGATTAATTAGCTATCACTAATCATGAGAGGGTAATAAGCATATTCAATGAGGCCAATCTTGTGCCGTGAAAACACATTCATTATTGGAAGGGTATGCGATTACTCATCCACACTTCCTCTTGCAAGGTTTTCTCTACGGGTATTGAAGTGACTTCCCCAGTGACCACCACGGGCCATTTCAAGGGAGATTTTAAAAAAATTAAAAAGTTTGTTTTCTTTATAGTCTCAGTTTCGAGCCCTGTAGTTGCTAATATAATGATTATTGGAGGCTTATATAGTTGTTAACTTCAGGACCCGTGGGATTAGTCGAGGTGCGCGCAAGCTGGTCCGGACACCCACGTTAAACTAATAAAAAAAAAGGAGAGATTTCAAAAAACAATTTCAACAAAAATGTCTTGTGGCCGACTTGTAGAGATTAATGTCATTTCATTTCATTTTTTTTACACTTTCATGTATTTTATTTTTGGTTGGATGTTTTTACAGAAGCAAATGAAGGGATAAAATTTTTAAAAATAAAATTTTAAATAAAAAATATTAAAAAACAAATAGTGATTGAAAAAACAAACAAGGAGGAGCAAAAAATAATCATGAGAATTTGGGCCCTCTCTCCAAGCAAAAAAGAGATAAGAATATAAAGATAAAAAAAAATAAAAAGAAAGGAAGGGATGACTTGAGAAAGGAATAGAAGGACAAAGAAAGGAGAAGAAGATTCTTAGAAAAATAAAATAGAAAAAAGAAGAAGCACATAAATAGGACTTACGCCGAACGAGAAGAGGGCAAGAAATTTGCTTACAAATTCAATTGTAAGAGTGGAAGGGAAGGAAGAAAACATAAAGAAGCAAAAAGCTACAATTTTCTCTAAATTCATGTTTCATGGAACGGTGAAGGAGCAGAAATTTCTTCGAAGCTGCAAAGCGCGTTCCTCGTGCCCCAATGGTCCCACAAAGTGATTGCTATCATCTTTCAAGACATTCACTGCAGTTTCTTAAAGCACATCGAAAAGCACATAAATTGTCGTTAATTTTCTTGACCACCTCAACTCTAATTTTCACATCATCCTGTTTCCTTGATAAAGGGGTGTGCAGAGAACGGCAGTCGTTGATTTTAAAAATATTTTTTATTTGAAAATATATTATAATAATATTTATTTTTATTTTATAAATATTATTTTGATATCAATATATTAAAATAATTTAAAAACATAAACAAATTAATTTTAAATAATATATATATTTTTTAAATTTTCATTAAACATAGCTTACAATGCAATTCCAAATAGCGTGTAAGTTACCGAACCTTCTCTACAATTATGCCTATGAATTCCCTACCTTGTACATTTTATTATTATTTACTGTTTTTTAAATAACTGTATTTCCATTTATTTTTTTACTAAAAAAATTAACTTGTTGCTTTATAATTTGATAGCATTAACATTTATTTATTTTTATTCTTACCTATATATCCTCACACCTTTTAAAAAATGAGACTGATCTTGTTCGGAATTTATAGCTACCCCTCCCAAAAATATATCCACAACAGATCTTTTCATAAAAAACTCATGTTATCTCTGGAATTAAAAAGAAATTAGCAAGCAAGAAAAACGGAGCCTTGATAAATATTTATTTTAATTGTTATGATTTTTTTATTAACAAAAATCATTGCTGCATCAAAATAATAAAAAGATATTTTTGACAATAGAAATATATTTAAGTTTAAATCATTGAAATTTCTTAAAACAAATATTTTGATTATTACAAAATTAAATAAAAATAGAATTTAGAAATCACCCATGGCAATGCCTATTTACCTAAAACATGACAGGTAAAAATATCAGATTGACAGTGGAAGATTAATGTGCCACGACATCAAATATTTCAGGGGCAAAAACTGTTATTAAAAGGGAAACTTGAAACCGGAGATAATTAGAGAGAAGGAGAGACCCCAAAAAGAGAAGGAAAAAAAAATGGCTGCTTCTGCTTCTGCTTCACTAACCTCGTCGGCGACAGAAGAGGAGATAACACTGACAGTCAAATGGAGCGGAAAGGAGTACACTGTCCGAGTCTGCGGCAACGATTCAGTAGCCGAGTTGAAGCGCAGTATCTGCGAACTCACCAACGTTTTGCCGAAGAGACAAAAGCTTCTTTACCCCAAAATTGGTAACAAACTCGCCGATGAATCAGTTTTGCTCTCTCAATTACCTATCAAATCCTCTCTCAAGATGACCATGATCGGGTAACTCTCTCTCTCTCTCTCTCTGCATATCGAAGACTAAACAAAAGTTAGTTTCTTTTGTGATCTATGTTTGTGTTTTTTTATGGGTTATTGCTGATACTGATTTTGTTTTGATCAAGGGGTTTATTTTTTTTGTTATTTGTAAAAGGGAGTAGTTGTTGATTCGGAATTTCCTATGGAAAAGACAACATGTTTGTGTCTGCATTTGTCTGTGTACATGGAAAGAACTAAACTTTTGTCTTGGTGGGGCTTATGTTTCATAGCTCAAGAACTAATTACTTAGGGTTAGGGCAAGCATACCCCCCTGGACCCGGTCCCAGTTCCCTTACATTTTAAAAAGTTGATCGTATTTTCGCAATGGTGGAAATTCTTTTGTGCTTTCTCCCTTTGTCAGAAGAGCTTTTACTGGATTCTTCCCTGAAGGTTAGGGCTGAATTTGCAAGAAAACTATACTCCAGAGCATTTTGGAATTAGGATGTTTTCGAACCCTCTCTGTAAAATTCAAAGTGTATGTTCCCAAGTGAATTTCAGCAATCACTTTTTCTTATTCCACATATTAATCATTTTGAACTAAAAAAAACTTTTTGGTGGAATAGTCATGTTGTGTATAATATCTTGACTCTCAATAGTTACATATAAGTCCATAGAACATAGACTCGGATTCCTCTTTCTCAATGATATCCCACAATCAAGATCAAGACAATTGGTTGAGTCTTGTGAAACCATTTCATAGAAGTTCATTGATATCCTCTTTTTATAAAGCAAATCGACATCGATTCTTGAATAATCTACATCATTTCTACTCAGGAATATCAATGAGCCTGATTATTGAGATTGCTCAAGATATCTTTTTAGCTTCTAAAATTTATTTCTCAGTTCAAGATCTCTCTTACTATCGGGAATGAAAGAATTAGTAGATCTGTGAATGGGATAGGGTTATGAACTTATAATCTATAATCAGCTGAATATAGATAGTAAATTGGTGAGGAAATTGATGAATAGGGCTTTTTGATTGAAGAAAATTTGATAGGTTCGCAAGAAGTACTCATGAGGATTTTAAAATAGTTGCAAGATTAACCAAATTACTTAGTGGCATCCTTTTGCATTGCAATAAAAGAAGTTGTATGGTATCGTGTCACGAACAAAGCACTGGAGGATGACAGGTTCCTTTTCAAAATAAAGCACCAATCTTATTTGGTACTTTATAAAATGGTCTGATTCTCACAATATTTTGGAGACACTAAGCTTCTCTGAATACTTATTTTACCAATCTGAGTCAAGAAACCAGTGATAGCTAAATTTGATTAATTCTACTCCTTGTCATATGATTTACTGTTTATGAAACATGATTGCTGGTAGGCTCTAGGCCTGCTGGAGGTTGGAGTTGAACATGTAAAGCTTTTCCTTCTCTCTTTTCCTTTTCAGTTTTGTTTATGTTACCTTCTCAGTACTTGAGCCTTCTTCAATTTTAAGGTCTTTCACACTGAACTAATATCTTATAGGGCAACAAGTAATGGTATTATAGGAAAACTTTTTCTTTTTTCTTTCTGCATAACACATAGCAGTCATTTAAACCCAAAATTAGACTGTTAACATAAGCAGTGGCAGAATAAGGGTGCTTATCATCTGTGATGCAGAATGTGTAGAATGTAACTATGTTGACTTCTATGAATCAGAATGTAGAGTGTACGCTGTTTAGATTATTCAATCTACAGAGAATTTTAGTACATTTTCATAGCTTCAGCATTTCGTCCCTGGCAGCTTGTTTTAAAAAATTGGTGGAAGCAGAATACATAATATAAATTGTACATTAGTACATTGGAATGGCATTTCCTTCTTCCCAGTGTTCTATAGGTTGAATTTTCCTGACATAAAGAACTTGCTATCTTAAAAAAAGATAAATTCATCACCACATTTGTTTAAGCTTGCAATGACTTGGAGTCAGTCTGCTACATGAACATCAACTTTAATTTATTATATTGAGGTGCCAATCATACAAGATTATTACTCTTTTAGTTTAATCACATTTGAAATGGATATTAAATTCCACTACAGAACTGTTGAAGATGATATTATCGTGGATCAAGTGGACTCTCCAGAGATTGTTGATGATTTTGAACTTGGGCAAGATGAAGCTGTTGATATTAAAGATAAGGAAGTCAATAAGCAGAAACTGAGGAAGCGTATAGATCAATTCAAGGTCAGCTTTAAAAATTTCATAGTTAATAAATTATATTTTGTTAGTTCAGTAGGGATGGGATGCAATATCTATTTGCATATATGTTTTGATTTTGGACAATCACTTGCGTAAATGTATGCTTTATCAGAGATTTAAACCGTCCTATGATATTCGTCCAAGAAACATGGTGTCAAAATATTGGTGCCTTTGTTATTCATTTTATCCTAGAGCTTGATGAATCTGCTAATGCCTTTTTTTTTTTTTGATAATTTTTTTGTGCTCATTTTCTCCAAATGCATGCCTATGATCAACTAGCCCGTGCCAGTGTAGAGATTGACAGTAAGGATGCCACTCAACCTTTTCGAACTGGCGGGACACTAAAATAGAAATTTTAGTGATATAAGGTGCTGAGTGCACAGATAGATTTTGTTTTTTTTCTGAACCTCCTTACGGAGTAAAGCTGCAGGGACTTGCAGTGGAGCTTCTCTGTTGCATGTGTAACACAATTGGAATGCCTTTTGTTTTAATATTTTTGCCTCTCAAGGGGGTTGTCCTCCTATCCTTTTATAGGTGTTGTTTTGATAAATATCTGTCCTTGTTAAAAAACAAGGGGAAAAAAGCTTTACATGAAGGGCTCCAAATGTGTGATCCTATTTTTCAGATGAAATAAGTGGTAAAAGCACGAGACTACTTATGGAATCAATATATATGGAATCAATATATATAGAGTTTCTTCTAGCTTTTCAATGTGCCATATACCACCACAGCTAAATAGCCAATTCGTCTTTGTTACCAACATTAGAGCAGTACTTCCTGTCTTTCTGCTGCCAATTTTGTTACAGAATTGATAACTTTCATTGTTTTATATGTTGCAGCCCTCCTTTTTGTCATGATTAATCTGGTAATCTTATATCTGAGAATCGTATATATCTAAATGCTTCTTGTCAAGGTTATATGCTGTTGGTTTTTAAGTAATAAAAGTTGATTTCAAGTGCCTGTTGAAGTTCTATGAAAACTCTTCCATTGAACTGCCATTTTCTCTTTAGTCAGTGACTGCAAAATTTGATATTAATATTTTTGATTTAAAACAAAAGGATTTAATTAATACCTTGATTGCATGTGTTTCAGCTGGTAAAAAATTTAATAAAATTATCTTTGCCTTTGTACATTATTCCCATGACATCCAGTTTTGGAAGAGGAAGAAAATAAGGATTTTTATGGAGTGGCGGGTCAAAATGTCACAAATTGGTATATGTACTTGTCACAAAATTCACAAAAATTCTGTGAATTTTTGGGCTTTATTTTGATGGAAGAATGTTGCCTGATAATTGGAGTACCCTTAATGTTGAGGTGAAATGTTCATCTTGCTGCTTCATGAGTGGTGCCTGGTGCTTTGTGTATTTTGTAGCCAAGCTGTTGGGTACTCCATGTTTTTTCACCATTAATTTTCTTCTCACAGATGATTATATGTAATGCCTATTATGTATCTAATCACAAAGATTTGATGCTTTTTTTCTGCACAAAGCTTGTGAGTAATGTCAATGTTCATTGCCTTTTGATTTGTAGATTGAACTTAAAAATCCATGTCGTCCAGGAAAGAAACTGCTTGTTCTGGATATTGACTATACACTGTTTGATCACCGATCCACAGCAGAGAATCCACTTGAACTCATGCGGCCATGTGAGTAGTTAGGTTGTAGCAAGATTTTTTAACAATCACTTTTCTAATGTTCTTATCTTCTGCAGATCTTCATGAGTTTTTCACTGCCGTTTATGCAGAATATGACATAATGATATGGTCTGCAACCAGGTCAGATCCTCATTTTACTTTTTTTTAGTTTCTCTGTGCTGGCTTTCTGCTTATCTTCCACTCCCCAGCCCCCTGAATTAAAGTGATGTAGAATTAGTTGATGAACTCATGGACATAACTCTCAAGAGAACCAATCATGTGAAGAACTCAATTTATTTGATTAATCAATATTTGTAACACTACTTATTGTCTACGTAGGGCATATTTATTGGCACCAAACCAAAAAGAAATAGGGAAAATAAATCCTCATAGAGAAATTAAAACATCCCTATAAAAATATGAAAACCTACTGAATAAGAAATAACTAGATTCTTATTTTAACTTTTAACTATTAAATAGTGAATATTAATATTCCTAAATCATACTAAAATTTTGAATAATTATACAACATAATTTTTTTTTTAAAATCAAATATTAATGTCCATTGTTGTCTTCATTCCCCGTCACTACCTATCCCTCTTTTCTGCAGCATGAAGTGGGTTGAATTGAAGATGGGACAACTTGGGGTCCTCAACAATCCTAACTACAAAATAACAGCTCTTTTAGACCACTTAGCAATGATTACAGTTCAATCAGACTCTCGTGGGATCTTTGACTGCAAGCCGCTTGGATTGATTTGGGCTAAATTCCCAGAGGTGCAATTTTAAGATGCATGCGTTATATTTTCCGTTTATATTTGTTGCCTAATAATCCCGTTCCCATGCTGCAAAATCTTGAATTTTATCGCTAGTTGACATATTGCTTTCTTGTTTGCTTTTCAGTTTTACAGTTCAAAAAACACTATAATGTTCGACGATCTGCGAAGAAATTTCGTGATGAACCCAAGAAATGGTTTGGTAATCAAGCCATTCAGGAAGGCTCATGCTAACCGAGATAATGATCAGGAGCTTGTGAAGCTCACACAATACTTGCTTGCCATTGCAGAGCTTGATGATTTAAGTGTCCTGGATCATAAAAACTGGGAGTTCTTTGCTGAGGGCAATGCTAAAAACCGTAGGCGTACCTGAGTCATAACAAATTTTGAAACTTTAAAGTTTGCTGCTTGTACCTTCCTTTTGAGGTAAGTAGTTTATGCTCTTTTGTAATTGCTTTTCTTCTCTGTCAAACCTTACTTGTTATTGCCACCACAAAATCATCTGTAACATTGATGGAAACTCAATCAGGAAGGGGAAAAAGATGATGAAACTTGCTAAAATGCAAATTTTTACTGTTCCTTCTTATTTCTTTAGGGGAAATTCAAAATGTAGTGGAAAATTTATGGCTAACTATTGATCATATACATACATAAATTGATATTAGATGTTTTTAATATACTTCAAAAACCAGTGACTGCATTTAACCAACAAAAGCTGCTCAAACCACCGGACTAGCTGATAGCTGCCAATGAAAACAACTTCCATTGCCATGTCTACACAGCTTTTCAAGCGGCCACCAGATAAAAAGGTGCAGTACAAGTAGATGGATATAAAGAGGATGGAGATGAAAAAAGATTGAATGTTAACAGGCTGTTGAATTAGAAGAGCCTGGGAGGATGTGAACTGGTATGGTTGGAATTCTTCTTCTAGTGATGGGGATTTGTACATGAGCTGGGAATAAAGCACCGCTGTACTTCTGTGTCTAGCTAGCCAGATAAATTTCTTGAAAATCATTACAATCCCATTTGAAAATGATCCTGTTTCAAACTAGAAAGCATTTCTGTGAAGTCCCAGTCATTTCTAAAACAACTAAAATCATAACCAATTGATATTTGTTTGTGGTCAGAGCTCAAGGAATTTTTTAAAAGTTATTAGTGCTATAAATGATTCAGTTATTATAGCATGGTGTTAAGAGATTTTAAGTTGTCATCATGGTGGGGTATATGGAGGTTGTAATTACTTTATAATGGCAACAAAGATGGTGGATTGAGTTCTGGAGACATCGATAAGGTGACTTCCATTCAATCATGGAGATGATGGACAACGTTTGATTCATTAAGTTGTTGCTACATGCATGATTTGTTGTTTTCAGAGACACTGGAGGGGAGACAAGGATAGGGAGAAATGATGATAGAATGATAGAACAGCTACATGGATCCTTCGTATGAAGCTCTCTTTGAAGTGGTAGTTGTAGAATGGCTGATGTTATGATCAGTGTGGAGTCATTGTTCCTTTTGGTACCTTACCAAGGTAGCATTGTTGGGGGGGTCTTTTGGCAACATTATAAGAACTTATGTACATAAAAACTGAAAAATACTAACTGGAATTTAAAAATTTTAGAGCACTCAGTTACACAGTTGTTTGTACTGATATACCTTGTAATTTCTAATGAGATCTTCCATTTCAGGGATTCCAAGGTTGGATTCGATGCGGATATAGAGCTTATGGCCAGCCTGTTTGTGTTCCCTTCTTTATTATGTAAATGACAAGAATTGAACAGTCTTGGGGAATGCTTGGAATTGTTTGAGACAGTTTTAGAATTCCTTGCCATATTCTATCGAAACTCTCCAGGTAGTCCCAAGGCTTCCTCTTTATTATGATGTGATTTCTCAACGTGGGTGCCAATGGCCTGGGTTAGCTCTAGATATTACCCTGTGAAACTTGTATGGTAGGTAGTAATCGAGTAGTTCTTGTGTGATGGAAAGATTTTTAGATAACTGTGCATGTGTTTGTGTGTGGAGGATACAGTATTTTCTTGTTTTTTTTAATTATGTATTTTATTTGATTTTAGTTTTCCTTTCGCCCTTGATAACTTTTTTCCTTTCATTCAAAGAAACCCTTAGATGCATCAGAGTTTGCAATTGCCTAAACAATTGCTATGAGCTTCCTCTGTGTAACTACATTTATGAACCTTAAACCTAACCTGGTTGGCCATCTCATGAGTAGCTCTGCTAACATGATCCTGTAGACATGAGTGGAAGAACCAATGCAGCCCCACCTTATTTTGAACATCAATGGCAGCATAAAAGTTGAATTTCACCATCGATGCAGACAAGATGGCTGTCCATTTTGGATGAGCTGGAAGGCTCTTTTTCGTAAGCTTGCCAGCAACCTTATGCTTTAAATGGCTCGATAGGTATGAGCAGGATGGATCCTTTTCCACAAGATTGGCACCAACCTCCTGCCATAAATAGCTGCATTGAGTACTGAATTATATTCTTAAAGATCCTTTTTCACATGGTTCGCAATTCAGACACTTGCACTCTTTACCAAGAAGATTGAAGTGATAGTGATTGCCACTCGAGTCTTGCCTGCGTAGTGCATGGACATAATTGCTCACATAATTAATGAAGTTGCTAATATAACATCATCACTTCTATTGTATATTTAATAAGAAAAATGTCAAGAAAATAAAAATAAAAAAGAGCTTGCTTGTATTTGAGTTTTAAAAGCGATTTTATAAAAAAAATTTAAATTTTTTATTTGTTTTTTTACTTCAAAGTAATATTCTTTTGGATATTTTTATAATATTTTAATGTATTCATATTAAAAATATTTTTTTAAAAAAATATTTTTTTTATTATATTTTAAAATAAAAATATTTTAAAAAATAACTAATATATTTCCGAATACTTGCTGGTGTGTCTACGGCATGGGACCGGAAAGCCCCTGGATTAAATGTCCAAATATGTTTCTAAAATCTATATTATAATATATCAAAACACACGCACACCTTTCTTTTATATTATTTAATATATGAAATATAGAAATCAACTAGCCTTTTTAACTCATCGCTATAGCTCCGTAAAAGAATGTGTCAGTATTACCAATATATTTTATTGTATCATGGTTTTTTAATTTAAGTAACGCAGAGATGTTTTTTTATGCTTATGAAATAAATTAATATATATATGAATTGATAAATTTTATTTATATTAATTAATTATTAACATAGAAAGCTAATCATGAGTGTAAATATTTAACCCTTAATTTTTTTTTAATTTATGTCTTTATGTTATTTTTTTTACTAAAAATAAATAAAATAAAATAAAATAAATATATTATACAAAATAATTTTTTTGGGCCCACTTATCTTTTCTTTTGTTGATTTCTACTCTAATGTTTACCATTGATTTGATTGTACTACTGTAAAATAGTAAAGTTTGATGATTTAATAGCCAACTTATCATTATTTATTTAAACAAATATTCGACTATATTAATACACTTTAAATTCAAGTATAAATCATATACTGTTGGGTATGGCAGGCCAGATTCGCATGTTTGGTCAACTACCAAAGAGCCCATGTATGCTTGGGTTGATTTTTATTTTATTTTTGGTTTTTAATAAAACGGGTGACATGTCATTCATGTTTTTATATACACACTGGATAACAAGTCATCCACTGTGGCAAAAGATATTCATTTATTATGGTAGACTACTTGTTGTTGACTGCAACATTTTTTTATCACCTCAGATGAATGAAAAATCAAGGTTTTAATTTTAAAAACCCTAAAATTATTTTTTCAATTTGTTTTCACATGAAAACACCTAAAAAAACCTATAAGCCTTGATAACCCCTTTTGCAACCATAAACAACCTCTAATTCCTATTAAAATAACCAAATAAAAAAATTAATATCTCGATGTACTTTCTTAGCATTATGAAAGTGAAAAATCATATTCATCGAACTCCCCTTGAAAACCTAGCTCTTTGACACTAAGATCATCTATTTTGATGGCTAAAATGTCAATAACCGATAACTTTTTCTTTCTTCAATATTTTTTTATTATTTTCTTTCTCCTCTCTCAACTTCCAAACATAAGAAAACAGAAGTTTTGGACTAAAATATGAAATGCTGAAATTCCAGGGACTGAATAATAGATAAATTGAAAAGTATATGGAGTTGTTTTGTTTTGCTTGTTAAATTTAGTCCTTAATTTTTTTTTTAAAAAATCAACAAATTTTTAATTTGCAAAATCAGTCTCTAATTCGTAATAAAAAAGATCCCCAAACACTTTTTGCATACGAAAAATAAAGTATATAAAGAAAAACAAAGAAACGAAAAAGAAAGGAAAAAATAAAATAAACCAGCTTCATTATTTATATAAATCATAAAGTTGCTTCAACTTTGTTTTAGTATATTAGTTAATCCTTACACTTGTATACACAAGCTATAATTAATTTAGAGAATTTTATTATTTAACCAACAATTGAACTAAATCAGTTGATGTGAACATGCTTAATGTTTTCTACTTCTTTAGAACTTTTGTTTGTCTTTTATCTTTTTCTTTAGTTGTTGCAATTGGTGGTAGATTTTATTTTGTTCTTTTTTTTTTTGCAATAATCCTATATCTAAGTATTCCTACTTTGATATTTTTTTTGTGTGTGTTTGTTCAGTTTATCTAGTAATTTCCTTATTTTAATTTGTTGTTTGATTTTGTTTCTTGTGTTCTTCTATCCTTTCATGAGTCTTTCTATTACACTAAAAGTTCTATATAGATCGCTGCTAATAAATTAGTCTTGTTAAGAAAAAAAGAGTATTAAATGGAAGATAAGATAGCAAAGCTATTGATGGATTGTAAAAAAAAAAAAAGAGTATATTAGTTGTCCATTCACTTGTAAAATAGTTTTTATATTTTAGATCTAAAATCTAGATCTTTAGTCTCTAAATAAAATTTTTATTATATGTTCTTTTTTTTTTAACTTATTTAATCTTAGATGTAAACCGGTTTCATTTTCTATGTTAAGAGAGTTCTCTTGTATATTAATTATGATACAAGAGGAGTTTTTAGAAAAAAAAAATATTTTTTTCTATTTTGTTTAGAAAATTAAATATTATGCTTAATAATTTTATTTTTTCTAATTTGTTTAGGACTTTTATTGTTTTTCCTTTATTTTCAAGTTTAGTTTTGGATTTATTTAAGGACTTGTAAACTTTTTAGTGAGACATATTATTTAAAGAGAAATATTCAATAATAAAATTATAAATCAGAGTTCTCTATGACAACCCTATTTAGCTTTATTTCTGTTATTCAAACTTGTTGTCTTTTTATTTGTGTTACCATCCATGTCAGTTGATATCATAGTCCAACGAATCCAGTGGTTATTTGGTTCTTGTGTATTGCAATAACCATACATGGAAGAGGTAGTAGAACATGGTGTGTTTATGTATAAAAGGATGGTGATGTTTCCTATCAAGAAAGAGATGTTCAGTAACCGGTGATAGAGACTATGTAGACATAAATTGCAAAATTAAAAAAAATTTGTTTAAGATATGGTGATAAAAGATATGTAGAGATATATTGCAAAATTAAATCATTCGATGACAGAGGTGAGGAGCCGAGGGGATCGTGAGAAGAGTAATAACAAATCTATTACTAATTTTGAGAATCTGTTTTAGAGATATGAGTAGAGAAAACAACTTCTTGATCGAGATGAATATGATGTTGAAATTGAAAGTTTTTTATGATTTTAATTTCTTTATGGATTGGAATTAACCACCAAAATTCAATGAGAATGTTGACGATGATGTTGAAGAGTAATAACAAATCCATTACTAATTTTGAGAATCTGTTTCAGAGATATGAGTAGAGAACATAACTTCTTGATCGAGATGAATATGATGTTGAAACTGAAAGTTTTTTATGATTTTAATTTCTTTGTGAATTGGAATTAACCACCAAAATTTGATGAGAATGTTGACGATGATATTGAAGGAGAAGATTTAGATCCAAAATTCTTGGTTTGTGATGTCTGTAAGGAGAAAATTCTTGGTTTTTAATTAAGTATATTGTGAATGTATGCCACACCTGTGCTTTAGAAGAATTTTGATGGGGTCAAAGTTGATGTTATTGTACTTAAATAAAAATTGTGAAACAAATTTTCAAATCTCCTCCTAACGTTGATAGTGGTTTCATTGTTATAGAGGCTATGCATGTTATTGATATATATGATATTTGTAACGGAAAGACCGAGCATTTAAAGGGTTGGAAACTCTTGCTTAATCATCCAAGAGATTGAGACAAGAATAATTTGAACTCGAGGATAAGATCTTTTCAACTTGGAGAAACTGATGCAGGATGAGATTTTTGAAAAAAAGTTATTTTTTTTCTAATTAGTTTAGGAAATTAAATATTATACTTAATAATTTTATTTTTCTTAGTTTGTTTAAAACTTTTATTATTTTTCTTTATTTTCAGGTTTCCTAGTTTGCTTAGGATTGTTTTGGAGTTTATTTAAGGATTTGTAAATCTTTTAAAGAGACAAACTAAACTACTTGAAGAGTATTACAAGGTAATAAAATTATGAATTAGAGTTTTATGTGATAACTCTTTTCAACTTCAATTCTGTATTTTTGACTAATTATCTTTTTATTTGTGTTTTTATCCTTGTCAATTATATATTTTATTATAAAATTTCTAGCTTTAAAAAAAAATCACAAAAACTAAGACAATGATAATTTTATTATAAATTAATGAAACTCCAAAGAACATAAAACGGGTTCCTAAATCATCTCTTATGTATATAATATTGCTACATTGGCACTTTGCTTGAACTATCACAATCCTAAAATGTTACGAAGTAAAAGACAATAAATATTTACAAATATCAGTACTGAAATTTATTAACATATATATCAAAATTCATTAAACAACTAAATCCAAAAATATTTACAAATTTCAATATTGCAATTTATTAAACTATATATATATAATAAAAAATAATTAAGCAATTAAATTATTTTGGAAAAAAGGAGGAAATAACAAAATATTGCAGATTCCTTTCTTTTCTTTTATTTTTTATTTTTTTCATTTTTTAACAATAAAAATATATAGTGCAAAATTCTTAAAAGCAAGTGCATTTCCCTGAGACCCAAGCGGCAGCCAAGTGCCCCAGAATATAACGCGTGAACTTTGAATGTATCTATCCATCTCTCTTCACAAATCACAGTGCATGCACAGCCCAGCACTCCCTAAATTTAGCCATTTCCAAGTCCTTCTCTCACTCAGCATTAATTATAATTTTATTTCTTTCCTTTACTTATTTGTCTTTTAGAGAGTTAAGCCAAACAATCTATTTTTGAGACACAAAACAGACTGACTAGACTGCTCCATTTTCGTTCATTTCTCTCAAACCATACAGACTGTGAACAAATTAGCCACTCCCTGTGTATTCTTGTGGAAAAAAGAGAGAAAAGATCTGTTTCTTTGTTCATAGGAGATATATATAAAGAGGAGTTGATTTTCTTGAAGGTTTTTAAACCTCTTTTGTTTATTTTTGTTTGAGTGAGGATTAATGGGCATGGTCTTGATTTTGATCTTCTTCTTCTTCTCTCTCATTAGCTCTATATCACCTTCTTGTAAGTACCCTCTTTTAAATTTTCCAACATAGTTTCAAATCTCATTATTTCTTTCTTTCTTTCTTTTTTAATAGAATTTTATGATGTTGTTGAGTTTTGCCAATTAAGAGCCATGAATGTTTCAATGAACTGAGACTTGGTGAATTTCAATGGAATTTGTGCAGATGGGTTTGACCCACTTGATCCTTATGGCAACATAACCATCAAATGGGATCTTCTTCTATCGAATTCCGGTACAAATAATGTAAGCTGTGGATATGTTTTCATTATTTTCTAAAATATTTTTTTCCAAATATTTTGATTTTATTTTTGTTCCCTTTTCTTAACATGTTATTCCCTTTGTGATGGTGTTGGATTGGAGGCATTCTGGTTTTCCACTGTATAAGATTTTTCTATTTTTTTTTTCATTTTTGGATAATTTGGAATCCTAGAAGGGAAAAGGAGAAAATATATTTTAATTTTTTTCCAAAAGTTTTCAATTACTTGTGTGATGTTCATTGAATCTTAAACCACCAAGAAAAACTATTGTTGTTCCATCATCCTTGCGATTTTCTTGTAAGAAAAAAACTGATTTGTAGAAAAAGCAGGAAATCCTAGCACTATTTTTCTTGTTTCTCGACTAGCAATAAAGAAGAACAAAGTGCATGATGTACGTGTGATAATCTGAAACCTGAGAGAGAACTGCTGAGCCAAGTACAGTTTGTCTGCTTCTAACATGGTCTGGTGCTTGTGGGCTCGACAAAAATCTTAGTCTTCGTTGTTTAATTCTGTCCACCCATTGGTCACCATGACATCACTCAACAGGCCAGTTCTGTCTTGGGAGAAAGGAGTGTTCATATCCCATCAAAGATCCCACCAAGGAGCCTCAAATAATAAAAAATATAATATATTGTTTGGTATCATAGTAGAAAAATGTTTAATTTTAAAAAGAAAATAATTTTAAATATTAATATTTTCTAAAAACAATAAAAGATAATTTTTTATTTTTATTTTTTTATTTAAAAATATAATATCATTATATCATTATGATCATTATATTTTCTAACTATCATTATCATTATCATGATCATGTCTGTCATAATACTATCATCATTATTATCTTGGTTAGCTGTCATTATCATTGTATTTCTATTTAATATTTATAATTATTTTTACAACTATTATATTATTATAATCACTTATCTGCCATTACAATTTACAACCATAACAATAATAACTATAAATTTGGGATTACTGTAACTTTTGTTATTACTATATATCAAGCACAATATTAATCACTATAAATTTTTATTAATTATATGCAAATCGGTCTTTGACATTTGTTTTCTACTCTTTAAGGTGATGGTATCAATTTACAACTTCCAACAATATCGCCATGTGGAACCACCAGGCTGGAAATTGAATTGGGCATGGAAAGGCAAAGAGGTGATATGGTCAATGCAGGGAGCTGAGGCTACTGAGCAAGGAAACTGCACTGAATTCAAGGAATCAACCCTTCCTCATTGTTGTGAGAAGGAGCCATTCATTGTAGACCTTCTTCCCGGAACCAATTATAATGCCCAAACCCAAAATTGTTGCAAGGGAGGTGTACTGTCATCCATGAAGCAAGATCCTTCCAAGTATGTTGCTACTTTTCAGATGGCTGTCGGAGGTTCTGGCACCAATTCCCAATTTATAATGCCGGATAATTTCACACTTGGAGTTCCAGGCTATAGTTGTGGGGGTGCAGTTAAGGTAGAACCCAGCAGGTACACAACAGATGGAGGCCGGCGATGGACACAGGCTCTTGGTAATCACTTTCAGAACTTCACTACTTTTTCCATGACAATAGTTTAATCCTTTCATCTTTTTTGTAAATTTCCCTGTTCTGTTTTCTTGAAGCGACATGGAATGTGACCTGCATGTACTCCCAGAGTTTAGCATCACCTACACCAAGATGTTGTGTTTCCTTGTCTGCATTCTACAATCAAACTATTGTTTCGTGCCCCAGATGCAGCTGCGGCTGCCAAGGACAACCTGGAACAAAATGTGTAAAGTATATCTCCCCGACGTTTTTTAACATTTTTTTCATCATGTGTAGGGTAGGGCTTGCTTGGTAACACACTTCAAAAAGATTTTAGTGTCTTGAATTAGCAGATCAACTGATCATTATTTGTTTAGAAGGGAATTAAGCTCTGTGAAAACTGGCAGGTATGGTGAGACCCCACCATTGCTGAAACAAAATCAAGATCCAACACCTGTAGTAAGGTGCTCCGAGCATATGTGCCCAATAAGGGTGCATTGGCATCTGAAAGAAAGTTACAAACAATATTGGAGGGCTAAAATGACAGTTACAAATTTCCACATCATGAAAAATTATTCAGAATGGAACTTGGTGGTGCTACATCCCAACCTGCAAAGTCTGACACAGGTTTTCAGCTTCAACTACGCACCCCTCAATCGATACGGATATATCAGTAAGTTGTTGCACAAAGCTAGCTTCTATCATATTATTATTGTTTAGTGATCTAGCGAAAAGAGAACATCCATATACTTTTTATTTTGAAAGAATATAAATTAACTGTAAAATTATCCCATAAACATATTTATTTTTATATCTGCGTATCTGTTTTTATAATCAAATATGTTTTTTTCATTTCTGTCTCTACTCTTCTTTCTTTAAAGACGCTAACGAGATGCAAACTTAACCTGCATTCAGCAATTTTCATTATATCATTAATTGTGTCTTGACATTAAATTACTATGCAGATGATACTGGGATGTTTTGGGGGCTTCCATTTTACAATGACATTTTACTACAAGAAGGAAAGGATGGGAATTTACAGACTGAAATTTTACTACGCAAAGATCCAGGGATTTTTACTTTCAGAGAAGGTTGGGGCTTCCCTCGAAAGATTCAATTTAATGGTGATGAATGTGTCATGCCTCCACCGGATGAATATCCATCGCTGCCCAACAAGGGGCAGAGTGCCTCTGCTACCACACCTTTCATAATTCTGTTCTCTTTGTTTCTCGCATTTATGCTTTAAAATTGTCTCCACATTAGTATTTGTTTTTTTGCTAGATAAGCTCACTGCCATTGTTCAAAAGAAATAATTTTGATTGTGTTTTACTAGGTTACTATGGTTCGCTATACACAAATCCGTCGGAAAAAAAAAATACGTGGTGAAACGCACTCATGATATAGAGTTGCAGCGCACAAATGTCAAATTATATTTTGGTTGTTAAAATTAGATTTATTACCAGAAAATTAACAAATATAAATAAAAATACTTATAAAAATAACTCCATTGTTAAATTGCAATATTTACCGATGAACTATGCCATCATTATACCCTTCGGTACATATTAACAGAAAAAATCCATTGATGTAAACTGAAAGAATTGCAATAAGAAAAAAAAATAAAAATAAATAAATAACATGTCATTTTATAGAAGGTATTACCGACGAAATAAAGTTGTTGCTAATATGACATGTTATAAAGAAATAAATAAATTCTTGATGACATGTTACTAAAGGATTATTTTGTCGGTAATACCTTCTATAAAATGACATATTATTTATTTATTTATTTATTTTATTCTTTCTTTTCTTACTGCAATTCTCTCAATGTACATCTATGGACTATTTCTGTCGGTATGTATCGAGAGGTATAGCGATGACATAGTTCATCGGTAAATGTTGCAATTTAACAATGACATCTATTACTTACATTAAGGTCCAGAAGATGTTCAAAAGTCATGCTCTTTAGTAACATGTCATCAACATATCCCTTCATAATTTTTCTTAATTGATTTTTGAATATCTGATTAACCATTTATTGATATGTTACCTCTGTATTCTTTAACATGAATGGCATTGCTCTGTAGCAATAAGTACTTTCTATAGTTATGAAATTCGTTTTCTCCTCGTCTTTGAGGTGCATGAAGATTTGATGATAACCTGAGTTGGTATCCAAGGAGCTCAAGAATTTGAGACCTACAGTGGCATCTACAAACGATCATTTTTGGGAGCGAATAACTATATTTTAGACAAACTTTGTTCAAATCAGTGAAATCTACACACATTCATCACTTTTCATTATTCTTCTTGACTATAACCATATTTGACAACTAGACAGGGTATAACACTCCCCTGATGAAAGCAATGGCCTAAAGTTTATCTTGTTTTGTTTTTGTTATAGCTTTCAGTCTTTCCCTTTCAAAGTTTCTTTTATTCTGACGAACTGGAGGGCAACTGGTTATTCCTTTAACTGGTGAGTAGCTATTTTAGGACTGATGCCTGGCATGCCTGATGCATCTATTGTAAAATTCAACTTTTGAACTTGTAAGAGCTCTGTCAATTATTGTTATTGCGTTGGTGTCAAGGTGTATCCTATTTTTGTGATGGCTTGTTCATCCCCCCCCTCGAAAAATATCTTTCAATTCCTTGATGGTCCAATATCAGCACTTTCTTACCTTTTAAATAAGTGGTGGCACATTGCTTGGAGGCTACCTAATCCCCTCGCAACATGGCAACTCCATGTTGAGTTGGGAACTTTAACGCCAAGTACCTAGTATTGATTACAACATTGATTTGGTGTAGTAAGGGTCTTCCTAAGATGACATTATAAGCCAATGTCATATCAATCATAATGAAGTGTTGCTGGAGTGAGGTACATCTTGGGGGAATATCAATCATAACAGGTAGTTCTAAAACTCCTTTTACTGGAACACCTAAATCTTTTATCCCGTTGAGGGGACTCTTCACTTGTATCAGTTTTAAATAAGGGATTCTAATTTGGGACATGGTTCTATAGAAAGGATGTTCACTATGCTGCCATCATCCACTAACACTTGATGTACTTTGTGGTTAGAGATAATAGTGGTCATGCCAAAGGCATTCTTATATGGAAAAGTCAGACCTTCCTTATCTTTAAGAGTATTGGCTTGTGCCATTGATCCAACAGTTTAGCAGCTGTGAGGACTTGCTTTACATGCTTTCTCTTTATATTGTTAAAGTCACCTCCTGCCTACCCTTAAATTCACATTGATCTCAGGAAAAATCATTGCACATTAACCAGGCTTTTCTCTATTCTGTTTTGGGTGAGAATCCTTCTTTAGAAACTAACCAAAATAACCATTAGCTATCAACATTTCAATTTCTTTTTTCAAGACATAACAATCTTTGGTGTCATATCCTCTGTCTTTATGAAAAAGACAATATGTCTTCGATGTGAGGGTATTGGGAGAAGGCTTCAGGGGTGAAGGATATCGAACAAACTCATTGCCTTGGATGATTGCAAGGACTTCGATGAGGGTGGTGTTTAATGGAGAGGTACACATTTTGGAATAGCTTAAACGTTCCCTTATTGGTTTCTTCTAACCCCTCTTAGGATCATTGTCCTTTTTGGAAGAGTGATTTTTTTTACGAGCAACCTCGTTTAGAGGACCTATCTAGCTAGTTATCCTTTGGGCACATCTTATGCAACCTCCTCGTACAACTCAATATATCCTAGTGGATTTATGAGCCTTTCTCGCCAAACCTATGTGAAGAGCTAGTTGAAAGAGATGAGATGATTACACAACTTTAGAGTGATTCCCAAGACCTACAAAGTGTAGCCCTCATGACCAGCCAGGGCATTATGACATTGAGAGTCCTCCACATGCTTCCCATAAGCCCCCCTCCATTACCAGGATCTAACCCGAACGATGAACTTCTAACTATTAGGTTTGTTCATGTCTTGTAACTGTTAACTTATAATTATATCTTGAAACTTATAATTATATCGTGAACACGTTTAGTAAGAAAATGAGAAAGAGAGGCAGGGCATGTATTTAGGGTTAGTATTTATACCTCAATTTATTATGTACTAAGTTTTTTCATGGTTTAATTCGGTTTAGTTTTTTCAGTTTCTATTATCTGAAACCCACTTCATGGTTTAGTTCGGTTAAGCCTTTTATCTGAAACCCACCGATATCTAGCCAAATTTTTTTATAAGATTTTCTAGTTTAATTTTATTGATTATTCTGCTCATCCTTGATATTTACCTCCATCATTTGATAAGAAAACAAGTGTTCTCAAAGCATAAGCAACATCACCATCGATCAAATGAACGCCTCGTCCCCGTCCTAATCATTTCCTGAAAGTTAAGCTCCGCTTTTCTCAGAAGGGTTTACCTCTGAAGTGTACTGTGAATTTTATTCAATAGTGTTACAAGTAATCCTAAGCAAGGCATCAAGTAATCCTAAGCAAGGCATCAAGTAATCCTTTCCCCAACTTGGGAAAAAGCGATTCTATAAATTTGAAGCTATAGCAGGCAAAAGAGCATTATTTCCAACCAGCCAAACGTTCCCTGCTCAAAATAATTCTCATCATTTAAACAGTGCAGGAAGCAAGCATGGATTTCATTGAACAGATTTTACAAGAGTTTCCTAAGAATAACAAATTTCGGACAATGCACATTCAACAAGGCCTCAGGATCCTTCACAGCTACATTAGATTCCAAAGTGTACATTCTAAATGGATCAGAAATGGATACAAATTCCCTGAGTTCTGATAACTTGAACATGCAGGAGAGGCCAAAATAGAAACCTCTTTCTTAGTTATCACCACCGGTGAGTCATCTGCCTGCTCGATGACCACCAGGTGCACATGAAGATTAATTATCAAATTAAGATAGGGAAAGAAAGAACAGAAAAACAAAATGTTTGAATCAGGTGGAGAATGGGATGAAAGCTAGAACCCAGCTTTATCCCACTCAATGGCAACAACAATTATGGTCAAGTGGTCACGGCTAGACCTGGCAAGCCAGACATGGGCGAAGTAGTGGCACAACAAATCTCTTGGCTACAACATGTCTAAATGCGGAGTGAACCAGTCACAGGGTCTCGGCTAGAATTGGCATCCTTATGTTTCAAAGAGAGGTTTGCAAATTGGGAATCCAAGTCCTTGCTTTTACTACGGCGATGATTTGAAGCAGGTTGCTGTTGCTGCTGCTGATATAAGGCTCGTAGCCTTCCAATCTCCCTCTCCAGAACTTCATGCTCCACTGAAAACACCCTCAAAAAGTTCAGTAGCAGTAAGAGCATCATTATCAAAACACCCTCAAAAAGTTCAGCAGCAGTAAGAGCATGAAAACTAATAAATAAATAAAAGCATTTCCATTCATACTGAGGAAGATCAATAATCTCATTCTCAATGCATTATCGTTTTTATCTCGGTCACCTTCCTATGTCACTTCTATGCCCTAAAGTTTTCAGAATCAAAGGACTGTCCAAAAAGAGAGCTGTGCTTTCAAGAAGCAGCAAATCATGCTTCTGCCATGCACATTCTCCACCCCTGCAGTCTCAAACCCCTCTCTCAAGTAACAGATAACAGAACCAAAGCATCTACTAAAATTGTTCATTCTAAACTCTTGCCATATTCATTGGAAAATCTTTTAGTTGCATACTATGCAATCTGTTGTGACTAAATCCCTAGCCATAAACATGCATTTCAGTGACATGTTCTTAAGCCACAAATGGCGACCGCATGTCCATCATGAGACAGTTAAAAGCTCATGTTCACTTTAATAGATAGGAACAGTTGATATTGTATTCTGTTTTCTACCATCAACTTAATTATCTTTGACAGATCCACACATGACAGTTTCCAGTCGATTTTTACCCAACAAAAGGCCAATTCATGTGAAGCAAAAGGTGTTTGTGAGCAGCCCACCCCAACTCGTTCTCACTAATCTTCTAAAGGGTGTAGAACATGGTGGCAAGCAAGATAAGGAAATACATACATGTACATGTTTCTGCAAATACATCACATACAAACAAATATAGATATACCTGTGTAGTTTCTATAAGTGCAAAAGCATTAACAAGGGGGCTCGCTTGGTTGCTTTAAGGCACTACAATTATAATGCCTTCAAGTTACAAACTATTAAAAAAAAAAAATTGTATCATAATAACTTATCTTACCACTTAGTAGTTTAACTAATTATCCCATCATAATACTGGTTTCTAATATGCAATTAAGACTCATATAGCACATTGTTACTTTCAAAAGTAAAATAAATACTATTCACTTCTTAACAAGTGATTATGGACTATTACATAGATTCACTAAATGAAGTGTTAAAAATCATCTTATCATTTTGTAATTTAGTTAATTGCTTTGTGATTGGTGATAATTACAAACAATTAAGTACAATTTCAATAAAAAAAATGTTTATTGTCACCTTAGAGAAGAAAAAAATACTGTTTAGTTGTAATGAAAACATTTGTGAATAATTAGAAACTAATTAGTATTTACACTTATTACATCATAAACACGATCTTATTATTTTGTAACCTTGAAGGCACTATAATTACAGTGACCTGAAGCAACCATAGCAAGACACATCAACAAGCTCAAGAAAAGTTGAAGCATAAAGAAAATATTATGCTTTCAAGCCATCGCAGGTAGGCACAGCTGCTAATCAACCCAACAAAAAATTAACGAAACAGGAGTTAAACTAAGATTGTTAACAATCTTCTGTTATAAACAACAAGCTCAAGAGGAGAAAGCCAGAGTTTGCTGAAGTGGAGCTGGATAATTTTTTTTTTCTTTTAGGAAAGCTGGGGAATGTTATTTGGTCACAACTTTCATGGTTAGTAAAGGTAAATTCAAGCAAACATCATGACTCAATCCAAAACTAGTTGAAGTTACATGGATCCAATTTCTACATATCCTTGATTTGGCAAGATATGAAATTTTAAGTCTACGGCCTACTTTAGCACCATCTGGCCTTGGCTACTTGAGGGAACCTAACAGCAATATTATTGACTGGTAATAGCAGCAAAAATAGCTTTTAAGAGGCAAAGCTATAAGAATATCCATCTCACGTAGTAAAAACCATACAAAAGAATCAACACTATCCAAAAGATCAAATTCTCTATAAGACATTATACAAGAAATTCACGAAAAAGGTATTCCTAATTATTTTGTTACATGGAAAAACCATGTTGCTGACTTGATTGTTAAAAGTAAATCCTACAACCCTGCCTTTAGTTCTTCTAGTTTCAAAGAACCACTCAACCTCCTTAGGTTGTTGTGTGAGGGCACTAGCGTATGGTTTTATTATATTCACTCACACTACCTAAAGCTGAAATTTTAATTTTAATTAGAAAAAAAAATAAGGTTGTTAAGATTCGAACTCTTAACCACTTGGTCGATGAGATCTTATACCATGTCAAGAACCACGCAATCTAAAGAGAAAGCTCAAGTTGTTAGGTAAGGCCTTAGAATGTGGTTTTATTATATTCACTAACATCTAGAAACTTTAAGGACATGTTGATGCTTTCCATCCCCAAACATGAATATTTCATGAATTTTACGAACCTTCTGCCAAGCCAACTATTTGTTTATTCCAC
This sequence comes from Populus nigra, assembly GCF_951802175.1. Taxonomy (NCBI): domain Eukaryota; kingdom Viridiplantae; phylum Streptophyta; class Magnoliopsida; order Malpighiales; family Salicaceae; genus Populus; species Populus nigra. The sequence continues at coordinate 1,404,344 of NC_084858.1, forward strand.
ACTAAATCCATAAAACAAGTCCCCTAAAAGTGTTGGATAACATTTTTCTTCAATATCCTTTTTTCTGTTCAAATGGCACAAATAAACAAGGTTGTGCATTTCAGTGATGTGTCTTGCCCGCTTTCTTGGGAAGTTCAGCAGTATGGAATGGAGGAAAGCAATCATTGACTCTTTAAATTTTTATATGTTAGCATCATGACAAACTAAATGGTTCAAAAATTTCAACTCTTTTCAAACACCTTAACTGTCAAGAAGTCAGGAATTAGAGCTTACAGCATTTGATAAGCTGCTCATGGGCCAAATTTTCAAACCGTTGCTTAAGAGCTTTGTTCTCCATGCTTAGAATAAGATTTTGCTGATTGACAAATTCAAGCTCAGCTGATACTTCAGATCCTTCTGCCTGTGGAGTACAAAAAATAGTTATGACATCAGACAATTTTAGCAATTCATTCAACACCTTTAAAAATTAAATAGAAAATTACTCCTCACTTCAGCTTCTGCAGAAACTTAGATACTTGCCTGCAAAGCTTGTACATTTCTTTCCAGCTCAGCTATGTACTGAAGTTTTCGGACTCTGGAGCGCTGAGCAAATTGCCTGCAGTGGATATAATTTTAATCTTATTAACAAAAGTATTTCTCTTCAACTCATTGCAGAGTATCTGAGTTTTATCACCTTTGCATATCCTTCATATTATAAGTAGCTATTCTAGCTCCTACAAACAAGTATCCAAAAATAACTACCAAACAACAGCAGCCAAAAGCATGAGTCATAGTCATCATACCAAATTTTAGATTGTTTATTAACAGATCAGAAATGTAGAAATAGCATAAGCCACTATGTATTCAGATATTCAACTCTCATAAATAAAGCCACATGTTGTCAACAGATATGATTATCAAGAAAGCCAAGTAGAAAATGCAGAAGGAAGAAACACATCCTCCTCAACAGATGATAAATCATGTTAAAGAGGTATGCATGCATCCCTGAGTTACACATGGATTGCTAGCTCCTTTCCTATTTGAAAATGATTCTTTCATCTCAAGAGTAGAATGGAAAGACAAAGAAAAAATACAAGGATACCCATCATTTTCGATGGAAAAAATCTTGACATATCAGTTCTTTTTCTCCCCTTTCCTTCCACATGGTAGAAGCATTATCATTTATCATCACAAGGAGAGGGAGGCTCCAAATATAAAAGCTATTAATTCCACACAAAATAAAATCACAAAAATCACTTCAACATCAACCTAAGACCTTTAAAGTGTCTGATAATGTCCGCCTTTGCAGCTTGACCATCCCCCTTTCCTTTTAGGGCGTTCAAACATGTCATTATTTTGCATCCACTAAATTCGGGCTGGTGGAATGTTAACAAGGCTAAATAAACACCTCAGTGCCTGTCTGGATGTTTTTTCAACATCTGCCTTTATGTACTATATTAATAAAGACAGAAATCAGAGTAATGCAGCCATGAAAATGGGGCATTGAGGTTCCATTTGTATTATTCTATTATTATTTTGTAAATTCTTGTCCTTTTTGGAGCTTAGTACTGTACAGATTATCTGGTGTTTCCATTTTAGTAGGATTTAACTACCTAATCAGGAGTGTGTTGAGTCTGTAAATATCTATACTTGTCATGCTTCATATTAAGAATCAGAGTTTATGAATGAGTTCTTTAGCAATTAAGCTTTATGGTTGCGTCATGCAATCTTTCTTAAGGTATGTCTAAGTACCCTAGGTGTGGTGGTTGGATTTTCCACTTCCAAGATGTTGCAACTCCTAGAAAACATGTGCTAATCTAGTAGCCCTTGATTATGCATCCTTAAAATGATAAGCATTAGGATACCAATAATGGGGCTTGATCATCCAGTATATCAACAAAACATGCTTCGATCAAAGAAAGAAAAGGGAACACTAAATAGATTAAATGATGACACTAATGATTCGACTTGAGCCATGCTCTATGTCTAAGTAATTTATCAAAGCATGCATGAGGTATTGATAATGAAGAAAAATAATACAGGACATACTGTTTAGCACGTTTTGTATCAGTCTCTGATGCAGAAGACTTGGAATTTGAGCTGTCCTTCTCGGATGAGATTTTTGAATCATGTGAACCATCGAGTGGATCTTGCTTTTCACTCTCTGAAACACTATCTGCTTCTCGGGGAACACATGATGATCCTGAACTCTGCAGACCAGCATTCTCCCTGGGAGAGGAAAGACTGCTTGGGTACGTTTGGGCATTTAAAGATGAATCCCAAGCCCTACTCTTCTGTTTCGACATGTTCATTTCAGCATAGAGAGGAGTTCGCCTAACATCTTTGTAATAATCAAAGTCTTGAGATCCCCAAGAAGGTATAGATATCACATTTTTATATCTGCACCCATCCTGTGCTGCATAATCCATGTTAGAAGCATTAGCTGCATCTATGTACGCAAAAGAGTCACTTGATGAACGCCTATGACCTCCTCTACGGACAGGTGTCTCTGGCTCATTAAGAAGATCATCAAGCCATGAAGGCTGATCCTCTATGAAGAGCATCTCAGAGGAAGTTCGCTGATGGTGTGTGTTTCCCTCTCTAGGCTTTTGAACAGTTTTTGATCCAATACTGCTGCTGGGAACATAATCAACATATGATGGAGAAACAATAGGAAAAGGACTTTTTGGAGGAAGTAATGCATGTTTTCCAGAGTACATGAAATTTCTTATGTTTGCTGACCCCTTGGAGTTTGCCATAGACAAAGCAATAGCAGTACCTGTCAAAGAGTTTTATATAGAAAACAAATCAGGGTACTTAATGGCAATATGGGGGATCAAAAAATTATTTTTTCGAATGTTTTCCAGTCTCTCAAACGCATCCCTCACAGAGGCCTCAAAGAGCAATGCAGATAGATAAACTCACAAAAGAGATTCGAAAGACCCATATTCTCTAACATAAGAAACCACAAATGAACAAGAAAGGGGGCAACATCTATCCACCAAAATTAGTTATCTACATTTCTCAATACATTCAAAGCAGAAATATTTATAATAGCATGCCAGAACAAAAGCAGGGAAAACAAATAAAAAAATCCGATTCCCAAATTCAGGCATGATATGAAACTTTAGTAATCACCAGTTACCATCCATTATATTTTGATGATCAAAGATTTAGGCTGGCCCTCTTAATAAAACTAGGTTTGAAAGACCAAATCAGACCTTGAAAGCAACTCATGTGCTTTCTTCCAAATTTCCACCCATTTAATCTACTTCATGGTAGCTCCACGGTTCATCTCATGGTTACTCGACTAAAACTCCAGAAAAGACGTGACCCCATTAGATCAATCTCAACTTCGGTGACCCTTTTAGGTCAAATTGGTGCCAGACCAGTATGCAGACTTGCAAAACATAATTTACAACTACATGTAACAGAGAAAAAACAACCAAGTTTACCAATCCAAAAACAAACTAAGAAGAACAAAATAAATAACATTTTATTGCAGCCACTCAACAGAAAAAAAAAAAAACATCATAGCCCTCTGTTTGGTTTCCATGAAAAGAAAAGAAATTTCAGTGTTTCACTTTAAATTAAACAAACTTTCTGATTTTCGTTAATCTAAATGTAAAGTTTACGTTTTTCCAGCTCCCAGACCAAAAAGAAAAGAAACCCACGATTTAAAATTAGCAATTTCTTTTGATTCCAACATTTTCTCAGCAATCAAACAAGAAAAACTCTAAAATGAGAGGCATGCAATATCTGAAACAAAACAAGAAACCAAATTATTGACATATTTTAACAAATTGTTGCAATGTGTGATAAAAAAAGAGCTAAAAAATGAATCAAAATCTAAACTTTTATTTCTTGAAATCAAAAACCAAAACAGATTCCTTTGGAAGCAAAAACACAAATTAAAAAAAGAGATAAAGTTTGTACCTTTCGGTGGATTGAAGAAATTGAGATCTCTAAATGCAATTCAAAACAAGGAGATTAGAATCAAATCAGCTGGACTGTGTCTTTCTGTCTTAGGGTTTTTTTTCTTTCTATTTTTTTTTTTCACTTAATGGAGAGAAGGGGACCTCTCTCTCTCTCTAGTCTCTCTCTTCTTGTTCAAATGGGCTGGATTGAAATTCTATACAAGTGGAGCAATATTCTCTTTATATTTCACTTGATGATATGAGTATTATACGATCCCATTTTCACACACATGTGTGTGTGAAGATATATATATATATTCTCTTCTAAATTCTTACAAGGTCTAGAATTGTTTTCTTCATTATAATTGGAGTGATTATTGTTTCTATTGAAGGGTTTTTTTTTACTAAATAACAATAAACTAGATGAGTTGTTAAATTATTAGATCATTTTTTTTCTAATGGTATTAAATCAATTTTTAACAGGAGATTTTACGGAGTTAACTTAAGTATTAATTAAGATTAAGTTTTATTTTAAAAGATCTTAAGATTTAAGAATGCATTCCTCGTATTGGTCTGAAAAAAAAACCTTGTAAATATTGGTTTTAAGGGTTAAATTCAAAAAGCCATGACTATGAACTGGATCTATGGAGGCCAAATACAAAGCTTAGTTGGCATCAATGGTGGGTGTGGTTTACATTTCTTAATGCGATGTCCATTGACTAATCAAGTTTATTCAAGATTAATTTACCTTGTTGGGACAAATGGGAGTTGGATTTATTTCTAATTATATAGAAGAAGAAGAAGAAAATTGTGGGATTAAGGATTTTCTTAATAGAACATGGTAGGAGAAGGAAGGGTGAGTCCATTGCACATAAAGGGCTTGCAAGTTGTTGATAATTTGATGGGAAGAGAGGGAGAGAGAACATTATAGTAAAGTGGTAATGAAGCCAGCCAACTCCCACACATAAAGTGCACAAGGAGACAACAAAAATCCATGCTTGTAAAACCCAACATGTCTACATTAAAAATCCACACTTGGCTGACAATGTTGCAAAGGTTGCTCGCCTTCATTTCTCGAGAAATAAAGGTTCATTTTGCTCCCCTAAGCATCTAAAATCCCAAGTGACCATCATGCAAGCCAACTTTTATTTTTGGATGATTTTGTTCATGCAAGCATGCTTAAAGTAAGAGAAAGGGAAACACTTTTGAATATAGTATTAATCATGCTTATAAAACCTTGCTTGAGAGGTTAATTTGGTGACTTCTAATCTAGTTTGAACCGAGTTTCTTGTTAAATGAATTTTTATTTTTATTAAAATAATGTTGTTTTAGGTTTTTAAAATTTTTTTAACATGATATATTTTTAGTATTAAGCATGGTTATAAAACTTTATGTTATGGGTTAATATGATGATTATCAATATAGAATTTAGCCCGAATCGGGTTTCATTTAATTTTTTACTAAAATGATATCATTTTAAATTTTTTAAAATTGATGACATTATTTTAGGTTCTTTAAAAAAAAATCAAAACTCAGATTAATCTACTAGCATGTGGATTGATTTACCTATTCATGATCAGGTCTTAAATTAAGTTAGAATTTAGATTAATTTATGTAACTACTTGTTAAAATTATATATCTCTTTCTCTGGAATTATAACATTTGGGTGCGGAAAAAAAAAATACATACCATTACTTTCTCATGGTTTACTTTAGGTGGATCCAAGTTTCAATTTGCAAGAAACACATAAATGCTTATACGAGTTTAAAAAATATAAATATATAATTAAGAGGTTTCATATCTTAAGAACATTGCAGTATCTTTTAATTATTATAAATACTATTCAATCTTCCATTCGAATTTCCAATTGATTCTTCAATATACTTACATTGACTACATATAATACCTTTTCCATGGATGTGGTGATGATTCGTTAATTCACTCTAATTTTACAAATAATTATAAATATAAATATAAAAGGAGGAAGCAGCATGCATTGTATCTACCAATTTTGAGTAAAGATCGTTCATTCTTTTAAGCTTTCGCCTCACAAATCTCACGTCAAGAATATTAATTTCAGACGTATAAAAAGGAATAACTTTTTTTCTTTTTTTTAAAAAAAAAGAGAGAGAAAAGGGAGAGCAAAGAGAATCACTAATTCTAATTTTATAAACTATAACAAATAAAAAAGAAGAATTTAAACATTAATTAAAGAGAAGAAACATATAGATAAATAAAGAGGGGGGAGAGAGAGAATGATATTTAGCAATCAATTATAAGTTATCAGTGGTCCAAAAGATAAACCATAAACATTCTTCATCGTTTTCTTTTTTATTACGGGTCTTCTCTTCTATTATGAATGAAATATAATTGGTTTATAATTGATAATTTTTTTTTATTTTTCTCTTTTATCTTGATAAATACAGTATAATCCTTATTGTTATTGGTATTTCACATTTAGTCATTTTAGTTTTTATTTTTGTATTTTTGTCATTTTTATTTTTATTAAAATTTTATTTATTTTCAATTTAACTATTGATTTCTAATTTGCATATATAATATTTTTTTATTCGATCCTTCTACTTTTAATTTTATTTTATTTTTTTGTTAAAGTTTTTATAACTTTCAATTTTATTCTTCAAATCAAGTTTATTTATTTTTTCAATGATGATAATAATAATGATTTCAATTTGGTCTCTTTTCTTTTGATTTTTTATTATTTTTCTTAGTTCTTATGTCAAAGTTTTTATAGTTTTCAATTATATCCTTCAAATTAAGTTTATGGCTTTTATTTTTGCAATAATAATAATAATGATTATAATAGTAGTAATTTTAATAATAATAATAGTGATGATAGTGATGATATTACTTATTAATAATAATAGCAATAATGATTTTGATGCTTTGAATTGATATTCTTTAAATACTTTTCTATGATTGAAATATTTTGTTTTTAATTTTATTATTTAATATTTAATTTATTAAAAAATATTTAATTTCAAGTTTAATAACTTGCGGGTCATATGTTTAAAAAGTTGACATATTTTTTCTATATAAAAAAAAACTTTTAAATTCTTTTTATTTTTTATTAGGTTATTCAAGTAATATGATATGGGTTGTGAATTTCACGGGATAATTCGTGTTGACTTAGCTCCCTATTTTTATATATATATTTTTTACTCTATTTTAATTCTTAAATATTATATTTTTGTATAATAAAATAATCGAGGCCCGCAATAAAATGTGGATGCCAAAGCTAGTGTCTGTGTAATAATGATAGTGCTACTCCATCATTGATCAGAACATACGAGGGTACCTTCAAATTGGGTGGCACATCAACCAACCTTGAAGGCTCTACAGGTTCCTTATATTTGACTTAGCGATCTTATGAATCGACTTTATTGATTGAGAATGACCAAACATTGAAGTTTGGTCGAGCGCACAATACCTTCTTTAATTGGTATAAACTATTGTTGAAATTTGAAAAGGACAGAAGCAGCACTTCAAGGGAGGGTGAGCTACCAACGACTTTCTTCTTCTTCTTCTTCTTCTGAGAAATAGAGTACAAACAGTAAATTTGAAAACAAGAACTGAAAGTAGTAAAAGGGGTCATAATTTCCTAGATTCTGTAGCTGCTGGTATTTGATTCAAATTGCTCTCATAAAATTAGGATGGATTTTGTATTGCATCTAAAATGTTTGATGAAATATCAAGTTTTGGTTTTTTTTTTATTATTTTTGGCAAAGTTGTAATGCTAGTTTGATAGAAAAGTTATAATATTAAATATTACGAGGGCTTTTTAGTAATTGTCATTTCTGCTGATGTTTTTTTGGCACATTACATATATGATTATCATGCAATTTCAACTAAACTATAAGAAGTTAAAGAATAATTTCCCTTTTAATATTATTTGGTCGTCTATATTTTATCTTGGAATAATAATATATAGAATACAATAAGACCTTTTATTGACTATAATAATTATTAGGTTTTTGTTTGTTTCTTGGTGTTGTGTTTTTTCTCAAGAATCCATGGTTTTTCCACGAAAAGATTATAATTTTGCTTTGGTACTACACTGTTTTTCTCAAGAGGCCATGCTTTGTACTTACTTCATCATGGACTCGAAGAATCACATGCAATTTCGTACAATTAAATTTCTCTCTTCAGTTTGTACTTGAAGGATTTAGCTGTGAGAAAATCCAACATTAACCACATATCTATAGTTATTGTCAAGGAGCTAGACTTGAGAAATATGAAGCAAGTAGATTCTTACATCCGGCATAATATCCTAGAACAGTAGAACTTGTAGGTAAAACAACAAACAATCAATTGAAGAACCCCCCCGCAAAGCAGCCATTAACTCAATCTTCTGCAATGAATAGCTTCAGTTTAGCACATTAATCATCTTCTTTAAGCCATTAAATTGTCAATGCTCAACCCAATAGCATTTTCTCCGGATTGCTAGGAAGTCTAACTTATATGGTCTAATGTTCATTAACTCATCACTAGTAATAACGTACAGCTCCAGAATGAGAAGAAAGCTTGTTTAAAGTAAATCAATTGCATCGGATGTCTAGAGAAGTACTTGAAGAGGTTTACTCCAATGACTTTCAGCCACCCCGAGCTTCCCTTCTTGTGGCATCGTGAAGCAGATCAACATCCACGCCCTCTGGAGGAAGTTGAACGTATCTCACCACCGATCCCCTTATGAAACAGTTCCTCACAGAAAGCTGCAATTTAACATAAAATCATTAGATCCAGCTAGCACGATCATATTGAAAATCCAGAAGAACAGGACTGTCAAATGGGAAAGATAAAAGGTACTATGGGCATCATAACTTGAAGCAAACATAGGATAAAGCAAGTAAACCCAGGGAATTTATTCACGGAAAAACATCAATAACAAGAGTTCAACACAATCCTCGTCCTGAAAACATTCTTTGGGTGTTTTTGTGTGTGGATGTCCAGAGATGCGCATCTTCATGAATTTATACAACGAAAATAGCACACGCCCTCATAGGAACACATTCATGCATGAATATAGAGGACTTGACAGCAGAACTCCTAGCAAAGGCAATTACTCAGTTTCTCCCAATCCTCGCTCGCATATTGCATGACAATTTCATAGGAGAAGTGAATGAATATTTTTGTGATCCCTATTTAAAATTTTTTGATTTGCAGAAAGAAGTTTACTTGTTTTTATAACAAAATTATACATGAATGGCCAGATCATTGATAGAAATAATGTCCAAATGCTAAACCCGCCCTCTTTATGTTTTTTTTTTTTGTGAAATAGAAGAAAAAAGGAAAGAGAAAACAAAGAATGAAACAATGCTCTCTTCTATTAGTAAGGGAAAGAATATTGCAGGAGCAGAATACAAACTCATTGAAGGTGGCAAGCAAAGAAACATAAACTTTTCAAGATGTGCTATTTTATAAAAAGCTAGGAACCAGATATACAACATCATCATCCATCGCAAATATAAAATCAGCCACAACATAAAATTCCAAAAACATGTGATATGTTTATTTGACATGCATGCTGTAAATAAGCCAAAACATAAAATTCCAAAAATATGTGATATGTTTATTTGACATGCATGCTGTCAGCAAGTGTGATTTCTTACAACTAATTCATCCAACCGACCTTCAGATCATCCTCCTTAAAACAAACACCCAAAACTCTTGTAAATAGTTACTTTGACATTTTGGAAAAATAATATAATTATGATCTTCAAGAAGAATAGGGAGTTGGATCCATGATAATGCAATCCTAATCAGAATATGATTTACATATGATCTCCAAACTGTAAGTCTACTCATAATCCAACTCTTTATGAGCAAGTTAAATCTCTATAAGGAGGGGACTTTGAAGCATAACTTAGGGTATGCACACTCAATTGCTTAAAAATCTTTCCCAAGCTTTCTCTCAACTAACAAGCTTGCTAACTTGGGCATCAGAGTGGTCTCCCAAGAACAGCTTCTGGGCCATCCTTAGGTTTTAATTGTTTTCCAGGCACAACACATGAGTTCAATGTGGGAAGCAGCTTGATATTGACTAGCTCGTAGCCTTACTCAACAATTCTAACTTTTCAATAATATGGCTGTTTTTTGCTGTCTGTGGGAATAAACATAACGACAATTCATGATGACATCAATAACACTTTTAACTCTTCAACTTTGCTCACTGGTGTCAACAAGAAAAAGGGTGAGCTCATCCAAGAGATCAAATACAACTATCAATTAAAAACATGATTCATCAAGATAATAGCCATGAATAACAAGGAGTTGGCCAAAACAATTTGTCAGCACATGAAATCGAGATAATCACAACTTAGGTCAGCCACTTATCAAACTTTGATTATTAAAAAAATACACATGCTGTGTCGTTCTTGAAAATTGCATCAACTTGCAAAATAAAACCTCCGTTACTACACAACAGTCATGAACTCCTTAATTTGTTGATTAAACCAGGAGAAAGAGAAATATGGGGAAGCCTCATGTCAAACTGAGGCGAGCTTGGCATATAGTGCCTACCTCAACATAAGTCCTTGACATACCTAGCTGCACCAGCTTGACACCAGGGTAATTAGCTTGGTGTGGTACTGTGTCCAGATATAAATGACAAGGACCACTTAGCTAACTTGAAGATTCAATGGAGATGAAACTTATCATTAAAAAGTTGCATGTTTAACACATCATCGGAGATTATGATCATGATAACAGAATTAATGATATGCTGGTATGCTGCTGTCATAAAGTTCACATTTTAGTTTGTTTCTTTCTTCGTTGTAAATACAACTTGTTATTTTGCATCTCCACACTCGGTATGAAATTCTGCTAACCTAGGGAACAAGTTTATTTCCCATTCATGATTAGCCTGATCACTATGAACTGTTGTTTCTCTAAGGACTCGTATAGTGATCAAATTCAGCCAAGTGGTCTACAATATAGCACCACTGAGATCAGATATGAGACAAGGATATCTAAAATAAGGATCAAGAATGAGCTGCCAGATAGCTTTGAATAACAAATCAACACAATCTGCACTCCAAGATAGCCTGACAAAGTCACAAGACGAGAAATAAGGGGACAATCAAGCTACAGGATAGCTCAGCATAGGCGCATGATTATAAGAACATCAAACAACCTTTTAAACAAAGCTAGGGTTGCTGGGTCATCACATGTGCTGTGAGATAACCGACCTACTTGTAAAGTCGAGGTACTAGACTGCTTGATGACCTAAAACCCGGTCTACAAGATACCCAAGGCCATGACTGAACCCAAGCTACTAAATAAAGATAATTTGGTCACAATAACTTATGCGACAAGATGGCTGAACTATCTACAGCTAGCTTCAGGATCAAGATGGCTAAATTGCACATAACTCTATGAGAAAGATAGTTGAGCTCTCAATAACTTGTTCTACTAGATAGCAAAGAAAAGAAAGCTTAAGCCACAAGATGATTGAGCCTACTCCAAATTGATGTAATCGATAGCTCAGTAAAAGTCACAAATGAGATACCGGATATCTCAACTTTTTCTTCAAGAACTAAGTTGCCATGCTAAGCGTGCAAACCTTTCCAAGTCTAAAGAAGACTTTAGTTAAATTCTCAAGGGAGAATAAGAGAATAACAGCTTGTCATCCATAGATGATCAAAAGTAAGCTACATAGCCCAGTAATAATCACAAAAGAGCTACCGGATAGCTCAAAGAAAGGTCATATAATGTCAAGCCACTAAATGATAGTTCTATTGTTGATTTTACATATCAAAATATCTTAAGGGTGTTTCATAAAAAGCCTTAGTTTGGACACAACTGATCCAGACAATGAGCTAAGATCGCAAAAGTCCGTAAAGAATTTAAGCTCTACGAATCGGAAGCCAAGGGTCACTTGATGACGAAAAGAACAATATGATTAAACCCACCAAATAGCTTTATGTATGTAGTTGAAATTTAAGGGTTGGCTCATAAGCAGGCTACTATATATCCCAAAATGTCAGCTACAAAATAGAACTGCACCAATATAAGAATAATTTACTTTTTGCAAGAAAAGGTCATCAAAATGACCTAATAATTTTGACTTTAATTCCTGTACAAAAAAAATTCCATACCAAGCTTTCAGTCAAATACATTACACTACGAGCTTGGTAACTTAGGGGAAGGTAATTAGGGTTGAAAATGGAATAATAATAATAATAAAAAGAAAAAAACATGATAGGGAAATTATTAGGGTTTAAGAGAACAGGAGTAGAGTACCATGTGAGGGTACTTGTCTTGATCGACAACGCGGGTGTTCTCGAGCTTGATGTTGAGGTATTGATCGACAGAGTGAAGAGTTCCTCTAATTGCCAAATCATTCTTCAGCTCTACCGTCACTTCTTTCCCTACCAAATCCTTGAAATACGAAAAGAACAACTGCACCCAAAAACCCCCATTATTCATAAACCCTAAATCATATCATTATCATTAACCTTTTAATTACAATCACGAGAAAAAATAGAGATGACTCACCATAATCTCTAACCTATCTGCGTTATGAATGTCTTTCTGTGACTGTTAAGCAGCTTATTAGGTCTCCTGCTACACTGCTTTGCTTCGATCGTTATGGAATGGAATGGAATACTCTACTCCTTTTTATACCTGCTTGCTTTGCTGGGATGACCAATATACCCCTCCACCACACACACACACACACACACACACACACACACACACACACACATCTCACAGTTTAGCATTGATTGTTACAGTGTAACGATGAATTTGTATGTCCTAGACAAAAATAATGAACTGGTCATTGAAGGTAAAATGTTCTACTCGCTAGAATGAATCTATTGTTATTATCATATTAATCAGAAATAAATCGGTTTTCTTATAATTTTTAGTGTAGTAAAATAATTTAATTATTAAAAAAAAACAAATAAATTGCATCTAGAGATTTTTTTATTTTTTTAACATAATAAAATAATTGAATTATCCTAAAAACAAAAATTACTAAACTAATATTCAAGGCTTTTTTATATTTTCATTATGATTTTTTAGTTATGATTAGGTTGTCTTAAGGGTAATTAGGTAATTGAATTAATAAAAAATATTATTTAAAAAATAATTAATGAGTACAATGCATATGTTAGTACCAAGGTTGTCAATTCCGTTTCGGTAGGTGTTTTGTTTTTTCAATTGGAATGGAATGTTTCAGTTTCAAAGTGTTTCGGCATGCCGTTTCGGGGTTGTACTGTTCATATATCTTGAATTTGAATTATATATATATATATATTCAACAAACATAATTCAAATTCAAGATAAATTAATTATAAATTATGCAATACAAACACAATGCCAAACAAATATAATTTTAAAATTTAAAATATTTCTAAATAGTCAAGATTAAATAGATCTTTAACTTAAACAAAATATCAAAATATTATGAAAGTAAAATGTTTTAACACAAATATTTTAAATATAAAGTTAGGTTAATGTTATCAAGGCTAATGGAATCTAAAACATCTTTTATTTTGCTCAAATTCCTACAAAGTATAAACATGAAAAAAACAACATGAATATAAACCATATATATTAGTGATAAATCTAATTTTAAAAAATTAATATCATTGTTAATGAAAATAGTAATAAAAATTTTCAATATTATTATTAATATCATTGTTATTGAAAATTGTAATGAAAAGGAACTTTTTATAATTAGGTGGTTTAATTAATTAAATTGAACAAGGTTCAATTTGATTCAATAGCTTTTCAAGAGTGGAACGGAACATGTGGAATGAAACAGGAACATTTCGGGTGGAATTTAGCCGAAAAATCCGGAACGGATCGAGATTTAAAATGAGATGAAATTTGTTCCGTTTTTTGAATTGGTATGGAACGTTTCGGCCATTTCGAGCGAAACAGAACGAAATTGACAACCTTGGACAGTACATGGACTCAACTAACTCTTTATTTTCTTTTTTAATGAGAAACTCAGGTTATATTGCCGGGATGAAGTTTTTGATACACCTAACATTAAAATAATTCTGAAAACTTAATCATGGCTCATAAAAATCAAGAAAGAAATTTTCGCACATTATAATTATGAAAGAAAATATTTGAATTATTGTCTGAGACTGATAGATGGCTCACAAAAATTGAAGAAAAGAGGCTGAGACGCAGTAGTTTAACCGACCACAGTGGGAGTCGAACCCACGACCTTCTGATCCGAAGTCAGACGCGCTAATCCACTGCGCTATGCGGTCCTCATTGTGCTGTAGTCCTCAGTGAAATAATATAGTTGTTTTACACGTTTGATTTACTTTCGCTTAAAAGATGCAGGGGAGTAGCCGGAATGGGCATGCCCCTGGCTATTTTGCTTTTTTAATTTACATTTCCTTATTTTATTTCATTTCAATAGTTAAATTATTGTTTATTTAGACTTTTGACGAATGTAAAATAAAATATTAGACAAAATTCAAAAAAGAAGAAGAAATAATTAGAGTAAAACCTTTTTCATTTTAATAGTTCAGGAAATCTTTGTACTTTAAATTTATATATTTTAGATGACTTTAATATGCTAATATTAAAAATAAAAAATAATATTATTTAAATATATTTTTAATTAAAAAAATCTTGAACTACAATACTAACGAATCGATCCCCCTCTTCTTGTTCAAGATTAGTATTACTATCAAGCACATAATTAAGTAAAACAACGCATTTTAATTTAATAAATAATGGTACCAAATTCTTGTAAACCTCTTGCAACATTGCCATGAAAGATCATCAAACCTACCACTAGCTCTGTGTGTTTGAATAAGTCACAACTTTTTGTGTACATGTTCGATGTTTCAACAATGTTGTGCCTACAGGATCCCCACTATTTTGTGCAACAAGAAGCAGCTCAGGTGAAGTTATACATGGTGAACTCCATAGCGTGAAAGCTTTAGCTGAATTTACGTTGTTAGAACAACAGGAAGGGTGGTGGGTGATCCAAGAACTTTGCTACCAACATCAGGAAATGTTTCATGACCTGGCAATGCGCTCACTTTTCCACTTCTGCTCACTTGAATTGGATATTGTAGCAAGTTTCCTCTCATTTCTTTACCCTCCTCGGAAACATATGCTTTCCAGTTGTGTCTGGAAATCTTACTCACTCGTTTCATGCATTCAAGGTGCTGAGGCTCGCCGAAAGCTTCCTCGAGGTTGCCTAGATGCTCTGCCCAAAGAGACATCCGGTAACCATATACCTGCAGTCAAGTAATCAACGATGAGGGTATGAAGAATGGCTTGAAATGTTTCCTTTGTATTTAATCAATTAAAAAAAAACTTAAGTTAACTTATCAAACTTGTAATTTAGATTATAATTTTAGAATAATCATATAAAAAATAAACTGAAAAAAATTATGATTCCAATAACCAAACAGATATAATTGAAATTTAAAAAAAAGAACATTGCAGACCGAAAAAAATGTTGTTGTTCGTTGTGAAGGGGGTTGCTGTCGTTATGGCATGAGGATAGAGTGAAATTGGGGAAGAATTCAAATCAATTCATCAATTGTTTTGGCTGTGTTCCATTGTCACCATGACACACATCGCGGCAGGCAGCCCTTGCCGCCCAGTACTAGTTCGAAGAGTATTGCTTGCAGAGCTAAACTCTCTCACTACATTAAGCATTTAATCAATTATTCATTCAAACCCACGTTCCATAATGCATTTTCTAATAAAAATATATTATCACGTAATATACATATAATTAAAGTTTAAATTGAAACTTCTCACCTCTGGAAGAAAAGATGGTAATGAAAACAAGTTTTCCTTCCCTCCTAAATTTTCCTCTCAAACCCACCAATTTCCTGTCAAAATCCTCTAGATTTAATCATTCAGTAGGTAGTCTAGTAGTAAGAATTTGAAATTAAGAGGTTTTCTTCTTTTGTGATTTCAGATTCGAGCCCTATAGTTGTTAATATGATGACTACTGGAGATTTACATGATCGTTAACTTCAGGGCCTGTAAGATTAGTCGAGATACACGTAAACTGACCTGAACATCCATGTTAATAAAATAAAAAAAATCCTCTAGATTTTCATTATTTTTCCTAGCCTAATATCTTCCTAATCCCTTCTTACCCCTTTTATTCTTGTATGGAGATGTGAATTTGGGTAGAATATTGAAGAAATTTGAAAGAAAAAAAAAAAACTCTCTCCTTCTTTAAACAGCCGGCCACTATTGGCTTCCAAAGGAGGTCATCGGTGCTTATATACTCACCTTTTCGGCCTCTTAAGAAAAGTATTGCCTCTCCTTTTAATAATTAAATGTTTTTCGTTTCACCGAGTATTTCATCTAGTCAACCCAACTAATTTTTAATTTAACACAATTGTTTTTATCCATTTTATTATTAATATAAAAATCTTTCAATTTCATTTTATTTTCAAATTAGGATTTTAATATTTACAAACTCAGAAAATTAATTTTAATCTGAGTTTTACACTCAATGTCCTTTAAAAAAGGAAATTAAATTCGTCATTTTTTTTTTGTATCATTGTCATCTGTTGATGATTTTTTTTAGTAAAATATTTTTTCTACTTTTCCTTTTTCAAATAAAATAAAGTGGTGATCACTGTCTCATATTTTCAAGAACCGTTCTATTCATTTTAGAAGGAAAAAAAACCCTTAAAATTACCTTTCTATTTGTATTATCTAGGAAAATGAGGATTTGAGAAAAAGATTTGGCCACCTTATGTTTTCCAAATTTATTTAATTTGACCCGATTAGACTAAATTGCATTAAAATATAAGGTAATTACAATTAAAATTTTGAAAATGGTTAAGAAAAAAACAATATTTTTTTAAAATAAAATATTATAGGAATGAAAAAAGATCAATACTTTCTTAAATTATTTTTAAAGAAATTATATTAATATTTGATCAATGAATTTTTTTTATAAAAAACAAATAAATAAATAAATCTTTGAAGAAATATTGAAATTTTTCTAATGTTGTATGTGTAGTTATCAAACCCGGCTAAAGGGTTGAATTCTAAATCAACTCAAAAAAATTAAAAAAAATAATATTTAAAGTTTTAATATCTCACATAAAAAAAGTCAAGAAACAATTCATGTATATATAGATTATACATATTATAAATAATAAAGTTTTAAAAATTATTTCAAATTTTTTTTATTCCACATTAAAAAGATATTATATTTTTTTTTAAATTGAAGTATTTAAATAAAAAAATTTTCTTTAT
Source organism: Populus nigra (assembly GCF_951802175.1). Taxonomy (NCBI): domain Eukaryota; kingdom Viridiplantae; phylum Streptophyta; class Magnoliopsida; order Malpighiales; family Salicaceae; genus Populus; species Populus nigra. The sequence continues at coordinate 1,421,476 of NC_084858.1, forward strand.
CTTATATTGAAAAAACATAATTTTTTTCTCGTAAACATAAAATTACATTTTGAATTCTAAAAAAATAAATAAAAGCTACTTCTAGTGATAAACTCGTGTGTATAATGTTGGACTGCATAAAAAAAAAAATCCTCTTGTGTTCTTTTATACGCACAAGACAATACCTATATCTTCCCAACCTTACCTTTATTTAAAAGTTTTTATCCCTCCTTTAACTAAAGCCACTATTTTTTTTATTGTAATTTTTTTTTCCGACGAACAGGTGCTCATGAGAAATAAGAAAATATCAATTAGATCAAAGATTATATTTTTCATTATGAGGAAAAAATGTTGATATAAAAAAATATGTTGCTATTAGATTTCACCGGGTCAACCATATAAATAAATAAAAATACTCATGATAAGTATTAATTAAAAAAAACTTTAAAAGTTTTTTTATAAAAAAAACATACAAATAAAAAAATGTTTAATTAGAGATATACATTTTTTAAAAGAATCTCTAATCCTATATTAATTATCTATATTGAAGAAACCATTTTGCTTGCTAATAAAAGAGATGTTTTTTGAAGAAGAAAAAAATATTAATAAAAAATGAAAATTTTGAAAAAAATAATATTTTTATCCTGAATTACCGTTCTTTCGAATATCAATTTTTACTGCCATACAAAAAAAAAAATTACTCCTCGCTTTCCTTTTTAATCAGCGTTCACAACTCAATCATTATATGATTTATCCATTCATATATTTGTTGGAAAACAAATGCATAATGTTGAAGCCTTTTCGTCCTTTGTTATAAATTAGCTAGGAATCCTTTCCACAACATATACCCCTGCGTAGTAACTTCTATTAAAAGGCAGGAAAAAGTTGAAACACAGATGACAGATTGCACGCTTGTGGTAGAAGATATGCCATGACCGAGCAACCTCGCTAAGAAGCTCAAGCAGTTAAATAGACGGGAAAAATACCGCTTTCCTACTTTCCTACTAGTCTCATGAAGGCAAGCCTATTCACCAAACCAGTCATCGACAATTCATTTCATGTGTCTCGTGAGAATGCAAATTGAAAGATGAAAGTGAATTACTGGTCCATTCTTACTTCCACCTCAGAGAACCATCAGTCTTCTCAGTATCTTCCCTGCACAACCCAATAAAGACGAGAGAAATAAGATGATATGGTGCAGGGCAAAAGGGAATCAACTCTTTCTTAAAACTGTACATTTTCACAAAAACTGATGGTGTTCAGCTTCTTCTCCTCACATTTCATCAGTGTACTTCACTTTCAAGCACGCAGAGTTTCCCAGGAGATCTATTGGTAATTGAAGAATAGTAACCACTAAACTCTTGATGATAAAACTTTCCAGTAATCTAACTTGTAAGCAGTCAGGGGCTAACCTAGCTACACAAGATGGCATTTTAATCTATCTTCCGATCAACAAATCTACAAGTCATGCGTGCATGCATGCAAGGTCAGTAAACCATTCTTCGTCCTCACCTGCACTATGAAACCATCTATGGATAATCTAAAAACAGTGTGAGAAAAAAGTTCCGTTTATTCACTTAATGGGGGGTGTGCCTTACTTGGTTTGACCACCCTGGTGGTCCCAATGGTGCATAGTTCCCTTGCTCTCCTTGCATGCCCATCTGCTCCATTTGTGCAGACCTCTAACCTTCACCTGGGTTACGTTGTCCATAGCTACTATTTCCACCTTGCCCATAGTTTCCACCATAGGTGGGAGAATAATTCCAGTTCTCTCCCCTGTAATCTCTTTGCCCAGGAGATTCATGATCCCTCCAATCTCCTTGTGTAAAGCTCCTTTGGTCTGGGTCATACTGATTTCCCTGCTGTCTTTGGAAGTAACCTTGCTGTCCTGGGGGGTGATGATTTCCCTGCCGTCCTTGGTTATAACCTTGCCCTGGGGGAAAATGATTTCCCTGCTGTTCTGGGTTGTACCCTTGCTGTCCTGGGGGGTAATGACTTCTCTGCTCTCCCTGGTTGTAACCTTGCTGTCCTGGGGGAACACGATTTCCGTGCTGTCCTGGATATGTGTTCCTTTCCCCAGGGGCATAATCCCTATTGTTCATCGGCATCCTTCCTCGCCCTGCAGGACCATGATTTTGCTGTGGTGGACCATTTTGTTGAGACCTGTAGTTACTACCACCTACTTGCTCTCCTTCGTTGTAACCTTGCTGTCCTGGAGGATCATGATTTCCTTGCTGTCCTGGATACATGTTCCTTCCTCCAGGGGCATAATCCCTATTGTTCATCAGCATCCTTCCTCCTAGCCCTGGAGGACCATGATTTTGCTGTGGTGGACCATTTTGTTGAGACCTGTAGTTACTACCACCTACTTGCTCTCCTTCGTTGTAACCTTGCTGTCCTGGGGGATCATGATTTCCTTGCTGTCCTGGATACATGTTCCTTCCTCCAGGGGCATAATCCCTATTGTTCATCAGCATCCTTCCTCCTAGCCCTGGAGGACCATGATTTTGCTGTGGTGGACCATTTTGTTGATATCCGTAGTTACTACCACCTCCTTGCATACACCCTTGCTGACTATACTGGGGTTGCAGCCCGTGATAATTTGGAATTGGACTTTCTCGCTGGTCAAATCTTGGTGGAATTCCACCTTGCCCATAGTTTCCACCATGGGTGGGAGAATAATTCCAGTTGTCTCCCTTATAATCTCTTTGCCCATGAGGTCCATGATCCCTCCAATCTCCTTGTGGAAAGCTCCTTTGGTCTGGGGCATAATGATTTCCCTGCTGTCCTTGGTTGTAACCTTGTCCTTGGGGGTGATGATTTCGCTGCTGTCCATGGTTGTAACCTTGCTGTCCTGGGGGGTCATGATTTCCACCACCTCCTGGGGGGTAATGATTTCGCTGCTGTCCATGGTTGTAACCTTGCTGTCCTGGGGGATCATGATTTCCTTGTTGTCCTGGATACATGTTCCTTCCTCCAGGGGCATAATCCCTATTGTTCATCGGCATCCTTCCTCCTAGCCCTGGAGGACCATGATTTTGCTGTGGTGGACCATTTTGTTGAGACCTGTAGTTACCACCACCTCCTGGCAATCGTCCTTGCTGACTATTCTGGGGTTGCAGCCTTTGATTATTTGGAATTGGACTATCTCGCTGGTCAAATCTAGGTGGAATTCTACCCTGGTGACGGCATCTTTCTCCCCCTCTCTGAAATTGAACTGTGGTTGGTCCCGGAGTGATCATTCTATGTTCATACTCGTCTCCTGCAAAGGACATCAAATGATTTTAATTCACCAGTTGAATGAACCACTATCAGACTTGCTTTTAAATAATTGTGTAACAGCCATAACACTACCTTAAAAGAGTAGAATAATAGACCATATACTACAACGCATTTCAACAATGAAATTGAATGAAGAAATTTCAATCACAAGGAGACAAAAATGACCTTCATATTCCTTGTTTCCGGGAGAATCTGGTAATACAAAAACAACCCTCGGAACGTCTGTTTAGAGAAAGTCAGTCAGCAAGCATTCAGGACAACAACAACAATAACAATGCACAAAAACAGATGGAAATTCAGAATGCAAGAAACCATCATCATATGTGGTTGAGTTTGACAGAAGGGGCAGATACAAAAGTGATTTTAATGTGTTTGATTGATGGGGACGGAGACAGCTCTTCTATAGCTAGTTTTTGGAGTGAAATTGTATACTTTCAAAATAGAAAGAAAAAAGGTCTCCATTGTCCCATTGTCTCTTCTGTCTAGAGACGGTGACTAAAAGCTAACACTACCTCTAAACTTTTCGGACTCTTGTTCCGTCATCAAAACCTGAAACCCTTGAAAAGTAGTTGTGCTACAAGCATATATTCTCTTCTTCGCCTCCTCAATACTGAAAACACATTACGCCATTAAAATTAAACTAAAAAATTATAACAAAAAATAAAAAATGAAACCTGCTGTTGAGTCCCTGGGCACAGATGCGTTCATAAGCAGCGATCATTTCTCGAGGCGAGGGTTTGGGTTCTTCTTTGGGGAAATCAACAGTCACCAGCCAGTAATTGTAAGCGCAGCCTTCGAACAGAGTTTTGTTCTCAGTGATTTCGCCTAAATTCTCGTATGCCCAGTACTGTTTCTCTCCTATTGCAGCCGTCGACGTCATCGACACTCTCGTTCCCGAGAATCCCCGCCATTGAGAAATGATTGGGGGCGTCTGTGCGGCTGGTGGTGCGATTGCCATAGGAGCGGGGAGAGAGGGGCTCCGTTGCCGAGTTGAAGAGAGAGGGGTTAGGGCTCGACGGAGGCGGAGTAGTCGTTGCGCCATGGCTATGCTAGGATTTTGGAGGGGGTTTATGAGAGGCTCTAGACTCTCTCTCTCTCTATTAGTTTTTTTTTTTCCTCCCTAGTTTTCAGTAACTAGCCTTTGGAAATGTGTTTCGAAACGTTTATTATTTAACAAATTTGTAATATTGTTACATGTGCTCCACACGCGCCGGAGAGTCTTTGCCATCTTTAGACAATACATGAGTCATGAGATATTACTGTATGATGACAAAACACCGTCTTCTGCGGTTATATCGGAAGTATCTTTTCAGTGGTTAGATAAAGGAGTTTTTTTTTTTCAATTTAATTTTTATTATTTAGATTATAATTTTTTTTGTTGTTTTATTTTGTTTTTATTGATTTTTTTAATTATATCCTTTATTATTTATTTTTATATAAAATTTGATCCTAATTTTTTTATTTTTTTTATTCTTTTTGTAATTAAGATTTATGATTTAAGTTTTTTATGTTAAAATTGATCCTTATTTTTTTTTTGTTACTATTTGCTTTTAATTCTTTTTTATTATATTTTTTTTTCAATTTCATCTTTAAATATTTTATTGATTGAGGGTTTTACTTTATTATTTTTTAAAAGTTTGTTTTCTTTAGCATTACTCTCAAACTCATGATCATGCTCACAAATTTGAAAATTAATATATGTTGACATTGTTTATTTTTTAGATATTTTTTTAAAACATATGCAAATGATCTATCATTTACTAATTATATCATGCCTAACATAAAAGTTAAAAGATAAAATGGACCACTTATGTTGTGTTAGTATAAAAATAAAAAGAAATAAAACAGTATGTAATAAAGTTGAGGAGAGAGAAAATAACTAAAAAAATTAGGTCAAGATTTCTTACAATATATTTTTTTTATTGTTTTTGTTTAAACCAATTACAAACTCCTATTATAAGCTTTAATTTAAAAGATATTTGATATTTTTTTTTTGTTAAGAAGTGAAACTAAAAAAAAAACAAGGAAATTGTCCATGCAAGATCAATTCTTATCAAAGCTCCTTATATCATTTAAGAGTTTATGATAATACAATAATCGAGTTATACTTCACTTACACCCTTAATATTTTTCAATTAAATGATGAAATCATATAATATAACTTGAAAATATTTTTTTATATTAAGTATGCATAAAAAATGTAGGGTATATTATATGCGCATATCCATTATTATTTTTTTGTTTTTTCCTGTCATAATATTTTTTTTTTAATTTATTTCAATTGATAAACGAGCATGTTTTGATCAAATAAGTGTAATGTAAAATATGTTTTGAGCTTATAAGGAAATAATTTAGATTATTAATATTTTGGTATATGACTTTATAAATTTGAGTCAATATAATCTGATTTTTTTTAATATCTTAATTTAAATTCAACAAGAATAATAAAAATAAAAATAATTATATCAATTAGTATAATGTTTTGATAAAATCATTATATAAGATATTAATATGATAAAAGAAATTATTTACAAATAACCAGACTATCCTCAACATTATGAGAGCATTGCAAAATAATATAATCTATAAAAGTTCACAAAACTATGGGAAAACATATAGCTGTATTTACAATAATAAGTTATCAGCTCCTGTTCACATAGATGAAGTCAAAGAGAAATTTCCTCATCAGATATCCAACTAAACAACAAAACAAAAACTAAAACACCTTAATGTCTTGCATGAGATACGCTGTGATTTATTAGTGTCGATTAATCAGTAATCAGCATTCAATAAATTTCTTCACATTTGGCAAGGAAAGGCAGTAACTTGATGCTTTCTGTACCTGCATTTTTGTATGATGGCCAAAGATAGCTAGGAAGATCCAGGAAAATATTGATTCTCTTTGTATATGAAGTGTTCAGCTGATCTTATTGCCTTTACATATGCTGTATGAATGCTCTTGTCTGCTTTCAAATTCTTTCCTAATACAAGATTCTGCAGAAAAAGGAGGTAAGTTATTGGAGCAGGTCTGGAATGATATCACATAAACATAAAACTAGAAGCACAAACTGGTTAATGTTAGCAAGTACTGCATAAAGCTAGTTCGAACTTGAGCCACGGCTTCTTGAGTGGAATTTGGAAATCCCTTCACAGATCCTGAATCAATAGATCGGAATACCTGTAAGAGAGACAATGATGATCATAATTTCTTTGGTATGTGTTTCAATTCTCCAAAGTCAACATTAGGCATCTTTCCCTTTATGAAAATCTGAACAGATTTGGAGAGAATTCCTTCACTATCTTTACTCATCATTGGAGTTATGCACCAAACCCCCAGAAAGTTATCTAAGAATTCATCTTCCACCTTTATTCTCAGCTCTTTTCCTCTTACATTATTCCCATTTCTAGGGTGAAGTTTGGCAGCAATGTTAAGAAGAATAGCAGCACGACAATTAGAAAAGCTCAATACTAGCAAAGAGGTTGGGATGATTAAGTATCAAAATATATCTAGCTCTTTTCCTCTTTCCTGAATTGATTGTCTCAACTGGTATCTCCACTACTCCAATAAGATGCACCCCAAGAAAATCATTGTCCTTAACATGAAACTTCATTGTCCTAAAATCGATACATCCAATTCACCATGCAAAAAAAAACAAGTTCCTTTGTATCCGGAATTGCAATAGATTGAGTCTTTCGAGGAACATTAGTTTCCGTACCCATTCTGTCTTGTTAACTTGGCAAACACCAAATTGTCAAGGCACCTATATTTGCCAAAACTAGATCCAAAGTTGATCAATCAGAAGCTAACATCATAAAGCTTGTGAAATTTACTGTTTTGCAGATGGACCATACAATATCACAAACATTCATAAAATATGGCAACTCAGTATTCTTACTTGAGTGCATCAAAAGCGTTAGGCAGAGCTTGCAGTCTCTGTAAGTTGACACCAGGAATCTTTCCCATGCTGAAATGTCAGGAAAAAAAGATTAGGAACAAAATGATCAGTTTGAAGACAAAAATATGTACACAACCACCCAGCATTCACTACCACCATGCATGCACATAAAGGCATCACAGTTCAACGAACAACCATGGTACAAACCACAAAACATCTATGCAGATTAATAATCTTGTATATAATTTACAGTGGGCGTTTAGATGCCAGAAAAATCAGTGATAATAAGCAAGTCTGTTAAAGATTAGCAAAAATTCAAGCTTCCATAAAGCTACACCAAAATCCCATAAATTCCAAGATGAAAGTGATTTACAAGTCCATTCTCTCTTCCACCTCAAAGAACCATCAGTCTTCTCAGTATCCTCCCTGCACAACCCAATAACATCGAGAGAAATAAGATGATATGGTGAAGGGCAAAAAGGAATGAACTCTTTCTTAAAGTTGTTCATTTTCACAAAAACTGATTGTGTTCAACTTCTCCTCACATTTCAGCAGTGTACTTCACTTTCAAGCATGCAGAGTTTCCCAGGAGACTGTTGGTAATTGAAGAATAGTGACCACAAAACTCTTGATGATAAAACTTTCCAGTAATCTAACTAGTAAGCAGTCAAGGGCTAACCTAGCTACACAAGATGACATTTTAATCTATCTTCCCATAAACAAATCTACAAGTCATGCGTGCATGTAAGGTCAGTAAACCATTCTTTGTCCTCACCTGCACTATGAAACCACCTATGAATAATCTAAAAATTGAGAAAAATAAGGTTCCAGTTAATCACTTAATGGAGGGAGTGCCTTACTTGGTTTGACCACCCTGGTTGTCCCAATGGTGCAGAGTTCCCTTGCTCTGTTTGCATGCTCCTCTGCTCCATTTGCACGGACCTCTGACCTTCACCTGGGTGACGTTGTCCATAGCTAGTATTTCCACCTTGCCCATAGTTTCCACCATGGGTGGGAGAATAATTGCAGTTGTCTCCCCTATCATCTCTTTGCCCAGGAGATCCATGATCCCTCCTCCAATCTCCTTGTGGAAAGCTCCTTTGGTCTGGGTCATAATGATTCCCCTGCTGTCCTTGGTTGTAACCTTGCTGTCCTGGGCGGTAATGACTTCCCTGCTGTTCCTGGAAGTAACCTTGCTGTCCTGGGGGGTAATGATTTCCCTGCTGTTCTTGGAAGTAACCTTGATGTCCTGGGGGGTAAAGATTTCCCTGCTGTCCTTGGTTGTAACCTTGCTGACCTGGGGGATAACGATTTCCATGCTGTCCTGGGTTGTAACCTTGCTGTCCTGGGGGGTAATGATTTCCCTGCTGCTCTTGGTTGTAACCTTGCTGACCTGGGGAATAACGATTTCCATGCTGTCCTTGGTTGTAACCTTGCTGTCCTGGGGGGTAATGATTTCCCTGCTGATCTTGGAAGTAACCTTGTCCTGGGGGGTAATGATTTCCCTGCTGTCCTTGGAAGTAACCTTGCTGTCCTGGATACATGTTCCTTCCTCCAGGGGCATAATCCCTATTGTTCATTGGCATCCTTCCTCCTAGCACTGGAGGACCATGATCTTGCTGTGATGGACCATTTTGTGGAGACCCGTAGCAACTACCACCTCCTTGCATGTGCCCTTGCTGACTGTACTGGAGTTACACAACCCAATAAAAACAAGAGAAATAAGATGATATGGTGAAGGGAAAAAGGGAATTAATTCTTAATTAAAGTTGTTCATTCTCAAAAACTTATTGTGTTCAACTTCTCCTCACATTTCAGCAGTGTACTTCACTTTCAAGCATGCAGAGTTTCCCAAGAGATTTATTGGTAATTGAAGAATAGTAATCACAAGACTTTTGATGATAAAACTTCCCTGTTATCTAACTTGTAAACAGTCATGGGCTAACCTAGCTCCAAAAGATGACATTTTAATCTATATTCCCATAAACAAATCTACAAGTCATGCGTGCATGTAAGGTCAGTAAACCATTCTCCGTCCTCACCTGCACTATGAAACCACCTATGGATAATCTAAAAAATGAAAAAAAGGGTCCTAATCACTTAATGGGGGGAGTGCCTTACTTGGTTTGACCACCCTGGTTGTCCCATTGGTGCATAGTTCCCTTGCTCTCCTTGCATGCCCCTCAGCTCCATTTGTGCGGACCTCTGACCTTCACCTGGGTGACGTCGTCCATAGCTAGTATTTCCACCTTGCCCATAGTTTCCACCATGGGTGGGAGAATAATTCCAGTTGTCTCCCCTATCATCTCTTTGCCCAGGAGATCCATGATCCCTCCTCCAATCTCCTTGTGGAAAGCTCCTTTGGTCTGGGTCATAATGATTCCCCTGCTGTCCTTGGTTGTAACCTTGCTGTCCTGGGCGGTAATGACTTCCCTGCTGTCCTTGGTTGTAACCTTGCTGTCCTGGGGGATCGTGATTTCCTTGCTGTCCTGGATATGTGTTCCTTCCTCCAGTAGCATAATCCCTATTGTTCATCGGCACTGTTCCTCCTAGCCCTGGAGGACCATGATTTTTCTGTGGTGGACGATTTTGTTGAGACCCGTAGTTACTACCACCTCCTTGCATATGCCCTTGCTGACTATACTGGGGTTGCGGCCCTTGATGGTTTGGAATTGGACTTTCAGGCTGGTCAAATCTAGGTGGAATTCTGCCTGGATCACGGCGCCTTTCTCCACCTCTCTGAAATTGAACTGGGGGTGGTCTCGGAGTGATTACTCCATTTTTATACTTGTCTCCTGCAAAGTAGATCAAATGAGTTTAATTCACCAATTGAACTAACCACTATCAAACTTGCTTTTAACTAATTGTGTAATAGCCAAGTGACCAAATGAAAGAGCTAATACTACCTTAAAAGAGTAGAATAACAGACAATATACTAGAATGCATTTCAACAATTGAATTGAAAGAAGATATTTCAATCACAAGGAGAAAAAAATGACCTCCATTTTCCTTTTTTACTCGCGAATCTGGTGATACAAAAACAGCCCCCGGAACACCTGTTTAAAGCATCATCACATATGACAAGTCAGTAAGCAAGCATTCAGGACACCAACAGCAATAACAATGCACAAAAAACAGGTGGAAATTCAGAATGCAAGAAACACAAATGTATGGTTACGCTTGACAGAAGGGGTAGATACGAAAGTGATGTAAATGCGTTTGATTGAAGGGATGGAGATGGCTCTCCTATAGTTAGTTTTGAAGTGAATTTGTTTACTTTCAAAGGGCCTCGTTTGTCCCACTGTCAAAAGCTAACACCTGCCTCTAAACTTTTCGGCCTCTTGGTGCGTAATTGAAACCTGAAACCCTTGGTAAATAGTTGTGCTACAAGCATACATTCTCTTCTTCGCCTCCTCAATACTGAAAAAACATCACGCCATTAAAATTAAACTAATAAATCATAACAAAAAACAAAACAAAACATGAAACCTGATGTTGAGTCCCTGGGCACAGATGCGTTCAAAACCAGCGACCATTTCTTCAGGAGAGGATTTGGGTTCTTTTGGGAAATCAACAGTCACCAGCCAGTGAATGTATTCGTTGCCTTCAAACAGAATTGTGTTCTTAACAATTTCTTCTCCATCCTCGTATACCTTGTACTGTTTCTCTGCTAAACCAGTCGTCGACATCATTGACACTCTCGTTCCCGAGAATCCCCGCCATTGAGAAATGATTGGGGGCGTCTGTGCGGCTGGTGGTGCGATTTCGATAGGAGTGGAGAGAGGAGGGCGTTGCCGAGTAGAAGAGAGTGGGGTTAGGGCTCGACGGAGGCGGAGCAGTCGTTGCGCCATAGCTATGCCAGGGTTTTGGAGGGGGTTTAGACTGGAATGAAAGGCTCTAGACTCTCCATCCCTCCCTCCCTCTCTAGTCAAGGGCTCTTACCTTATGGTACATTGATTTTACATAAATATTCAATCTAGTACATAGACTTTAATTATCTTTGTTTAAGTACACCGATTTTTCAGGACTTTCAATCAAGTCCAAGGCTCTGTTTTCTGCTTATGTGTCCTAAGGGAAAGCTGCAATTTTGATACATCAACTTTCACTTTTTCTCAATCTAGTACACGGGCTTTAATATTTACGGGTCTGAAATTTTAGAGCAGTTCAAAGGAAATTAAAGCTTCATTTGTTTTTGTTGTACGGTCAACGGTGTGCTGTGGTGTATGTTTTATCCTAAATATACATGTCTATCAATATATATTATAGTTTTATATAAATTTTATTAAAAACTCCTTTCTAAAATTTTGGATAAAAAAAAACTACAATTTATAATCTTTTTAAATTTATTTTTTAAATTATAACTGCAAAAACTTTTGTAATATCAAATATATATTAAGAATCTGTTTGTTTTTTTATTTTAAAAATGTTTTTGAAAAAAAATTAAATTTTTTTTTTGCTTCAAGTTAATTTTTTTTATATTTTCAAATTATTTTAATGTATTAATATTAAAAATATATTATTTTAATATATTTATAAATAAAAAATATTTTTAAAAATAATCACTAAATATACTATAAGCTTATTATTAAAAAGTTGAAAAACAGCGTAGTGGAAGGAGAAACCTAGCAAAATGAAGGGAAAAAAAGCTTTTCAAGCTTCCGTAATGCATATGAAAACAACATTGAGAAAATACTAGATGTCATACATGTGCACTGCCGCAAGCTTACGGTATATCTATATCTTGTCGTGAATTTATAAATTATACGGAGAAAAGTTAATGTAATCTACAATGTTTTCAAAAAAATATATAAAAAAATATTTTAAAAAAAAAGAAAAAAAATCATGAAGAGAAACACTGTAGCAATCTATAGTGTTTTGTCAGGAAATATACAGTTGTAATTCTCAACCAACTCAATATTAAAAAAAAAAATTGATAAGGAAAATTTTGAAAAAAATTCATAACAAAAAAAAATGTGGAGAATAACTGTAGCAATCCATAGTGTTTTTTTTAAAAAAAATACAAAGCTAAATTCTCAATCAGTTTAATATTAAAAAAAATAGAAACAACAAAGACAATTTTGAAAAAAAATCATATAAAAAAACAAAAATCATATAAAAAAAAAGAAAAAAGACCCATGTAGAGAAACACTATAGCAATGCATAATGTTTTGTGCGGAAAACTATAGTTGTAATTCTCAACCAGCTCAATATTAAAAAAATAAAATCAACAAAGATAATTTTGGAGAAAATCATAATAAAAACATAAAAACCATGTGAGGAAACACTGTAGCAATCCAAAATATTTTAAAGAAAAAAAAACTACAAAGTTAAATTCTTAACCATCTCAATATTAAAAAAATAAATTCAACAAAGATAATTTTAGAAAAAAAATGTGGAGAAACACTATAGCAAAGCAAAAACTATGTGGAGAAACACTATAGTAATTGATAATGTTTCAAAGAAAAAAACTATAAAGCTAAATTCTCAACCAGTTAAATAGTAAAAAAATAAAATCGACAAAGATAATTTAAAAAATATATAAAAATAAGAAGATAATTTTGGGGAAAAAAAAGAAAAAGCATATGGAGAATGGAAAAAAACAAAGAAAAAAGAAAAAACATACGGGGAATGAAAAAAAATACAAAACAAAACATGCGGGGAAAGCTAAATTATTTTTCCCACGTGTTTTAGAGTATTGTTAATAATAATGAATAAGAAATTGAATATGAAAATGAGGTAAAAAGATAATCTAAAAGTTTATTTAAAATATAAGGAATGAGTTATCGCCTTAACAACAAGGTTTTGGAAAGCAATATGCATTTTGTCATGGCGTTCATGGTGTAGTTTTTTTCTCCTGGATTTGGATATTGATAGGTTTTTGAATGTGTTGGAATTAATTATAAAACTACATTTAAAATAGTTAAGGAGTCACTATCAAGTATTATAATCACTTGGAAACTTACTGGTCTACAAGAATCGAGGTAAAAAGGCTAATTGTGTATGAAAAAGACGTTTTACCCAAGTGCATCTCATCTAAGATAAACTATATTATTGATTGTTTGATTTTTTTAAGTCATGTTTTTATCTGTTTGTCTCTCTAAAATTCAAAAACAAGTTATCCTTAATAAGGTAGTCTCTATCTTATGAATTCAAGGTAGATCCTTCTCGGTAAAAAGATCTCTATCTTTGGAGACTCAAGACAAATCTCTTTCAGTAAAGAGGTTTTTACCTTATCAAGTTAAAATCTAATCATTTTAAGGTCTAAATTTTAATAGTGTATTTATTTTTATTTTGTATCTTTAATACATGAGGATATACTTTACGTTGTAATTTTATATCCTCAAATATTAAAGTCTATAATTAATTTTAATATTTTATTTTTGTCAATTTATTTAATTTAATACCTGGAATATACATTGCATTGTAAAATTTATACCCCAAATATTAATTAAACAAATTAATTTTGGTGGTGTTTTTGAAATTTTGATCAAATCCTAATGGATAATCATAAACTTGTTATTATATCCATTAATTGATTTTTGTATTTTTCAAAATATGATAAAAATTCAATTTTTTTTATAAAATATTCATGAAAACTTTTAGAATTTAGTCATATGCACACAAATAAAGATATATTTTTTTATTTTCTTTATAAATAATTTTGAATTTTTTCAGAATTTTTAGAAATCATTTGGGATTTGTATAGCAAAATAAAAAAATAACAAAGAAAACTATCAAAAAATTTGTTGACTTTGTGATTTGAAAACCATTTGGGATTTGTGTGTTGACATGACATAAGAGATGTTTTGATCCTTAATTAACTGTGTTAATGTTAACTAAGGATATGTTATTGATAAAGTAGACTTTATTAACATATCATAAGAGATATTCTAATACTTAGTTAATTGTGTTGATGATAAGTAGGGATATGTTATCAGTATTAGTCGACCATGTTGACAAATATAAAAAAAAAATACTTATTAAACCATGTTAATGGTAATTAAGGAAGTGTTGTCAACATTAATTGATTGTGTTTATAAAATATAAGAGATGTTCTGATACGTAGTTAATTGTGTTGATGTTAACTAAAGATATGTTGTCGATATTAGTTGATCATGCTAACAAAACATAAAAAAAGTTCTGATATTTACTTAACCATGTTGATGGTAACTAAGGATGTGTTATCAATATTAGTCGACTGTGTTAACAATATATAAAAGGTGTTTTAATACTTTACTTAAATATATGTAAATCAAACTTTTATATGTTAAATTCATCTGTGCTTCTATTATATCGAGTATATAATTAACTAATGGAAAGAAAAATTAGAATTGATATAAATGACTATGAATGAAGAAAAATTTAATGGACTAATAAATAAACCGGTGATATATCTAAGATATCTATGCAAAATTTATAAGAAGGTGTTTTAAATAAGATATAACAGGATAATTTTTGGATAGGGTTTTGTATAAGAAAGATTCTGCTGAAATTTATCAAATTCAAAAAATCTTTTAAATAGTTTGTTTAAATATATTATGAAATATTAAATAGATGCTGCAAAGGAAAAAGTTCCATGGAGTAAAATTTGGTAGTGTTGTGGATGCAAATCGAGCATTGAAATATGTGTAATAATACATACGGTAACTCATCTTCCCGCTAATACAGAAAACATGTAGAAAGTTTGAAAAATAATCTAATAAAAACATGATAATAAATAACTGGTAATAAAAAGAATAGAAGAATATAGGAGTTATTATTTAAAATAAAAATGTTTAATGAAACGAAACATATAAGTTCATGTGGAAGTAAATGGGACGGTATAAAAAAGATATTGGATTTGGTTATATATATATATATGACCCTCATTTCTTGAAAAAAGGATATTGACTTTTATGTTCCATGGAGTAAATTTTATGAATTTAAAAGAGATTGATGGTAAATAATATACATGAGAGGATGAACAGAACGGGGGCAGGTGCAAGTTTGGTGAGCAAACAATAATGATTCGTGCAACCCCTCGTGTTAGGACAAAGATTATACTGTAATGAAAATAATTGTGAGACTCTAGCACTTGATGTGGCCAAATTAGATGAAAAATATATTTAAAAAAATGAAATAATTTTGTGTGATATTGTTTTGTCGAGGACGAATAACCCTAGTGGTGTCAATTTCTTGAGAGGAGAGGAGATGATAAGAACCAATCAAATCTTAATTATTATTATTATTATTAATTATCACTCTTTTCAAATAAGTCTTGATCATGATCATGGGTAACTTATGATCTCAAAAAAGTCAACAAAACTTTTAGTTGGTCATGTGCGCCAAACTATACCATGCCTGCCGCCTGGTTGTAGTCAATTTTTTATTTAAAGCCTATATAGTTTCTTACTTTTGAGAAATTATAAGCCTCCTCCCTCAAATTAAAAATTGTTTGATTCATTATCAGCCTTCTCACATGAATTAGATAGTTAACAATTGGATAATCTCCGTATACCAAAATTGAAAATTTCTGCCTGAAATCTTCTTCTTTTAACAAGAAAAAAGATATAAATATATATAGTAGTGATAATAAGTAAAAATAAGTTTTGATAATCATATAATTATTAAACTCACCTAATCCTTTTGCGGGTTACCTCCTGAGGGTGATCACAACCATGGGTAAGGGAGCACATCATGCCAAGCATTTGGTTTAATGGAGCTCATGTGTCTTCCACTATAGGAACAGAGACTGTTAGATCTTCAAAACTCCCAACTTTCAAGAGGCAAATAGAGAGAGAGAGAGAGAGAGAGAGAGAGAGAGAGAGAGAGAGAGAGAGCTCACTTTTTCCATGTGGGAAGGTTGCATTATGTCGCATGCAGCGATTCCCATGCAAAGAAAGTGAGAAATGTCCTAACAGGACAAAAAAATATATCAATATTAAACTAAGTACTAAATAAAACCTTTCTTTATATATATATAGATTTTCCCGGATTACATAGATTTCCATGATTCCATCTGCATGTTCGTCGATCATGGCTTTCCTTTCCTTTTCTTTCTGTTTGACAAAACTTAAAAAAAGTTCACTTTCAACTGCATTATTTCTGTAGACTGTACCGCTCCTCATTTCCTGGATCACCGCTTTCCTCTTGCTAGCTACCCTCCACTTGATGAAGCTGTCATTTAGTTTTTCAAAGAAAGTAAAGTTAACTTGGGTTGTTTAGATAACGTGATGGGGGAGGAGGACGTGCTGATAAGGCAAGGGAGATCTCTGGTTGAGACTCCCACTTATTCTGTAGCTACGGTTATTACAGTCTTGGTTTTTGTTTGCTTTCTCTTTCAACGCTCCATCTACAGATTTGGAAAGGTAAGTCATGTCCTCCTTCTATCTCTATATGCCTTTTAAATGGTTCCTTATAGTAATGTAAAGGGTTCTTTTTTTTTTTTTTGGGGGGGGGGATTTTCGTTTGTTCAAATAAGATAGCTATAGCTAGTGTGCTTAAAGACAGCAGTCACAGCACAGCAGCAACTTTGTAATCTTGTCCTTTTGGGGCCTATAGTGCTTAGTATTTGGATTAGTTGAGTCTTAAGGTTGAAGAGAACTACAATTTTGCTAAATGTCCTGTTTGGTTGCTGAGAAAATGTGGGAAATTAAAGGTTTGAGGAAATCTTCATTTTGGATTTTCCAATTTTGTGAAGGTTTGTCTGATTTTTATGTTTTGCTTTTGTACACAGTGGTTGGAGAAAACAAGGAGGAAGGCTCTGTTTGTTTCTTTGGAGAAGATTAAGGAAGGTGTGTGTTTATTATTTACTTCATTAATAGCAGCTGCAAGTTTGTTCAGAAAAGAAAAGGAAAAGAGAAATTAAGGCATGATTATGCTTGTTGATCAATGATTGAGAGAATGCTATACACAGGGTTCATGTGTTAATATCCTTAATTGATTTTATGTGTATATGCTTTTGAGGCATTTTCGAATCCATGTGGGTGGGTTGTGTCCTGTCTAGCTGGTTTTGTTTCGTGTTTGCCTTGCTCTCCTTCTTGTTCATTGCTGTGTTTTGAGAGTTCGAAGATTAAACATGGCTAGAACTGAAGAGGTGCTGGTTTTCGGTTTCTGGTTTTGATACGCCTTTTGTTTTGCTACTTGTCCCCTTTCTTCCTGTTAGAGCTGATGCTGCTTGGGCTTATATCTCTGCTCTTGGCACAATGTGCGCGGTGGATATCTGAGATCTGCGTGAATTCATCTCTTTTCAGCAGCAAATTCTATCTTTGTTCTGAGGAGGATTATGGCATCACTCAGAAAGTCTTGTTTGAAAATCCATCCCCTTTCCTGAATGAGAGCCATATTCCACCCAAAAGAATAACTACTCAAATATCTCATCAATGTGGTGAGGTAAATTTGCTTTTCTTGTCTTTTGAGTTTTATTAGGTGTGGTGATCGGGAACAAGCCATGGTAAGTTATAGTTTTCTCGATTGCAGGGTCGCGAACCATTCGTCTCACTAGAGGGTCTTGAGCAGCTCCACCGATTCTTATTTGTTCTCGGCATCACTCATGTCCTGTACAGTTGCTTGACAGTTGGTCTGGCTATGAGCAAGGTACTATTATCACCTTATTGATTATTTTATCTCTAGGTTTAAAATGGAGCTTCTAATGTATGCTATATATCGTAAATACTTTGATTCTCAACATCACCAATACTTGATGCCTGCCAAGTTTTATTCTTTAGTTAAGAAATTAAAAATCCAAGTTGCTCCAACTCCAAGAAGTATCATGAAGTCATTTCCAAGAAATATTATTGTTAGGAATTGGAATTACCTAGACTTTAAATTATCTGCTGTTTGTTTTCCCCCTAAAGCATCATACTGTATCATGTTAGCGGCTTATTGGGACTCTTTCTTCCAAAGAGGCTACGTGAACATAGGAAAACAAGTGACCTCTGTATGTTCGTCGTCTATTTAGAGAGGATGTAATAGGCCTACCATCACAACAGTCAAGAGAAAATTCAACCTGTAATTAACGAAACTGAATAGAGGAGGTGAATCCATGCATGCAGACAATCAAACTAGTACGGATTGCAGACTTAGCTTGTATGTTGTCTTTTCATGCAGTTTGTAGGCCCTTCTTGAACACTGCCGGGGCTTATTATTCTTCTTATTGCATGTCTTCCTAGATTTACAGTTGGAGGAAATGGGAAAATCAGACGAACTTAGTGGTTGATGGGAATTTACAAGGTAAGCAAATTGGATAACTAGTTTAATGAAGGCTCCTAGTGACATCTCACACCATGAAAACTTCTCCTGTCATGTCTTTTTCATTTGTTTAATGATGGATAGCCATTTGATACACGCTTCCCCTGTTTTCTTCTAGTAGACACCATACAAAACTAGTCGATTTCAGTTATGAGGCCATCTGATACATTATGTGCATCCACATTCCTAATTTAAATTTAATTGATCATCCGCTTTCTACTCCGCCCAATCTAATCTTTTTATGGCTATACCTATGTCACAAGGATATTGGCATCAGGCTAATTCATCGTGGAAATGGATTCTAGTTTGAGACCATGAGATACAGCAGTATGCACAACTAATCTTCCATTCGAAGGGAAATCGATCCACATTTTACCGGATCAAGTAATCTCCTTTAGTTATATCACAGGAACATTAACATATGGTAATCAGTTTTGCCAATTTAGTTGAGGTGACGACCTTCAGAGAGCTCCAGTTCAGAATAGATGGACAAATTGGTCTACATTCTGGTACCAGTGATTGCATTTAGAGGCAAAGAAGAAAGCCTCGCAAGCTGTCTTGTAAATCGCTTATTGCACATCTATAGTTAAGTTAGTAGCACATTATGGTCTTACGTTCTTGTATGAATTGAAAAAAAAGGACTGAGTTTAATAACAAGAGTTGGATTGTGCAGAAATCATGGACCAAACATAGACATTAATGTAGGAATGCTACATTCTGTTAGTCTTATGTATGAAAGTTCCTTTCAATTTTAAGATATCAATCATATGGCGGTGAGCACAAGAATCTGCCTATTATACAAAATGGTCTGTGTTATGTGCTAATGGCTGCTGGAAGTGTGTGTAGACTTCTTACTGCAGAACCTTTACTTTTTGTATACTGTTTTTATGCCATTGTTCCTTTTCCCCCCCTGTCTAATAAAAATTTCACTTTGATAATATATTTATCTAATTGTTATTATGTGGTATCCAAAATCTCACCGTGTTATCTTTCTCTCACTATTATTTTATATAGCAAAGAAAAACAAGGTGATGAGGCGGCAATCCACCTTTGTTTTCCACCACACATCTCATCCTTGGAGCAGGAGTCGAGTTCTCATTTGGATGGTAATTTCCTTGCTTTCTATGTGTATGACTCTTTGTAAAGTTGTGATGTTTTTCCTTGTTTTTGGCAATTATTTCTAGTGCATATATTGGTGGCATCTATCATTTACTTCAAAGCATGTTCTGTGGACTAATTTAACATAATATTTGTTGTGAGATCCATTCTTGCACTCTAGTATGGACATTGTTGTATATATATTTCTGGCATGGAAATGGTGTTTGAAGGATGTATGGAGGACTAACCAAAATTGTTTAGTTGACACATTGGTTTCCTTTCCTTTTCAATACTCTTGGCAACCTATTATTTTGAAGTTAAGGTTCTTTGAGTAGGTTGGAATTTTGTTTGAAAAACCTTTAGTTTCCGCAATCTTGCTGTGGCATTTCTTGACTTCCTGACAATATAAGAGGCTGAGAAATCTATGCAGCTTTGTGCTATCGATGATGTCAACAATTCCTCTGAAAGTCTTTAAATTGACTACAGGAATTTGTCTGGTTTTTGGTTTCAGTTTGTCAGGACATGATGAAGATGCAATAGGTTTGAAAATCCTTCCTTAGTGTCTCATTAGGAATCTGCACTGACTCATCACACAAAGGGTATTCCTTATGTAGAATGTCCCATTGGAAAACGAATGAAAGTCCTTGAAGTGAAAGTTTATCAGTTTTGTAAGCTGAGAATTTGTGATTAGGAATGATTAGAATTAGAGAAAATGAATCAGTGGGTTGAAGCAGACTATCATTCTCACAAATGATATTGCTATATATTGACACTTCAAGTCACAGAAAATAGATTGAGTTGAATTTACATACTGTGCTGAATTTATATCTGGATAGATGCTTAATAACTTGCCCTTACAGATTCACGATTTTGAAAGATTTTACATTGGGATCAAGAATTCTATTTAGCAATTTGTTAAAATCCAGAAAGTGAATGGATTAATGTTCAGAACCTAAACTTGCTGTTAGTTTTGCTAGTATACGTAAGTATATTGTTTAGAGCTAGTCTTTACTTCATGGTTTAACAAGTCAACCAGTCATATAAAAGAAAGATAAACAGAACCTTCAGTATTGTGTTGAAGAAAGTCTTGCTGTTCAAGTTGGATGATACTGCGTTGGTCCCTCCGATTATTCTGAAGGACAGTTTGTGAAATGAATATGCCAAATGGTAAAAAACCACCGCTATCCATGATGATAAATATCAGCAGCAATTTGTTTTTAAGCTCTTGAAGACATTTTATTGAATTGGTAAACTAAAACTTCATTCCCTCTATACTTGATTGTTTCCTGCTCCAATATGCCCCACAGGAACTGCTGTGCTGATTTAGATGGACAAGTGTTAAAGTTTGATTTCACTGAATCCTCTGAGATATAAACAAATTGCCACTCATATCGTTTCTTATTTCTTAGAAGGACAAGTGTCAAAGTTTTGTGGTGCTCATTTTTTTTATCCAAACTGATGCATCAGAACCATAAAGGATGACTGGTTGAGTATTCTATCTTCTTGTTCAATGGTTATGCTATTTCATCTCAATGAGCTAGCACATAAAAGTACAATAAATCTACACAAAACACTTTCGACTCCAACCTTGCAACTGTTGTTTCATGAATTAGCCAACTCAATGTCAATCAAGTGCTAACATCCTGAATGCACAAAATAATCAGCAGAATGTAGCACATCTCAAACAATTGGCTATTCTATACACTGCTAGTTTTATTGACAAAAGACTTCCCCTCCCATGAAATCAAGCATTCTCCACATCTAGGACTTGTATTATGCAATTGAGCAGTCCTATGAATCAATATCTGGTGGGAAAATGTTACCTACACCAAACCCACAATTAATACTGTTCAACATTTTTGTGTAAGCTTACTAGAACAATGCTCCAGATATTCGTCTGATGATTTTGGTTGTCTGGCAATCAAATGATTCTGAGACTTTTGTCGGAATCGGTATTATAACACTTACTGAAGATATGATGTCTAATGGCCATACCATTTCCAAAGAAACAGCGCACAGGAAGACCAGTGTATCTTCCACCCATCCTACTTTGGATGACGATCAATTTTGACTTTTGTAGAACAGGGTTGAACTTTGAGTATTTCCTTATTGTCTTTCCTGCTATATTATTTTTTCCTTCATTTTTTTTCTCCCTATGCTCCTTTATTGCCTCATCTGGGAGGGATTCTGACTGTGTTTTACTTGTGAAAATGGTGTGCTTGTGCAGCTTTGCTTCTTTCGACAATTTAAGAGCTCTATAAAGAAATCAGATTACTTGGCACTACGATTGGGTTTCATCACTGTGCGTGTCTAATTTTTCTTGATGTGTTACTTGATTATCTGTTGTCTCTATTTGGCTTTTTCCATCATAGTCACCATACATATTCTAACTTTTATCATTTTCAAGTTGATCTTGTGAATTCCCTTTGAAATTCTCCTTTGTAACATCTGATCCTCATGAAGGAATCTTCAGCGTGTGTACTCCATGCACTTTAAATGGAACTAGTGACTTAATTGTCATTCTATTTTGACAGACTGCTGGCACCCAGCTATTTAATATTTGAAAATAAGATATATTCTTGTTTCATGGAAAAATAGTATGAGATCCAGAATTGCATCCGAAGAATATGGAAGATTTTCAGCAGATTACAGTTGAACAGGATAATTTTTTGTAGATGAAAATCATCGAGTTTAGTTTCGTGCATGCAAACTCTACCGTGCTAGCAGTTCAATATTATTCTATTTGTAAAGCCTTGTTTAAAAATGCTTCATTGTTAACTGGTAGATCTTAATTCATTTAGGATATGAAAAGAATCAGATCATTATGTTGATTAGCTCTTTGGTCATGTACTTATCCTCCTTTTGTTGGTTTCATTTCATTAACTTTGTGCTGAAGACATGTTGCATGTTGTTATCATGTTTTCAACTCTGCAGAAGCACAAACTGCCAATTTCTTATGACTTCCACAAATATATGGTCCGCAGTATGGAAGACGAGTTTCATGGCATCTTGGGGATCAGGTATGTACTCATTTGAATAATTTTAGTTCTTCCACCAATTTCCTCTGATCGAAAAAACTACTAGCTCTTTGCAGTCATTTTCCATTTTGGATCACATACCTGCAGTGTCCCTACAGATTATATTCCAGTCAGACATGGTTCAGCCTTGTCTGCTGAAGAGCCAGGTGGAAAAGAAGAAACAGTTTCTATCTTTAAAAAAAACTCATATGGGCTAGGCGATGCTTGTCAATTTTCATATACAAAAGAAAGAAACAGGCCTAATAAAATGGGGATGGAGGCTTTGAGAAATTATGGGGAAAACCACCTTTATCTTTCTTGAGTAGGCCAAAATAAAGGATATATGCATGCATTTTACCATCTGGATCATCTTGATAGTGGCAGGATAAGACTTCAAAATGGATCTGGTTCCTAATTTCATCGAGGAAGGTGAAGTATAGATTTCATTTTGGATGATTGAAGTTGCACATGTGCAAACATGTACTTAATTATGAGATTACATACTTTTACATCGGATGGACACCAGAAATGAAATCCTCATTCTGCGATATAATTATTATAGAACAGTAACCATTACAACCTTTGAAGTTTAAATACCTGTAATTTACCATGTTTTGGAGTTAGAAGATGAGGCTTAATGAATGCAAATATTTCAAGGAAATGAACATTGTTATATTGAAGGATGTAAATGTAAAATTTCCCTGAAGTGAAGAAGCAGTATAATGAGTTGAACTGAATCATTTTCCTAAATTTTGTAGCTGGCCACTTTGGGGATATGCAATAATTTGTATCTTCGTCAATATCCATGGTAACTTGTCGTTTCTTTTTCTAGCATGTAAAAAGGATATCTCTTTGGTATATGTTAGAGTCTACCATTTTGTTTCTGAAAGGTTAAATTCTTTAAATGTTCCAGGTTTAAATATTTACTTTTGGCTTTCCTTCATTCCTGCTATTGTAAGTATACATATTCTTTCTGTCACTTTATCTAAATAGTAACGGTTGCTGCATGGTATTTTTCTAACATACATGTTTCACATATCAAAGCTTGTGATGTTGATTGGAACAAAACTTCAGCATGTTGTTTTGACGTTAGCACTTGAGATAGGGGAACAAACAGGTCCATCCATTGGGAATCAAGTAAAGCCTCGAGATGGTCTTTTTTGGTTTGGTAAACCGGACATATCGTTGAGGTTGATACAATTTATCATATTTCAGGTGATGATATTGATTTATATCCTGTGTCAGATATATTGATCTCTCTGTGTTTCATACAGTTCTTCTCATTTGTTTTCTTGCCCTGCATGCAGAATGCTTTTGAGATGGCAACCTTTATCTGGTCCTTGGTAGGTTTGAGCCCCTTTTCTCATTCTTTCTGTGGGCTTCAGTATTTCTAGTGTCTAGGGGTTAGAAAAATTATCGTCTATATGTTCATGAGAATCGGGATGGTTCGCATTGTAGCTAAGGCTTTGAGAGAAACTGGTTCTTGAAACATGGTATAGCTTATGCAACTTCTGAAAAGGAACTCGTGGATAAGTTGACAACATAGATGGGTTAGCGGTGCTTGTCTCTTGTCACATCTCAAATGTCTCTAACTGTACATTTATTAAATAGCTTCAGGCTTTGGAAAGCAAAAGCTGATAGGTCCTTTTTTTCTTCTTTGAGGAGAATGGACTCTCATATTATCTATTCTTAATTATGAGTTTTCTAATTTCTTTGTGTTTAGTGGGGATTCAAGAAAAGATCGTGCTTCATGAAAAACCATCTCATGATAATCATTCGGTTAGCTTCTGGGTATGTTCCCTTCCTAATTTTGAACCTACCTTGCAGATTTTCTTCAAGTTCTTCCACTGGTATTGCCAATACATAAGTTTCCTGTATTTTCTAAGTTATATAATGATCTGGTTATTTGATCTCCTTGTATTAGTCCTCCACAAACATAAAGACACCACAGATTCAGTAACAATATATCTCCTTGTTTCTTCAAGTTGTTTATTCAGAATATTAATTTGGTCTTAGGAACCGGTTTTCAGCTGTGCACATGTAAGATAATCTCATATTAACTTTCTTAAGAATATCAGGAAAAAAATGTATGCTATCTGGTGCGAAATTGTATCCAATCAGTTACATATATAAGATGAAATCCCTTATCAGTTACACATTAGAAAATCTAGAAACTTAGGCTTTTGTCATCGAAGTTTCCTTCCATACACCAGAGGTTATCATGTATGCAAGGCCAGCGAAAATCCCTGTTTCTCTCCACCCAATAGCTATGACAGCAATGGAGTTAATCCTTAGTGTTGTCTGTCTAACATGCTTCTTCTAGCAATTCGGCAACTTAGGCCACAGTGGCTTCAGAAAATCTTCTTGTTGCAGTTTCTATTGACTCTGAGCTGCAGGCAAGAGAGAATCTTTTGAAGAGAGAACAGTTCCATGATGTACCTTTTCCCTCTCACAGGGGGGTGAGCAATCACAGGCTGATATTAAAGTTTCTCATTTGATGTCTTTCTTTTTTTCTTTTTAACT
The DNA here is from genome assembly GCF_951802175.1 of Populus nigra. Taxonomy (NCBI): domain Eukaryota; kingdom Viridiplantae; phylum Streptophyta; class Magnoliopsida; order Malpighiales; family Salicaceae; genus Populus; species Populus nigra. Next base: position 1,446,500 of record NC_084858.1, read on the forward strand.
CTCATGTCATAACTTTTGTTTTCTGTACATGGTGATGCCACAAGCATCCAACCAATGTTCATGTGCACCTAACCTGAATAATTAGCACTTTTGTTTTTCTGAAAATCCAACAACAAAAAAAAAGTTTTGTAATTTTGATTTTGAGTGTGTTAGTAGTAAGAACAGGTTGCTGGCATTGTCCAATTGCTTTCAAGAATTTCTACTGTTGGCAATTATTAATCTTTGGATTTCAGTGACCATCTTATATTTGTAAATGCAGGGTTCTAGTTCAGTTCTGGTGTAGCTACAGCACAGTGCCCTTGAATGTCATTATTACACAGGTTTGTGCAATTTCTTTTCAATGTTAGATATGCCAAGAAATCTTTTCACATTCCATTCAGAAGAGGGTTCATTGAACCTTTTTCACCATTCAGATGGGATCACGGTTTAGGAAGGCATTGGTTGCTGAGAGTGTTAGAGATTCTCTGCACAGCTGGTGCAAGAGGGTGAAGGAGAGGTCTAAACGTGACTCGGCAGCACTCTCAGTTGCTACAAGATCAGTATGTTCACTAGATACAACGATCGATGAGCAGGATGAAATCACAGTGGCATCCGGGACTCTATCGCGGTCCTCTTCCCTAGGTTCTTTGAATGAGGTAACTGTAGCCCCACCTCATGAACAAGAAGAGGCAGAAGAAGATGCTGAGACCTCAAATCCACACCAGGATCATCACCAACTTTCACTGCGGATAGAAGAGTACTTGAATGATACTACATTGCAGCCTCCACCGATTATCGATGAAGAGGATGATGATTTGGGCGATGAAGAGGGATCAAGAGCAGAGACTCTTATAGAATTATTTCAAAGGACTTGATTATTTTTTAGACAGCTTTGTTCATGGAAGCTTCATCGTCCAAAATGATGTTACTACTCGTCTATGAGCCTGACAAACGTTTCCTTGTACTGCCAAAACATTGAGGAGTTTTTATGTAGTCACTAAATGGTTTTTTTCTCCCACGCGAGGAGCAATTTTTTGAGTGTGTTTTTTTTTTTTTTTTTTTTGCACGAAAACATATTTTTTTATTAGTAGTAGTATTGTTCTTTAAATAAAAATTAAAGGTAATCAAAATAAATGTTCATGCATTTGTTTTTATTTTGTATCACTTTAATTAAAACTTCCTTTCTTTATTTTGATAAAAACATGTTTTTCTTTATAAAAAATATTGTTTTTTAATAAAAACCTATAGATTCTAAAGCAAATTTCATTCATAAAATATAAACATTCATGAGAAAAAAATAGTTAATTTGAAAACATTATGTACATAATCTATAATAAAAATAAAAAAAATAGTTATTTTATTTTTATTAAATATCCATGAGCATATTGTTTTTAAATTTCTTTTTTATACTAGGTTCATATATAATTAACAATTCACTAAGTAATTATTAATATTACTATTAAAAACTATAGATTTATTTGAAAACTATGTTAAATAGGATAATAATTTAAATATTATTTTAATTATTTTATTTATAGTAAATTTTATTCAAAACTTTTTTAAAAAATAAATTAAAAAAATTGATGGGTAATCTATAAATAATAATAATAAAAAACGATGCCTAGGCATAGGAGGATGGCCAACATGCCTTTTCTAAAATAAAAAAGTACAGGCATCCGCTTGCTTGACTTGCTTTCTTTCTTTCTTTTTTCTTTCTTTAAGGAGTGTAAAATATACTATTCACCCTAATTTTTTATATAAAAAATAAAAAAATGAATAATGTGTTGTTTCCTAGTTTAAATTCTTATCATTTTTGCCCAAAATCAAGTTTCAAGATTTTTTTTACCCTTGAAATCTACTTTTTTTAATTTATTTTTACTTATAAACATCTTAAAAATATCCCAAAGACCTTATTAAACTCATTTTTAATTTAAAATACCTTTCAATCAGTCTAAAAACTCATTATATTGAATAAAAAAAATCTTCTTAAACCTCAATCTAATTTTTAAAACTAAATAAATAAAAAAAACTCCAAAACATCTCAACGGAACTTTTATATATGAGATGAATCTATTAACACAAAGATTAGTTTTTTTCTAGTCAAATTTTGCCTGACCAATCTCCTTCTATCTCCTTTTATTTTTTTGATAATTTTATCTCTCACCTCACGGATACTTATGGACTGAAAAAAAAAAAAAATTCTTAGGATCAAAACATAAACTCTTAAAATTTTAGGACCAAATATGTGTAAATTGAAACCTCAAAGACTAGATTGAGAATTTCCATGCCTTTTGAGTAATTGACTCTCTTTTTTTATCTATTTTTACATCTAATCTTTCAATTTTTTAACTATAATCTTAAATTTAATTTTATAAAATCGATATTTAATCTTCCTCCACACTTCTCACACACAAAAACATGAAGGAAAGAAAAAAAAAGCATTATTCATTGAGCAGGAAAAGACTTATTCTCTTAATTTACAGTTGTGTTGTAGTTGCAACTGTAATTCTCTCGGTACAGGGCTCTTGCCTTCTCTTACTTTTATCTGTGGCATAGAGAAGATCTTAGCCCAACTAAGCTAAAAGGCACCTGGTTGCGAGTGAAGGCCACTAAGGCTGTGTTCGATACTGTGTTTTTAAGCTAAAAATGTTTCAGATTAAGCATCCAAAACAAATCCATTTTTACAGAAACACTTGCAAAAGTACACGTCTGTGTGTGTGTGAGAGAGAGAGGGAGAGAGAGATCCATGGCGGTTGAGGAAACAATCCCATACACTAAGATTTATTAAGTAAACGCAGTTTCATTTGAGACTACAAATGAAAGAAGAAAAACTTGGGACAAATTAAATTACATGCTCAGTAACAGTAGAGAAAACAATCATAAAATCCCCCCCCCCTGCCGGAACACCACCGACGACACAAACAGAAAGAGATCTTATTTAACCGCTAAACTCTTCCTCTTTGTGTGTCTCGATGACAACATCAGACGTAGGATAAGCAACACAGGTGAGAACCCAGCCTTCCTCTATCTGGTCATCATCGAGGAAGCTAGCATCAGACTGATCCACAGTCCCCTTCACAATCTTGCCAAGACATGAAGAGCATGAGCCAGCCCTGCATGAGTAGGGGAGGTCAATCTCTTCAGCCTCCTCAGCATGGTCAAGGATGTAGATGTCATCGGGGCATTTAAACTCCTTCTCACCATCAGGAGTGATGAGCTTCACCGTGTGTGCTGCCATTGCTTTAACACGTCCTCCCCGACTGGCTTTCAAGCCAAGAAGAGCCTCCCCCACGTTGGGAAGTGCCCGTAGGCTTGTCACTGGCACCCGGCGAGTAAACGATGTGCTGACCATGGCGCTGGAGAGGGCTGCTGTGGTGGCCATTCTCTCTCTCTCTCTCTCTCTCTCTCTCTGAGTGTGGGAGGCTGCACTGAGGCACTGCTAGTGTTAGAATGATAAATGGTAGGTTTGTGGAAATGGTGTGGTTAAGAAAAGGAGAAGTCAAGTGGCATACAATCCTATCTGCCAAATGGCAACCTTTGGTGGCTGGCGTTATCTTTCTATTATCACCACACACACACACACACACACACACACACACACACACACACACACACACACACACACAGGTTCACCATTCTTCACCAATACTGTGGCTGGCACAATCCCATGACAGTTTTTGGCATCTTTTGACTTGTTTTGCTATCATTTTTTTTTATTTGATGTTAAAATATATTTTTTAATCGGATTGATCGCAAATAAATACCAACTCCTCTAAAAGAAAATATATTATAATAATAATTATTAATTATAACAAACTCTAAGTCGTTTGGGAGAAACATTATAGCTAAAATTGTGCGTGCCAAATTTAGTTTTTTTTCTTCGAACTTTTACGGCCAAATTGAAGATTAATTATTTTAAATTTATTATGTAAAGACAAGATTAAAAGAAAGGGACTGAAAATTGAAAGAAAGAGACTAAAGTTAGAAAACAGAAAAAATATATGGTAGTTTCAGAAATAACATGAAAAGTATCTTCATACTTTTCAAATCATAAAATCTTGGTTCCTTGATTTTTCAAAAAAATTAATTTTATTTTAGTTGTTAATTTTTTTTTCACCTCTTGGTGAGCGTGGCTTGTGTGCTTGAGCTCTTTTGTTCTCTTTTTTTTTTATTATGTTTTTTTAATTGTTAATTTTTAATGTGTTTTTTGAAAATATTTTTTTGCTTTATATTTAAATTAATACATTTTATCTATAAAATTTTAAAATGTTTATTTAGTTTTTTTGTAGTCCCTGATACACGGGTCATTTATGCTAAGCTTGTGTGCTTGAACTTTTTTTTTTTTTGTAATTTTTACAGATTTTTAAGATGTTTTCTAATAAAATATAATATAATTTTTATTTAGTTTATGAATATATTTTTTTAAAAAAATGATCTTAGAAAATTTTTTTATGTGCAACCTTATGTTTTCTCTTTCTCTTTAATTTTACTAAATCACTTTTCTACGTATTGCTTTTATTGTTGTGTTATCAAATAAAGCATTGGCTCCAATCAACCATGTTATTTTTCTATTTCAATATTATATTTTTACATCCATTAATATCTCTCAAGTTTTCAATTTATTCTTTGGTTAAATATTGTTTAAAAACAATAATGTTTGGTTTTTAATTGGTTTTCACATATAATAACAATATTTATTTTTAATATGTACAATCTTATATAATATATTTTTTAAATTTTTTTAATTGATTTTATATGTGTCTACTCTATAATCAGTTAATTAGATAAAAAAAAATTAATTTTAATAAATAAAATAATTAAACACAACCAGTTAAATGACATATATTATAAAATCAAATATCTTGATTTATATTTATTTTTATATTTTTCTAATATTATCTTTAGTTATTGTTAAAAAAATTCATTTATTAAATTAGATGATTTTTAATTTATTTAATTAAATATATGCTTTTCAATTTATGTTTAAGACTTTTTTATGTTAAAAAAGAAAAGGCCAGCAAGTTCAGATTTTCTGCTTGGAAAAAAAAAAAAAACCTTTTCATGTGGGGAGCGGTCAAATAGCTGGTAAATTTTCTAAATATTGATTTAAAAATACAACTTAGAAAACCAATAAAGAAATGCACTGTACCGTCCCTTTGAAATGAATGGCTGGAATATTTTGAATCCTTAAGCAACTCGTCGTTCTTTTTTTCCCGTCGCTGTACTACAGACAGGGAACTTCAGCCCAGCCACGCATCATGCTACGAACACCACATAAATGGATGTGAACACCATTGGTCTAATCATCTTGGACTTTTCCAAACCCTAATGTTCCATAGATCACAAAATTCATGGCCTACGGGACTAAAGCACACCACATGTTGTCCAGGGCCAGACAAAATTGCACTCGCCTGGCTCTTAATGCCCCGGGATTTAGCAGAGTTCAAGGCAAGTAGAGATAATAACAAAACACAAGGTGAATCTGAAAGTGCAGATACTGCTTTAAAAAATGTATGGCTTAGGAATCAAGAAAACCGGCCTAGTCAAGATTTTGTTTCTCATGAACAAGTCGAACACGAAGTTACACGAATGTTCAATGTCAAATTACTGGCAGAAACAGCAGAAAACAGCAGAGTTTTGCAGCAGAGCAAGATGCATTCCTGAACCCAAACATGAACATTCTTCCCAAGATCAGTGAATAGTAAGAACAAGTTCAACAAAAAAAAAAAGGATAATAGGCACCCGTCCTTTGTGTTGTCCACCTTGTTCCATAGCAAAACGTATAGCAAAATGACAGGCGTTTGATATATTTTTCTAGCTTCACAGATTACAAAACAATCTCTCAATTCTAAATTACGACTATCACTTACAGCAGGGGAAGAAAACCAAAAAATATCTCAGGGCTTCCCTTTGTCCAGAGAAAGAATAAATTTATACCCCATCCCAAAACCCTGTTCCATCATCTGTTGCGTTGTTAAGTCCCCCATACATGAACGGAGGCTTCATCTAAGAAATTATTGTCTCAACAATAAGAACATGCTCTGATGAAGCACAATCAGGTCTAAATTTTGTCGGTGAAGTCCTAGTCGCATTTAATGTTCTTATAGATCCTCCTCACAAACAAATTGGAGCCTAGATAACCAACAGCTCCTGCACATGCAAATAAAAAAAAGCATATCAATCATTAAGAGAGAAGAACAAAAGGGCATGATTAGGGCATCCTTGCTCCCTGGTCACTTAAGTCCCAAATTGCATCAATCACTACCCAAATTGCTAGTATTTGCTCTCTACTAGCAACTTATTGTCTCGGTGGGGCTCGTCACAAATTACTACAGGACAAACTAACAAAAATAATCTGTTTCCCATCAGAAACAAGAGGGGAAATTTTAGTGAGAATAGACATTAGAATAAGTCAGCACTAATGCAACAGTGACTGCAGTATTATGCATTATAAACAACAAAAATATCAAACTCACCACAGAGAATTCCTAATCCAAGACAGAACATCAAAGTGTATCCAAAATAGAAGCTGGTCTGGAAGAAGCCTGACATCTTAGTCTTCACGGAGTAGTAATATATTGAGTACAAGTACACATAAACAGCTGTTGAGGCAGCAGAGAAGAATGAAGTCCACTGCCAGTGATAGTTCTCAGCATTAAGCAAGAAATATGTCCCCACTATTGTTACACAAACTGTTACAATAATGAGAATCAGGAAAACAAGCAGCATAAAGCCGTATACATAGTACACCTGTCAACCAGTAACAGCAGCAAGGTTAGTACAGCGTCAAGCAGATACATTGCTTAATCTGTATTATGCACTTGTTTTCCAGTTCTCATAAACAAAAGACTTATGAGCGATCAGAAACATTTTAATGCACATAAAACATATCTGAACAGGCATGCCACTCAATAAAATAAAAACTAAGATAGGGTACCCAAGAAAACAGTCACTCAAGTTTAAATTGGATTTGAACACAGAATGGTTAGTATTTATTATATTTGCAACATGCTTTTTCCGAGCAGGAAAAAAATAATGTTGAAGTTCTTCATTTGCTTTAAAAGATTTGGCCAGACATAGATAAGCATGTCCATGCACTTGTTAAATAGAACTCCAAATAGGTTATTAAGCAAGGTTTTATAGAAAATTAAATTCCCTTGAAGTCTGGCAACGTAACAAACTACCGTCATACACATTAGATGAAAGTTTTAAGCCTTAAACTTATACACGATATTTGCTCCACACAAAAACAAGTGAAAATCAAGGGTATCAAGAAACAATCATTATACACGAGATTAATATAATTTTACTTGTTCCAATAAAAAATAAAACAGATATGTTCACCTTGTAATTCCAGAAGGATGTGAAGACAAAGTACATCTCAATGAATATGCTGCCAAAGGGCAAAAGTCCTCCCATCATTGAGACCACAGATGGTGTGAGGTACCATTTCTTCTCAGGAATTGGACGGGGAATGGTTTTCACACGACATGGATTGTTTGGAGCACCACTCCAATTTCTTCCAACAACAGTGCCAAGAAGGGCCAGAGGGAAGGAGATGAAAGCCCATATTACAAAAACAACCACCATGGTGCCAAAGGGAATTGCAGCTAAAGATCCATAGAATATAGCAATTGTGTTCAGGATGAACCCAATGCCAAAGCACATAAATGGAAATAGACAGGCAGTGAGAATCATCGACTTGATCCAACTTTTACCTGGCAGCCAAAATAGAGCCATAAGCAAATGATAAAGGACGACAAAGAGAACAGAAAATCAGCTGACTAATGGACAAAGATGCATACCTCCATGGCGAGAATACATCCCCCCGCTCACATAACCAGCAATAAATGATGTGAGAGCATAACATACTATGAAAGTCGTGACAATTGCTCCTCTCCTGCAACACATAAATAGCACCAAACATTACCTCACAAGCAATGACTGAAAGGGATAAACAAAGATTACAGCATTTTCAGCAGCCAAGCAAATCCAAACGGATTCAACACAACCATCAGTATGTGATACAATGATTCAAAGACGCAAGCATTCATAACAAACCCAATATACATGATTCATTATCATAGAAGAATGAAGTTAAATTTGAAAGGCTCAAAAAGATGAGATCTCCACGCCTCTCAATTTCAGCAACAGATATACCACAATGAAAGATGAGGACGCACAGTAAAACTAAATTTATTGTTAAATGACAAAATCCCCAACACAGCAAGCATATAGCCTGAAATGACATTAACCAAATGAATATCATTCTATGTCTATCTGTAAATATATACTGAACCTAATCCAAGCATGCAACCAAGGTATTCCAAGAATCCAAAGTTGTGACTCATCCAAAATCCTTGCCAGAAAAATCTCAAATGTAAATCCAGTCATTAATTTATTTTATCCCAATTGAAGAGCACCATTCTCACAGCACCAACTGCACCAAATCCATATTTCCTAACCCACTAGCGCCCTGATGTCTGAAGGCGATGTCAACATCAGAGGTGGCAGAAATATCAGTTATGACCATGGATCCATCTTTTACAACTTTAGGCACCACTATTTTGCAAGCGATCATTGAAAAGAACAGAGTCAAAGGCATCCTCCATCTCCACAATAACCCTCCCCTCAGATCTCCCTGTTGATAAACCTTAGTCAAGAACATCGTAGTTTCGGGATGACAAGCAGGTGGTGGTTGAGTAAAGTAGAAATGAGGGGTACAGGTATGCTAACTGTTGAGGATCGGTTGGGTAAATGTTACCTGCAAAGAGATGCACGCCCCTTGCAGATTTATGTTTGTTATGGTTCAGTGGCTTGTTCAATAAAACAGAAAAAAGATGATTTAACAAGCAAGTCAAGATTGGCCACTGTAGATGTCCTAAGTAGATGTACCTAGGGCACTTTGATTCCATATATGGAATAAATAAAGGCACTGTTTGATGTCAACACATATTTGACAATCATTTAACATGTAGCTTGCAGGATGACTTAAGTACTAATCTTAAATGGAGACCATTTTAAAGAAGATAGTGCAGAGCATAACAAGAAAAGAAGTTCAAGATAACAATCTTCAAGGAAATTGCAATCGCCAATATGCACCAAAGCTATAATACAGAAAAATGATAGCTGCAATGGATTGTTAGGTCAAATATTAAGTTTACCTGCTGATGATAAATTATAAAACATATAAATATAATAAATTGTATAACATGGGGTAATATCTCAACATACCCAACATACAACGTTCCAACAATTGCCATCAAGATGACAAGAAGCACAAGCGTCGCTAGCTGAGCACCTGTTCCAACGACAGCTGAGAGAACAACCAAACTGCGAGGTGGCCGGAAAACATCCCCATGAACAAGTTTCCAACCAGTCTCCTCACTAACATCTCTTTCCTGAGAATGTCAGTATAATTAGCACAATTAACAATATATTGATAAATAAAAAAGAGAGTAATCTGACCAGTCAGAATCTACAAGAATTCTCTATAAAAACACCAAAGATAAAAAATTATTCACAATAAACCCATTATTTAAACAATAACAAGAATCGGGAGAAGTATACCAAAGACTCCACCAGATCATCATCATCCCGAGCATATTTTGCATAGTCATTTCTAAGTGTCCGCATCAAAATCATTGACACTAAACCGGTGAGAAAGATAACCATCATGAATGAATTGAAGATGGAAAACCAATGGATCTGCACTTTCAAATGCATTTATAACTAAATAAGTAAAATTAAACAAATAGACAAATTACACAATTAAACAGCCAATAATCCAACCCACAATCAAAAGTTTTTGTAGAACTAATGAAACAATGTAAATCAAGATAGCAAACAATGAGAAGCACAATACTAAACCAATGTTACCTGATGCTCAAAGAAGGGGTAGTCCAAGTAAACATCAAAGCGACGTGCAAAACTGACATTAGTCAAAGACCATTTGACAGAATATGTCATCTCCAACACTGTCCCAGCTTCAAGGGGCTTTGGATTCTCTTGTGTGAGATTGACATGAATAATCTGCAAGCGAGGATGCTTTTAGCATTGATGAGAAAAAAAAAAAGCAATGCCATTAATAGAAAGTCATATGTTCAGGAACCACAAACCTGATCTTTATTATATTTGATAGTGATGCTCTTATGCGTGAAAAGGAGATGCTTTCCATTATCACTGTTCTTATCAGGACGCAATTCACCCACAAAACCTAAAATATAAATAAGGATATATTCAAGAATAAATTATCCAATCAAATTGAGAGAAAAGTAAAACAATGTAAGTTCAGTGAATACATACCCCATAATGGCAGATCATCTGAACTTGCAATCAGAATCCCAAAGATCACAAACCAGAGACAAAAGGACAGAAAAGTAAACAATGAGCATCCCAGTATACAAAGGAAACTTAGTTCCAAGATATAATTTAAAAGATCATGTAAACCTCCAAAAAAAAACCCACATGCACACACTCATGCTGCTTGATATAGGGAAACAGAGGGAAGGAAGCACAAACAGAGTAGAGGAATCTTGACCATTAAATAAACAGAAGCCTTAACAAACTGATATCTAATAAACATATGCACCACAACACTTTCATCCACACAAACAACACATCTGAAGAATACAGCTCAAAACATACCAATGAAGAATTCGAACCAATAACTGTTCTCAATTGCATCCTTGAATTGTTTGACTTTTGCTTCATCAAGTTCAAGCTGACAAATAACAGCTTTGTCCACATTCTCTGTTAAAAAAAAAAATAAAAAAAAGAAAAGGACGTCAAATTAAATGCAACAACAAACATATGGTCAGATTCCACCAGAAAAGTTAATGCACAAGAAAAGAATTTACGTACTCGCAAACTTTAAGTCAATCTGGCTATCAATAAGCTCATTTCCACCAAGGACCTCGCCAAGGCCACCCCATTTGTGTGTCCCATCATTGCCAGATGGATGGCAAAATGGAAGGCTGTAATAGTTGTATGTCTCTTGTGGATTGTTATAAGGACCCACTTTGTTTACCCAAAGCTTAACTGCTTCTTCTTGTCCATACTGCAGATGTAATTTAAAAAAAAAAACTTGTCATTGGAGAATAAATTAAAAGCATAGCAAGAGATTGGTTGAAGAGCACATTTCATTTAAATAAAACCATCAGGACAATCATAAGAAGATTCAAGCCAGTTAGCTCATACAAAGACAGGAAGCACATCTTACTGTTAAGATATCAAGACAAGAAACATCACTTTACTCTCAAAAATGGAATCTGTCTCCCACTCTAGATAGTTGGTCACTCTTCCTAGTCTGCTCTCGTCATCGAAAATCACGCCATAGTCAAATTTTCCCATTCCTCACAAACATATGTATATAAAAAAATCAAATTTAAAGCAACTACAAGATGTAAATATCATCACACTAAGTCACACGTCCTCTGAACGACAAGAAAAAGACGAAATACTACAGCTAACAGTCATTCCCAAAATCTTTCCTTGAGAAAATTCAACTTCAATTGCTCCTGATTAAGTTCATCCTATCCATTAAACAAGGTGCATTGAACCAGCAAAGTGAATTTCCGCATCAAATCTTGCCAACCAACAAACAAAACACCTTTCACAACGCAATGTATAAGCTGTCATTTGCAAAATTGAGACTCGGTCAAGAGGTTTTTTTTTTTTTAATAAAAAGAGTGTTCCCTAATGAGAATTAAGCCAACGAATTCCCTATAATGTAATCCAAAAAGATCAGTCATAATCAGATCCAACTTTCCAATAATTCATTAATTTTATACAAGAAAACGATGCAAAACCTTGCAGATCTGACTCAAATTCGTGAACTTAATACATAAAACCTAAAGAGCGAGTCACTATTGGTGAGTGCACCTGAGTCAGAACTAAACAAATAGGGTTTGAGATATCAAAATTTCAGTTACCCTGTGATCTGCGTCGAAGGCGAGAGCGAGAGAGAGGAGGAGGAGGGAAATGAAGGCGATGAGAGGAAGAGATCGAATGGCGGAGGACATGGCGATCGCCGGTGACGGAAGGATCTGACGGTCAAGATTCGGTCAATCAAATCAAACCAAATCTCTCTCTCTTTTTATTTCAAAAATCTTTTTCTCAAGGACGGATGAATTCTCTCGGGTTGCTCTGATTTTTCCCGTTATAGAAAGAGAGACAGTGAGAGACAGTGTTGTATTGTAATGCAAGGAGGGTTCTCAGATTTGCGAGTTCTTAATTGTTAAGGGTTTTTTTTTTTTAATAGTTATAAAAGTTGACCGGCTGATGGGTAATGATCAGCCGTGATTAATTACGGACTCAGATTTTATTTTGATTTGTTTTTTATTAAGATTTTGTTAGGGATATCATTTTAATTGGGGTTTTAAAAAAAAATTGAAATAATTTTTTGATTTTTTTATATTATTTTAATATATTAATATAAAAAAATTAAAAATATATATTATTTTAATATAATTTCAAGTAAAAAACATTTTGAAAAACAACTGCTAGTCTGCTATCACTATTCCAAACATTCCTAAAATTTAATGTGACTAAACTTACACATGTCAATTTGATGACCTGTTAATATAGAATTTAACATGCTCTAAGTTTCAAATTAAACTTATATTGGAGGAGAGTTGACTCAGTAAAACCTAAACATTATAAATGAACTTACAACCTAATTGTCTTGATTTAATTTTTTTAAAAAAATCAAAATAACTTGTTTAGATTTTTTAAAAAATCCTTGAAATAATATTGTTTTGAATTGACTCAAATTAACCTACCTCAATTAGTGACTCAGGTCTTAAATCAAGTCGTGAGTCTAATTCAATTTGATAACTTTGATTAAAACGCGTAAAAAAACATTAGGTTGATCCACTAACTTATGATTTAACCTAATCAACTATAGTCTAAACTTTTTTTTTCTAGTAGCAAGAATGATGACCCATATAGACTCTATGGAGATCTCATCCGAGAAAGTTGAATTGTTATCACGTTCGAATAAAAAAGTTAAATTGGATTCAAGAAAACAACTTGTAGTGGAGGAAATAAGTTCAAATTTGTTGAAGAAGTCAAAAGTAACCAATAGGGTTTCAGTTACAAGGATCCTCTTATGATGACTTTGTATTTGAATAAAAAGATGGTTGAAGATTGTCAGGAGAAGATTATATTTCGAAGGATGATGAAAGGATTTTGGTGAGGATGAATGTGCACTTATTAAATTGTTCGTTAAAGATAAAAGAAGAATAAGGGGACCTTGATGTCAAACCATAATTATCAAGATTATAGGAAGAAGGTCGGTTATACATAGTTAATGAAAATGGTCCATATTTTATGGAAGATTAAGGGTGATCTAGGGTTGGTGGATTTGGGAAACAATTCTTCCTTGTTAGGCTCTCCAATCCTAAGGACTGTGATTACATTTTTTTTAGGTTTATAAATGATGGCAGATTAGTATCTCATAGTGAGGCAATAACATCCAAATTTTAATCATTATAAAGCAACAATTGAAAAAGGTCGTTGTATGGGTAAGGTTGTCTGGAATATTACAATAATAAGATCTTATGGAAAATTAGAGACATATTGAATAGGTCTTTCGTTTCTCATGGAAATCATGCTAGAATCTATGTGGAAATGGACCTTATGAAGCCTTTATTGTTGAAGTTCAAATTGAGAATGGGGTTTAGTCATGTAGTAAATGAAGACCTTCATCTAATGTGTTTTAATAATGGTTAGTATAATCACAAGAAGGAATCATGCCTTTATATACAGCACCATGCTAAAGTGTATCTGAAGTAAATGGTATGAGTAATAACAATATGTTGCAAACAATTAACATGGTGATTAGACTAGAGGTGGCAGGAACTTATAGATAGTGAATGATTGCGAAGAATACAAGGAAAAAAATTAAACAACAAAATTGTGATCATTGAGTTAAGGAAGCCATTTGATTCTGGTTAGAGATCTCGTATAGATACTACAACAGTTAAGCCTAAGAAAAAGATTAAAAAAACTAATTTACTGGAGGGTTATTGGCTCAATGTGTTACAGGGTTTGAACATGAAAATTGAAGTAATTAGGGTGAAAAATAACAAGATTGTTGGTGTTGGGCCGACTTTAGGGGGCAGGAAATAAAAATAATGATATTTCTATTAAGGCAATTTTGGTAGGAAATTATATCATAAAAAAGGCCAAAACAATAAATAGGTTGTAAAAAGGACTCTATTCATAAACCTTAAGTCCTTAGCCACATAAAACTAAAGTGGCCAAAATCAGTTATTCTTATTTGGTTTTAATACAAGAGATTTTTTTCATCCTGAAGATTCTTAAACCAAAGTTTTTTCACCAGTTTTGTCTATTGGTCCATGTGATGTTAATTTTAAGATTGTAACCAAGCTCTTAGTGAATCACCTTAGAATCTTTATGACAGAGTTAGTCACTAAATATCAAAGCAACTTTGTCTTAGGCTAATGATCAATTAGGGTGAGATTTCATTAGAGACACATTAGTGGATGCAAGTTTCCATCATCGGTTTATAGAACTTGTTATGCATTATATTAAGACTACCACCCATTGTTCTTTTGAATGGTAGCCTTTTGTTTAGTTTCACACTTATGAGTGGTATTTGACAAGGTGATCCTCTCCCTAATATTTTTGTTTTGTGTCTAGAAATGTTATCCTAGCTTATTTTTAAGGTGGTTGAGACAGGTTCATGGATTCTTTTTAATGTTGGCAGGAAAGGACTTTACGTATCTCATCCATGTTTTGCGGATGATATATTTCTCTTTGTTAAAGCTAGTGAGATCCATCTGAAATAAGTAGTGCACTATTTGAATTTGTTATGTGATGTTTTGGGATAAAAGGTGAGTGTTGGTAAAACTAAGATGTTTTTCTCCAAGAATATGTCACTCACACTAGCAAAATCAATCAGTCATAGTAATGGTTTTGCCATTACTGAAGATCTTAAGAAGTATTTGGGGTTCCTTTCTTGCACTGATGGATTAATAAGCAAACCTACAATTACATTATTGAGAACATGAATAAAAAGTTGGCTTGTTAGAAATCCAAGAATTTATCCTTAGTGAGGATAATTACACTATGTAAATCAATCCTCGCAATGGTCCCTTTATATCATGTGTAGTCCTTGCTTATTTCAAAATCCATATGTTATAAGATTAAAAAAAATGTTATGGATTTATATGAGGAGAGAACTTCACAAAGATAGAGTTCACCTTATCAATTGTCTAAGCTAAATAGAGGTTACAAGGCCTTCATTATAAGATTAGAATGGGGGTATTATATATGATAGCACTAGTACTTGGGCGAGTGTCTTACGAGGAAAACATATCAAGTCGTAGGATCACATCCCTCAGGTTTAGGCTAAAGGTAAAGACTCCATGTTATGAAAAACAATATGTAAAGTTTAGCCTCAAGTTTTTGATGGTATGGGTTGGTCTATTGAAAGGGGAACATATATTTAGTTTTGGAAGGCTAGTTAGTTAGAAAGGTTTAGACCATTAATGCACCATGCATCCAAAAGATACCAGAAGTGATATTAAACGTGACTGTTGTGAAGATGGTGTCTAATAATAGACTATGAAAATAGGAAGTCCATGCTCATTTACTTCTCATGCAGGTGGTATAATGGTTATGGCAAACTACTTTTCTTTTCTAGTACGATAAAGGGTGATTCAGTCTTCTAGCGTAACTATTCTAGTGGTATGTTTTCTATTAGGTTTGCTTGTAATATCCAGGTAGGGATATTGAATCCACAATGTTATATAGATCTTATATAGAAATTAATTTGGAAATGGAATAAACCAAAGAGAATCAATGCATTTCTGGATTGTCTCCCATAAAAGTATGTTGATGAATGAATCCCAAATACATTAAATACTAGCTAAAGATCCTTATTGTCATAACTGCCCATAAAAAATAGAGTCTGATATTCATGTTTTAAGAAACTACTTGTTGCTTATAAGGTATGGAAGGCTCTCATCAAGCCTGGTGATAGGTTGAGTTTTTTTAGTATAGATTTAATCTCATAGTTAATAAACAACCTTTCATTTGGAGTTGTGGTCTAATATATATAAAAGTGGAGAAACCTAAGAATTTTTAACAAGGAGCCCATGTTAAACTCCAATTCTTAAAATGCAATAAGGTGGCTTATTGTAGACATTAAACCCAATAACAAGGTCAATGTCAATTATTTAAACAATAACAAACAAGTTTGTATGGTTGTTGGAAATATACCCCCTATAGCGGGTAAAATTGGTGTTCAGGAATCCAGGTTAATGTTTGGTTTTGCAAGATTACATTCAATTTTATTGACCTAGAATAATTAAAGCTTTTGAGACTAAATTTGAAACTTAAACAAATATTTAGTCCCTGTTTTGGCTAACATCAAGAACAAAATTAAATAGGCAGGGGAACTATTTAGCTATTTTTTATCACTATACTTTTTTTATTCAATTTGATTATTTCACACTAAGGTTATTTGGGTTTGAACTCAATGTTTTGTTTCAATTGCCTATATACAGGGATCTTGTGACATCAATAAAAAACATTTGGTGCTCGGTTGATGCTTAGTTTGATGAGATAAAATTAAATGTTATTAGTTTAAAATAATTAAAGATTTAAGGTCCAAATTTATAACTGAAACAAATGTGCACCACCATTTTTGTGAGGTCATAGACTAAAATGTCACACGTAGCGCGTGTGGCGTGGCGAGATGTCAAAGAGTCGTCATCTAGTTGTTTGGTTCAAGGTCACTAGGAGACTTGGGTGGACTGGTTGTGATAAAAGAAGATATTAATGCCCCTAGCGCACTTTACCTAAAGTAAATTGCATTGTGTGATCTGGATGTGGTTTAAAAGTGTTGATGAGTTCCTAACCAGTGGTCTGATTATGGCTCAAAACAAAGATTTATATTCATAAAAAAATCTGGCATTTCAAATTTATTATGGGCTTATATACTTAGGTAAATTCTTATAGAAAAAATCAATGCAGGTGCTCTTATAGGGTTTACCTATCCTGAGAGACAAAAATGTTTTCCACAACTCGTAAATTGTGGTGAAAAATACTCTCAATTAAAATTGGTGAATATCCAAAATAATTCTGAAAATTGTATAGTTAACTCTTGATACTTAAATATCAACCTATTTGTAGGTCCAACATTTATATCAAAATATTGACCTTTAATTTTCAAGAATTTAAATTCTTAGGGTTATTGAAATATGAGTCAAATCCTTAAGAAATTTTACAAATTTATTGTAAATTCTAAAATGCAAAAAAAAAAACAATTTTTTTTCTAAAACAATGCTAAAAACATTGTTACTATCCTTTTTAAAATGCAATTTTTGTAAGGATTAGCTCATATGCAACGAGCAAAAAAATTATTTTTTTACCCGATCGAGTAGACCCGAAACTTTTGTTCGACCATAAACCAAATCAAAGTCCACTGTTTTGACCCAAAAAACAAACCAAAACCTAAACCAAAATCTAAAACGAATCAAACTAAGAAAAAACTCAAAAAATCTTTATCAAACAAATCAAAACCAATAAAAACAAAGGACATGAATAATGATTGTGCATCAAAAGTATCATTAAGTCTTTTATTTTACATATGTATTTATTATTTTTATTTGGGTTTTTTATAATAATTGATGTGCTTTTTAGTAATGAAGTTTATTTTAATGTCTCGATAGGTTTTTGGAGCTTAAATGAATTATTTCAGAAAATTCAACGTCAGAATTCGGAACAAAGAATTGAAGAGAAATTTAGTTGAAGATTGAAGCAAATCTTGGTTCAAATAAGTGCTCCAAATTTGCCCCAAAAATCAATTCTAGTCCAATTCTAGAAAAGAATATCATATGATTTATTTCAAGCCCAAACATGCCTTATGTTGTGTGCAAACTTCAACCATCAAACACTCAAGGTTTCAAAGTCAATCTTAGCCCAAATAATAGGTACATTTGTATCCTTATTTGATGCTTAAATTCAGCCTCAAATCACCCTCCAAATCAGCCCAAACACAATCCATGATCCTACATGTCCACACAATAAATAACATTTGATTTATTTGGGTAATTCATTGATCCAAGAGGGCAAGCACATGGATGGAAAGCTGGAGGGGACATTGTGACATTATTTTGGGTCAAAATAAGAAAGAGACAACTCATAAAGGAGGAAGAAAAACGTGCACCAAAGTGTTCTCCAAGCTGGCCTGGTTTGATTTTCCAGAACACCTTTCGGTGTTTTGTCCATAACTTTTGACTCAGATGTCCAAATGAGCTGTTCTTTAATGATCTGGAAAGCTAACAGAATGGCCTATAAATATGTCTCTAATAGCCATATCCAGGGGAGGCTTCTAAAAGGGTCGAATTGCTGTCCAAAGTTAGAGTCAGATTTGTATCCGAATTTTTACTGAAATTGTGTTGTGTTCTTCTTTATAGATTTCGCTTCTTTAGCTTGTAAAACTCATTATTTCAGTTTGATTCAAGTCATTTTATGTTTATTAAAGTGTTATTATATATAATCATGGTTGGCTAATCTTCTTCTTGGATCCAAATCAAGGATGATGGTGATTGAGGTGAGTTCTTTAAGATATGAATGAAACTTAATGTCTATCTTTTCATTTTCTTCATGAATGTTTTATTATTGCAAAGAAATTTTAGAAATCATTTAGGTAATGTTATAATCTTGAATTTTTATGCACAAACCTTAGTTTTTGTATAGAGATTGCTTGATTCAATGTCTTACTTAATATGAAAATACTTGTTCATTCTTAAGCAATAATCAATCTTCATCTTTTTAAACTTCATTGTAATATCTTCCGATCTAATATCACCATCGTTGATATTAGGTTGAGTTATCTTATATATGTTGAAGGAATCACCAATACATCACCATTAAAATTGATTTGGACCAAGACTTACTTTTTCTTGTCATTTAAAATCTATTTACACCTTTTCATCTTTCAAAACAAATCCATCAATCATTTTCAACCAAGTTATTGTTAATTTAATTTCTCTTGAGTTTTTTTTGTTACCTAGCTTAATTTCCAGATCTAGCTCTCTGTGGATATGACCTCGATCTTACCGAGTTAATTGCTACATCGCACACTCGTGCACTTGCGAGTTAAAACAAGCCGAACATAAAAAGCGGTCAAGCAAATAACACCAAAGAACATTCAACATGAACCCAACAATATGGATTTCAAATCAAATCAAATATGGACAAACCAATGACACAAACATGTTGAAAATTATGCAAGGATCAATAATCTATCATTCGTGCACTTTAATTATCATTTAAAAACCATGATTTTGTCAAAATGAGTTTCAATTCAAAACCAAAACTCTAAGATAAAAATCTACCAAAAACATGTTATTAATGCAAATAAACTTTAGATTATTAGCTAGTCAAGTTGCCTGAAGATTTATGTGCAAAGAATTTAACCAAAATTGGTCTAAATTATAGGGTTAAGGCAATATTTTTCTTAAGAACAAAAAGAACATTGCCCAACAAACCCATAAATGAAGATCAACCTGTCAAACCTAGAAAATGACCTTTTATACCTCTAAAACATGCTTTCTTAGTTCTAAAGAACCACGTTACCATAACAAAGCATATTTGAATAAAAAAAGCCAACAAACAACATCAAATCATCAAAATCATGCAAGAGATACCAAATCCAAAAACTATCAACTTAAAACAACCTACATGTTCATACAATATAAATTCAAAATTAGTTTTCTAAACTCATTTTGTTCATGAACACACGTAGCAAATCCAGGATAAACATCATTGCTTGAATATATATTGCTTAAATTAAACTAAAACAACACTATTTTATCAATAAGAAACAACTTGAATAGAAGACTTTTACTACATCTAAAACAGCCAAAAGAGTTTCAGAAAACAAAATCAGGCTATCAAAGTAAAAAAAAGAGTGACCACAACACTACTTGTCAAACATTCCAAACTCTATCTCCATGTTTGTAAACATAAATACAGACCAAATGATAATAAAAAACAACTCAAATAGGCCACATTGACTTCATTTTTATACTAGAAAGTAATACATTCAATCTCCTAGAATAACTACTACCCTCTTTGCTTTTCTTTATCAAATCTTGCTTCTACAAACTTGTTGCCCTTTCAAAACTTAAGAAATCCTTGTGTTAGGCTCTTAAACCTTCACACTTAAAGTTTTTTTTTATCAATCTTTTGTCCTTTTTCCTTTTTTTTTTGTTTTGATTTTCCTTTCATTTACTTATACATATAATTTTTTATTTATTTTATTGAACGCACATATAAACTTTTCAGTTTGTAGTTAAAAATTTTCTTAAAGGTAAACAAAATGTTAACAAGTGCCTTCACCTTTTTTTATGTTGAGAGAAAAAATGCTCCATCTTGTAGTGTAGTGCGAGGAATCAAAATAGTAATATAATGAAATGATATAATCTCTATTTTTTTCTTACTGTATCTGAAGCAAAAACTTATAGCTTATTTGGAACCATGTAAATTGAATTCAATTCATAATGTTAGATAAATTCTTTTGTTTGGAATTCTTTTGAGGGTATTGGTTTGAATTCCAAATTGAGTCATCAAATCTAAATAAACATTTTTGTAAGTTTCAAAGTTTAATTATAGGTTTAAAGAAAAGATAATCTTTTAGTGAGAAAAATAAAAACTTGCTTATTTACAAACAATTAAAATTAATCACGGCACAAGACTGAGGATCAAAACTAGTTTAAAATAAAGTGCAACTTTATTTCTTATTGGAATAATTTAGTATGTGTTTGGTAATGTGATGTATGGTGCTTTTTTAAAAACAATTTTCAATTGAAAATGCATTAAAATGATGTTTTTTTCAGGTTTTTATTTATTTATTTTTGACAACTTATCAAGGCCATCGAAAAATATCTAAAAACATCAATTTAATGCCTTTTTATGCGAAAATCACTTTTAAAAATAGAAGTTATCGCAATATGCAATACTAAATGGGCAAATACTACTACACATTTGAAATATACATATTTTTATTTTTTAATGCATAATTATGCAAAGTAAAATTTATTTTTACAAGGTTTATGAAAAATGATAAATTTGTTCATATAGAAAAATAATAATAAATATGCAAAAATTTAATAGTTAAAATTGTTTGCCTTGTCCTAACAGCCTTTTTCTTGACTTTTCAAAGGATCTGTTTGAAAGTGTGGTAAATATTATTTTTCAAAGTGCTTTTTGCTTAGAAATGCATCAAAATAATATTAAAAAAAATAATTTTGATATCATCACATCAAAACGATTTAAAAACACTAAAAAAATAATTTGAAGCTAAAAAATAAAAATAAAATTCTAAAACATGATTAGATCGCAATGCCAAACAAGATGAAAATCTCTCTCTCCCCTCCCTTATATCTCCTCTCTTTAATGGTGGTATGTCGTATACAAGATTTTTTTCATGGTTGGTAGTCTTTTCTAGTTTTTTTTTCTTATATGTCTCATGGAGGATTATATCTAATCAATAAAAGGTATAATACCAAATTTGTATTTTCACGATCAAGATTTTTGTTCGGATAAATGGTGGATCTAGTATTCTTATGATCAAATTATGGATATGAAGAGTGTTTGGCTCTGTGTTAGCTTCTGTGTTTTCTGTCAAACTCAATAACATAACATTTGGTTATCTTCAGCAACTGTGTTTTGGCTATAGGACCCATGAAAATTTGATGTTTCACCTGCGGTTTTGCGCAAGCAATTTTTCATGCTTCTTGCTGTGTTTTTTTAAAGTGGAGAGTGCAACTCCACTGTTCACGTGAACAGTAGGGTGTGGCTCTCCACTATTCACTTATGTGAACAGTGGAGAGTAAAAAAAATAATTTTTATTTTTTTAATTGTGTTTTATTTGAAAAATTAGAAGGAAATCGCTTGATGGTGTAACATTTGCAGAATTTGATCGCAATTCCAATTTTGTTCTTGCCGGGTCCGTTCCAGTTAAAAAAATTCAATTTTTATTTTTATTTTTAATTGTGTTTTATTCAAAAAATTAGAAGGAGATCATTTGATAACATACGTAGCATTTGCAGAATTTGATCGCAATCTCAATTTTATTCTTGATGATATTTTATCTGATGTTGTTGCGCGCTTAAGAAACCATGTAAAATATAGTCCTTATTCGATAGATTTCGTACATGATGAAATTGCACATATTTTAATGGAATAATAAAAAATATTTGATATCAATATTATTTATTTCATGATGTAATAGTATTAGTTAAATCTACAATATATATATATATATATATATATAACCTCAATTTAAAAAGCATTCTTTTAACCAAACACATTAAACTACTTTTTGTTCAACCTCAATTTCAACCACAGTTTTAACCAAACATATATTTTTTCAAACCAACTCCAACTAAAAGTACTTTTTATAAAATAACTTTGTTCAAACCACAACCACAACAGCTACCACAATACCAAACACACTCATGCTCATTCTGTAAAGTATCTTTGATTCTTTTATATACTTTTTTTTAATGTTAATGTATTTTGATTTTATTCTTGATTGATAAGATTCTAACCTACGATGTATCTTTTGACAAAAGACATTTTTCATTCCACCTATCATTTTAGCATGTATTAGTTTATCGACTAGCTTGGATAAAAAAAATTGAATGTGAAAAAATAATATTTAGAACTTCGAAAACTTTTTAATATTGTCATGAAACTCAATATAACAATTTAAACTTGAAAAATCTCAACCCGACTATTTGGTTAGCCTTGATTTCAAATTAAATCGTGTGGGAGTTGTCCAATGTGACATTATTCACATAGCAGGTCCAAAGAAAAAAATCAATTCAATAATAAAAGATAAAATTAAATAAAAACTTCATATTAAATTATGAAATTGAAAAGAAAAATGAAAGATCACAACAAAAAGAAAACCCAAAGGAATTAAATATCCCATATTAAATGTTGGAATTGAAAAAAAAATAAAAAAAAATTACCATTAACTGAATACTAAATGATAAAATTAAATAAAAACTTCATATTAAATGATGGAATTTAAACAAGGATAAAAATAAAGGGCCAAAAACCCAAAGAAAATAATAAAAAAAAACTCTTATTAAAGAAAGAAATAAATAGCATGAGAATGGTTTATTTTAGAAATATAGGTGAGGGGCTCATATCATTGCTAGACAATTAAGTTTATGAGTTTTTTTTCCTAAGCATAAAAATTATTATTAGACAATATACTAAAACATATGCGGTTTTCACTATAGCAATTCACAATAAAAGTCCCTAAGGAGCGTAGCGTGGTGACAAAGGACTTGAGATCTGCACAGCAGGTCTCGAGTTCGAGTCAGGGCGTGCACCTCTTGTAAGAGCCTGGGACAGCCGGGGTTTTGCTCACTTACCTGGGCCCATAAAGTGCGCTTTCCGGGAAGTGGAGTTTCCTCGAATCCAAAAAAAAAATTCACAATAAAAGCTCATTTTGACCTTATTTACATAAGTGATTTTTTTTCTTTTTTGATTTTTTTTACAATGAATGTTTTTTATTTAGTTATCTTACTCTCATGACACAAATTGCGAGTTTGACGAGTTAACCTAGTTAGCTCGAGTTTTTTTCTTAAATATTTTTCTCCAATTTCATCATTTAATATTGGATTAATTAGAAAATAGATTTCATGGTTTGTTTTGTTTACTTTCTATTAGATTATTCCGACCTCATGATCTAAGAATAGTTCTTAACGGGTTAACATGAATTGATTTGGGTTATTTTTTTTAATTGAGATTTCTTTCAATTTTATCATTCAATATTGAGTCGGTTGAGAACTGAGCTTCATAATATGTTTTGACTTATTTTCTAAGGGGATATCTTGATCTCATGATCACGTACGCGAGTTTTGATATTTTAACCCTGGTTAAATTAGGTTGCTTTTAAGAAATATTTTGATTTCATGACCTGGATCACGAGTCCTTTAACATTAAATTTGCTTTTTATCAGGTTGTCATTGTTTCATGATCCAGGTCACTAGTTTAGCGGGTTAACCTAGTTGACTTAGTTTTTTTTTAATTGACTTTTTTTTCACAATTTCACAATTTAATATTGTGTTTTATTATGAATGAGGTTTGATAATTTTTGTGTTTACTTTTTATTAGTTTATCTCAGCCTCATGACCTAAAAAAAGTGTTTAACGAGTTAACCCGAGTTGACCTGACTTATTTTTTATGTTATTTTTTAATTAAAATATTTACAAATTTTATCATTCAATATTAGGTCCGACAATGTCTATTGAGGATTGAACTTCATAATTTATTTTGATTTGTTCTCTGTAAGGTTATTTCAGTCTCATGACTAGAGTCGTGAATTTGGTGGGTTAAATCATGTATTTTTTATTTTCTTTCTACGAGATTATCTCCGTCTTATGACTCGGGTTATGGGTTTAGCGGATTAACTTGGGTTATTCTTTATTTTTTTTTAAATCTCATTCTTCAATGTTAGGCTAAGTAAGAATTGTACTTTGTAATTTTGTTTTGATTTGCTTTCTATGGAGTTATATCAGTTTTATGACCCAGGTCACAAGTTTCACAAGTTAATTCAATTTGCTTTTTTAGATCATTTTTTAATTGATTTTTTTTCAATTTTATCCTTTAACATTTAGTTGGTTAAGAATTACACTTCAAAATTTGTTTTGATTTACTTTCTATAGAGTTATCATAGTTTCATAACTCGAGTCATGAATTTAACATGTTAACTCGAGTGGACTCAAGTCAATCTAATATGTTGTTATTCTTAATATATATTATCTTGAAATATTTTTTAAGTCTAAGTATGTTTTTATAGGTTGTTTGGGTTGATGTTAAATATGCAAAATCAATCGAGTCATATCAGATCAATTCTCACATGATTATTATCAATAGAAAAAAATTAAAACATTGACCATATTTAAATATGTTTTAAACATTCAAGAAAAAATTAACTCTACCTTCATCTTCATCATAGTGTAAGTGAATAATCTATTGAAATGTAAAATTTCTTTATTTTTTTTTCCTATTTTAATATAATTAATTACCTTCACCATCAGCCAAACTTCGCATCTTATATTTTTTTTTAAAATACAATTTTCACCTAAAGATTAATAGAGTTAACTTTTCTCTTTAATTTTTTTTTAAATCTAAAAATATCATTGTTTTAGACATTATTTGGTTTTAGACATTATAATAGAGTTAACATTACTTATTTTTATGTGTGGCTTGAAGAAGCATCCAATTAATATTTTTTAATATTTTATAATGATTTTGATATGTTAATATATAAAAAAAATATTTTAATTTTTTTAATATATTTTAAAATAAAAAATATTTTTAAAAAACACATATTAAAATACCAAATACGCATTTAAAAGAAGCCAACAAGAATTGTACTCTGATTTTATTATATCAATTACATTCCCCTTAGAAAAACTCATGTTTTTTCGAAACTCACACAACCAAGTCTCGATTTTCAAAGGCCCTGTTTGTTTTTACGTTTCATAATTGCTTTTAAAAAAGTTTGAATTTTTTTTATTTTTTTCTTTGCTTCAAATTAATTTTTTTTGGTGTTTTCAAATCATTTTGATGTGCTGATATCAAAAATAATTTTTAAAAAATAAAAAAAATTATTTTAATATATTTTCAAGTAAAAAATACTTTAAAAAATAACCGCAACCACACATTTACATAAATGTATAAAAGCAACACATTTTCTTCATCAATATACAATGTGAAAAGTGTAATTTTTTTAAAATAGAGAAATCAAAGTGTAATATCATCTAAAATAGTGGATGAAGATTGAGGAGACCGTTAACTCTTTTTTTTTCTTTTAATAATGTGTGAGAAGTCTCATTTGACAGTCAAATAAAAAAAAAAATAAAGTAAAGCTCACAATAAACAAAAGTGAGGCCTCACACATGGAAACATTTCTCACCAAAATAACAAACAGTGATCGAGAGAGAAAAAGATATTCCATTTCTGTGACACATTCCCTCTCTTTAACAAAAATAAATAAATAAAAGAAAAGAAAAGAAAAGAAAAAAGCTACAGCATATCTATATAATTCTATATCCTTTTCTTCCTTTTTAATTTAATTTCAGTTTCTTTCAAATTTCATCATCAGATTCTCTGCTTCCCTTCCCTTCCCCACCACCGCCGCCACCGCCGCCGCCACCGACGTTACCGCTTTCTTCCTCGAAAGTATATAGTTTTGGTTTTTGGAAATGAATTGAAGGAGAAGGAAGAGGTATAATTAACTGAGGTAAATATTTGTTTTTTCTGTTCTTATATTTATAAAGAGAAGGAAAATGGAGAGGTACGAGCTGGTGAAAGACATAGGATCTGGTAATTTTGGAGTGGCAAGGCTGATGAGGCACAAGCAAACCAAAGAACTTGTCGCCATGAAATACATCGAGCGTGGCCTCAAGGTAACTTTCTTTTCAAAGAAGAAGAAGAGGTATGGTAGAAGTGTAGTGTGTTGTATTGGTGGAGTAATTTAGATCTGTTTTTTTTGTGATTAGATTGATGAAAATGTAGCAAGGGAGATTATCAATCACAGATCGCTTCGCCATCCTAACATAATTCGGTTCAAGGAGGTTAATTTCTTTTAATTTCTATTTCTATTTTATTTAATTATTTTGGTGCATGTTGTTCGAGAAGTTTTTTTTTTAATTTTTTGGCAGGTGGTTGTGACGCCTACTCATCTTGCTATCATCATGGAGTATGCTGCCGGAGGAGAGCTGTTCGAGCGAATTTGCAATGCTGGAAGGTTCAGTGAAGATGAGGTTTTATTTTTAATTAGTTTTTTCTTTGTTTTTCTTATTTGATTAATTTTTAAATACAAAATATGCTGAATAAGTTTGATTTTTTATTTATTTTCAGGCGAGGTATTTTTTCCAACAGCTTATTTCAGGAGTTAGTTACTGTCACTCTATGGTAAAGCAAGTTGATTTTTTTATACTTTTTGATTGCTGATTGAATTTTTGTCTTTTTATTTTTTGATATTATTTGTTTTATTTTTATTGATTCTCAGCAAATATGCCATAGAGATTTGAAGCTGGAAAATACCTTGTTGGATGGAAGCCCGGCACCGCGGTTGAAAATCTGTGATTTTGGTTATTCTAAGGTTGTTTGATAAAGCAAATTGGTGCTAATATTTGTAGTTTTTATCTTGGTTTATTTGTGTAGTTTTTAGATTGTTATCAATTTTATTTGTGCAGTCGTCTTTGCTGCATTCAAGACCCAAATCTACAGTTGGCACTCCTGCTTATATTGCTCCAGAGGTTCTCTCTCGGAGAGAATACGATGGCAAGGTAAATCTCAGATTAATTTCAGTCTATATGTTTTCCTTTGAAGTCCAGATAACAATCTGAGATCATTAGTTAAACAGCTTCAATATTTCCCAAGACTCTTACTTTGATTTAAGTGCCAAGGGCCATTTTAGATTTAAATTGGAGGTGATGTTATCCTGAAATTCCTTATCTGCATCTGGTGGTAGCTTGCATGCTAGCATGACTCATCAACAATTAGCTGTTTCTTAAAATAAATGTTTGAACATGTTATACTCAGATCATTATAGTTGCATTTCCTTTTTCGTTACTTAAATTATTTTCTTTGCAACTTTAACAGGACTAATTTGCACACCATTGATTTAGGTTTTTCATTTTTTGCATGGAGGACTGCCATTTTGTGTTCTACCCGTAGAATTGAAATTGAAATTAACATACATTTTTTTGAAACTTCATATGTTTTTTAGGAAGTTAAATTTTGTATGAAGGATTGCCTTTTAGGGGTCAAGCATTTAAGAATTGCATGGTCATCTGAATTAGATGGATTTAGCTTTCGAAACTTATCCTATATCATCAGAATATTTGCATGTTGGTATCACCAGTTAGAAGTTACGAGTTCAATAAGTAGCTGTTATACAGAGAACTCTATAATTGGTTTAGTTTATATCCTCAGGTTGTAAGTTTGAATCTCACCACGTTTAGATCTGAGCTTTAGAGACTTGAGCTGTCAGTTCTGAACAAAACTTGTTCCAGCCATTTGCTGCTCTTTCTGTTTCTAGCCTCAGTAGTTTCAGATGGCTTATTTGTTTGTTAGTTCATCAAAAGAGCCTAAATCTGACAGCTGCAAGTGGACTGTGAACCAAGTGAAATTGAGATAAAGGCTAAAACCAGCAGATCTAATCTTTAGATGGTTTTCTGTGATTTCTTTTATATATGTGTGTGTGTGTGTGGTCTGAAGCTCAATCCTCACAGGTAGAGGTGAAGAAAAATCTTGAAAACCTGACCCATCTCAAGGAAATTTCAAATGTTTGAGTATTTTAGGCAAACCCATCTCAAGGAAATTTCAACTGTCACTAAGATGGCTTGATTTTTTATAATTACCAACAATGTACTTTCAGTGATAAAGCCATAAAAATCCCAAAACAGATTGTGAAATCCCAATCTTAAAATGTAAAAAGAAAAATATCTTTATCTGTTCTAGGTCCCTTGTCTAACCCTTTCGATTTAGAACACTGGATTTTGCTTGGCAATACCTTTTGAACGATCCTGCAAAACTATAGTTCCCTATGGTTCGAGAGTAGCATACACCTCTTTTTTCTCAAATTTATTTCAGGTTTCTGGTTGAAGTTGTACTTCAGTCACATGTTTCCTGTTCTCTGTTTTCCTGTTGCAGTTTCATTTTAGTTTTAGTTGTCAACCATTGTGAATGGCTAGCTTCAGTATAAACTATGAAGACCAAGAAAAAAAATAAAATACCCATATCAGTTTTGCCATGTCAATTTGAACTTTGTCGTCTTCTTTTTTTGATTGGCTTGTGGCTTCAATTATACATTACACATTTGCATGTGATACTTTAGGAAATAAAAGCAGGTAAACTTCTTCTGTGGACTGTAAAGAACAAAGACATGCAAATTTAAGATCTGAATTTTTTTGAATATCTTCTTGGCAAAGGACATGAATATATCTCACTTTGCTTATTTGTTATAATTTTCATTTCTGTTTGTTCAGTTGGCAGATGTGTGGTCTTGTGGGGTGACTCTGTATGTTATGCTGGTGGGAGCATATCCATTCGAGGACCAGGAGGACCCAAAGAATTTCAGGAAAACAATCAATGTATTACATTCTCTCTTGTGTGTTTCCCTCTTCTATTCAAGTTCTTTTTTTTCTTTTTACTGTTTATGAATTTCTTGTTGTTTACCTGCAGAGAATAATGGCAGTTCAATACAAGATCCCCGACTATGTCCACATATCTCAGGATTGCAGACATCTCCTCTCTCGCATATTCGTTGCAAATCCAATCCGGGTATGGATGAATAAACCTTGTCTAAACTTGACAATCAACTTGTATTATGAAGATACGTCATACTACATTGCATTGGTAGATGTGCTTTCATTGAATTTTAATCAATCAGGAAATTAGAGTTCTTTGGATTTCCTTTTCATGTATTGCTGTTCTGATAGAATATCTTGATATAAGCCTACTTTCTGTTACATTAGCTACAACTCTGTTCAAACCTATATAACTAGGTATAGAATCATAAAAATTATTAGAGAATTACCTGCTCACTTACCATCTAATTCTGTTGCATAATTGTTGTTGTTGGTGTTGCTATTTCTTCTTCTCATCACCCCTGTTGTTGTTATTATTATTATTGTTTAAATTTTTCATGCATTGTCTGAAACACTATCCTCTGGTGTTTTTTCTTCTTGCATCACATCATTGAATTTACTGATATCCTGATCGGAACAAAGTTGCCAGCATGTACATGATTGCAACTGCTTGTTGTGAGACATGGGTCTGGTTGTATATTGTACCATGGGGAGCTTCTCATCTGTTTCCTTTTGGTTAGAATTTTGTATCAGAAACCAGGAAGACTGAACAAGGGATTCTTCTTTCTTTGCTTGTTGATGTTTTTATTTTTCTTTGTGTCATATGGTTTGCCAAGGGCAATTGCATATTATTAGAGTTACCAGTCCAACCTTCAGCTAGTAAGTTGGAGTGCAACTTTTATGATTGGATCTTGTGAATAAATTTAACACATGCCAATTGCTCAAATAAGGGATTTGGAGAAGATGCTGAGAACCCTCATAGCATATGGATTGAATTGTTTGAGGTCATAGTTTATTATTATGCTGGTGGGTGCTGGTTAACCTGGGTGCAAAGTGATCCCGTGCTGTGTCAAGAAACTTGAAATTGTATTCCACAAACACTCAGAATGAGAGAAACTAATGGCCCCCAAAACGAGTAAATAGGAAAGGAAGGAGAAACAATGGCTGTTCTGTTGAGATAATAAAAGAAAGGAAATCGAGTATACATGGTTCTGTGAATAGGGAAAATAAGCTTGTTCATGAATGATGCAGGGTCCATCAAACCCCTGCATTCTTGCCAGGGCAAGCTGGTGGATGTCCATTGAGCACTATGAGAAAGGATGCTGTCGCCCAAAATGAAAGCTAATGGTGTAGAAAATATTCAGAAAACAATGATAGGATTTGCTTTGCAAATTATTCTGAGCGATATTACATTCATTTATTTATTGTTCTCCATGGACACTGAATTTTCAGTTAGGCAGGGAAAGTTCCTGAAAACTAAAGTTCTGATTTTTAATGGATTAAATATTCGAATTCTGATGGTTTCTTTGAACCATACATGTTCTTACAGAGGATCACAATTAAAGAAATCAAGAGCCATCCATGGTTCTTGAAGAACCTGCCAAGGGAACTGACAGAGGTAGCTCAAGCCATGTACTACAGGAAAGAAAACCCAACCTTTTCCCTTCAAAGTGTTGAAGAAATCATGAAGATCGTGGAAGAGGCCAAGATTCCTCCCCCAGTATCCCGATCTATTGGAGGCTTTGGCTGGGTAGGAGAAGAAGATGATGACGTGAAGGAAGATGATGCAGAGGGTGTTGAAGAAAAGGGCGGAGAAGAAGAAGAAGAAGAAGAAGAAGAAGATGAGTATGAGAAGAGAGTTAAGGAGGCACAAGCAAGTGGGGAGGTTCATGTCAGTTAAGATTCATTCCCTCTTCCTTCTACATTAACATTATGCTTTCGTGCTTTGCGTAGAACTGTGTGCTAATGGGCTGGTCCTGAATAAATGTTTGTAAATTGTAGCATCATATTGGGTAGAATGGGTGTGAAACTATTGAACTGTATGAGAATTAGAGCTGTCATAAACATTGAATTAAACTGTGTTGAGCAGGAAGGACTTCTAGCTGCTACGATCCTTGAATTAGGAGGATTTGAATGCTTGAAAGGGTTATTATGTTTGGGTTGCCTGTCTAGATTGGATTTGATCATGCAAGGATGTCTTATTCCTTAGAAGTGGCATGTTCTTTATTAGAAGCAGGGTATTGCAATAACATGCAGTGTCCATTGATTAGTGTAGCTTTGATTCTGTCCCATGTTCTTTCAAGAGCATTGCTCTGATATCATTCTCTGATTTAATTTTGCATGTGATATGTAGTTATTCATTTCTGCTATTTGCTCATATTTTTATTTTATGTGTAATTGTAGGAGAAGATCACCCTTGTTCCTGGTCAAAATATACTCTATGTTTGCAAAATTAAGTCAGGATTCAATTGCATCACGCCATAAGATATCAATTGATATTTTAAAAAATGTTTAAGAATTTCAAAATTAATGTTTTTTCTTAAAAAGAATTTTAAAAATATTCAAGGGATGAAAAATGTTTCTTGAAAAATAAAAATTTCAGAAGCTTTATTTTTTCTTGATAATGCTTAATCATTAAAATACTTGAAAATGTTTAAGACATTAAAAAATTAATTTCTTTTGAAAAAACATGGAAACTCCTTATTCACTATTTGTTTGTTTTTGAAAATGGTCAATAATATAAAAATCAATTTTATCTTGAGGTTTTTTTATTTATTTGAAAAAATAATAATAAAATATCTCTTAATTATTTCTTAATTTTATTTTTTTAGAAATTTTGAAAATCACTATTTATTTTCTTAAAAACTTTAAAAATCACAATGGCTGAGCGCTGAAACTTCTTCTTTTTTTAAATTTATTTATCAAAACATCTTCAAGAGTTTAAGTTTGTTGGATAGATATTTTGCTAATCAAAACCTTCACTTTCTTCAAACCCGACTACATTATCTATGCTAATTGGAATAGCAAGTGGCCTGCTTGACAATGGTGTCCAGGGCAGATAAAGAAGCTTCGCTATTGATTTTAATTGATTTAACTTCCATTATTATATCTCAAAACTAAAAAAATAGAAAAGAAAAATTTGTAAGAAATATATCATATTTTAACAAAAACAAATGATGAAGAGGTGTAGATTTTAATTTTCTCTGCAAATATTTTCAACTATGGGAGAATGCTCTTGACCAGAGCCAGTTGCACCTCCCCAGTCCCTTCATGATCACCTCCTAGAGGTTGCCGGTCTGTCGCCGGACATCCCACATCCAAATTGAGAGTTTATTAGAGGCTGCTTTCTAACATCTCAATCCACTCATTGTGGGATGCCATTAATCGGAGCTCTCAATTAAAGCACCATTTTGGGTTCTTGAACAAGAAGTGACGAGAAACACTTAGTTTATGTCGTGCTGAAAGCTCAAAATTCTCTAGCCTTTTATATTGTTGAGAGATAAAAGTAGTTTCAAAAAATACAGAATGGGTGTTCTGTTAATTCATTAAAATAATGTGATCTAAATACATTGCATTGTTCATTGGAACAATGGAATTATGTTTTTGCAATTTAAAAAAAACTAACAAGGCTTGCAATTGGAATGAAATTATCTTTTCCATAAGATACAATAGGCATTATAAATTATCCACATATTTTTTAGCACAATTAAATGATTTTGTTGCTTTGAAAGCAAAAATAAAAATAAAAATAAAAATAAAAATAAAAATGTATAGTTTCATTTTGGAGCTTTTTTATCTTTTCAATATTTTTTGCATAATAAAATTATGTTGATCCATTAAAAGCATAAAAAAACATTAAACTTGCACAAAAGAGCATTTTTATATTTTTATTTTTTTGAAAAAACAATAAAGAGACATAATTGCTTTTAAAATAAAATAAAAACCTCCAATACTGGTTTCAAGGGCATTTTATTCTTTCCATTATAGTTTTTTTGTTATTTTTAG
Source organism: Populus nigra (assembly GCF_951802175.1). NCBI lineage: Eukaryota > Viridiplantae > Streptophyta > Magnoliopsida > Malpighiales > Salicaceae > Populus > Populus nigra. The sequence continues at coordinate 1,479,652 of NC_084858.1, forward strand.
GTTTACTAATGCATACGATGGAGATATAGTTGGGCTCCGGTGATTTTGTTCTCTCTCTCTTTCTCTCTCTCACACACACACACACTTAGGCTAAAAATTCATGCCAACCATTTTAAAAATCGATTATGTCCTTCAGTTTGTATTTCTAACAATTTTAACCATTATTTTTTTATTGTTATTTGTTTTACTTTTAATGCTTTTTGAATTTTTTTTTATTTCTATCCCTAAGCATTTCTTTCATTTAATTTGTTTTTATTAAATTTAGTTCTTATTATTTTGATTGTTTTTTTTTGTGTTTTATTATTTTCTTGATTTGTTTTCTCAATTTCATCCACTATCATTTTATTTTTTATTTGATTTTGATTTTTTTATTGCTATATTTTTTATTTGTTTTAAAAATATTTTATTCTTTGATTTAGTTCCTAATTATTTTTTTTGATTTAGTTTTATATTGAATTTGATTCTCAATGTTTTGATTGTTATTTTTTTTGCTTTTAATATTTTTATGATTGAAAATTTTACTTTGTGATTTTTTGCTCGCTTGCCTTTTCATAACCCAGAGCCGGTTTAAGTTTGGTCTTTCTAGGTCCTTTATTAAAAATTAATTTTTCTTTCAAATTCATCATTGGACACTGGATTATTGGGCCTTAGGCTTTGTTATTTGTTCCATTTTTTTTTTGTAGGGTTATCCTAATCTTACATCTCATGTAGTGGATTAATTGAGTTGGATTTTTTTTTCTTGATGTTTTTTATATGAAATTGATTTTTTTTTCAATTTCATCATTTGAAATTAAATTATTGGCCTTCGAGCTTTGTGATTTTTCTCTTTTCTTTCCATGAGTTAACCTTGGTGTGAGTTAGTCAAGTTAACTCTATTTTTTTAGCATTTATTTTATTTAACTTCAATCTTTTTGCTAGGTTTTTTTTAAAAAAATCTATATCATGGGTGGTGAGTTAGTTAAATTAACTCAGATTGACTCAATTTATTTTTAATTTGATTTTTTTAATTTTATTATTTGATATTAAATTATTGAGTTTTACAAATATTTTTTAATTGTTTTTAATGAAATTGACTTAAAGTCTAGGGTTATCATCTTGTATACATTCGTATTTCACATCAAAAAAATTCTAGCCCGTGGACCACTAGCCACATATGTAGTTTATCCTATATGGAGTATTCGCTTGATTTTCGCATGCGGTGACTCCTCCGGTCGGCCGAAAAAAGCATTTGGAAAGAAGTTGTAGAAGTACAACTTTCTACTTATTATTATAATCATAGGAAAACTCTTGAAGCCCACTCTTGTTTAATTAAAGAGTGCAATTCACCCGAACGACTTGTGTCCCAAAAGCTTGTTGTTTCTATATGATAGTTACCAAAGAGTTTTAGGGTATTTTAAATATTTATTTGAGATTTTTTATTAATTTATAAGAAATTATTTTTAATTATTGAAATTTAGTAGTTAATAATTAAATTTTTTTTTGAAGAGTTCAACTTTATAGTTTGGTTCTAAATATTCTAATATCTAAAATTAATATATTTTTATGTAGAATTTAAATGCGTTCAAGGTGTTTCATAAAGGAATTGACTTTTATATGAATTAATCTATTTAATTAATAAAAGATTTTCTAAAAATAGATGCAAGTAATAATTGTTGACACCTCCACTTTAATTATACTCAGAATACTTCTTCGCTTAAAATAAAAAAGTTTCTTAGCCTTTTTTTGATTATATTTTATAATATCATTATTGTCATATGTTTTACATAATTATTAAAAAAATAGATATTTTATAAGTAAAATAGGGTGTTGTGATAATATGATACTAGTGCTGGGTGATTTTTTAATGGAATTTTAGAATCATTTTAAGCTAGTGATGTATTTACTCATCCCGTCATCATCTAGAGTTTTTTTTTTTTTTCAATCTCAGTTAATGATAATTGAAGAATAAATTTATTATTATTCTGTCTTTGCAGCATTGATCGAGCCCTAGATTCTGATTTGTGGACTCGGTTTTTCAAATCCCGGCCGGCAGCGTTCGTCATCAGTATACAATTAATATTCTCATCCTGCAAAAACCATTGGCATCGGCTACCTCTATCCCACCTCAGCTCCACGTCCATGTGAACATGAAAGAGAAGAAAGAGAAGCTCCTTTGTTAATTTAATTTGATATTTACGATGGCCAAAAATTTGATCTCCAACCACAACCATGTTTTTTAAAAATTTAATTTTTTTTAAAATTTTATATGGTTTGTACGTTTTGAATCGTTTTAATATACTGATATTAAAAATAATTTTTAAAAAATAAAAAAATATCATTGACATGCATTTTAACACAAAAAATTATTTAAAAAACAACCATTATCGCACTGCTTAAATATATTCTAAATTTATTTGTTGCCTAGGTTTTTTATTATTATTATTGAAGCCCACTCTTGTTTAATTAAAGAGTGCAATGGACCCGAATAACTTATGTCCCAAAAGCTTGTCGTTTCTAATATGTTACCGAAGAGTTTTAGAGTATTTTAAATATTTGTTTGAGAATTTTTATTAATTTACAAAAAAATATTTCTAATTAGCGAAATTTAATAGTTAATAATTAAAATTTATTTTGGACAAGAAACGACTTTATAGTTTGGTTTTGAACATTTTAAGCTAATATTGATGTATTTAATCTCACATTAAACTAAAAATTAGAAAGAAAGAAAAAACATAGAATAAACAAAAAGCACAATTAATCGCTTCTGTTCTCTTGTTCCACGTGAAGATTAAACCATCTAGATTAGTAAATGCCACACGAAATCGATGAACTGAACAAGATTTTTGAAATCCTCGTTCGATGTCTTTCTACCATCAACACAGCAATAGTCTTGAGCAGCATGCAACAGACTTTTTTCTACAAATTCAGAAGCTGATAGAACAAGAGAACAGAAGCGATTGTGCCTTTTGAAAGACCACAAATGAGCCAGGACGTGAGCAGCTGACATTGACAGTCGATCGTAAACTCGTTTTAACTTGCGAAAACTAAGCATACTCCCTCCAAGGATACCGTACCTCTGCCTAGTTTTAATTATTTCACAAGACAAACTCCGTAATCAGCACCCAAGTTTTGCAAACAACCTTTTGATTTTTTTCTTATCTGTAAGCATCTTGAATATTCTAATTAAAAAATTATATATAAAATAACACTTCATTAAAAAATTTTCATGAATGGTATGCATGTATGAATATATGGTATGGATGTATGTTTGGACGCGAGCTAGACTTTTTTCTATAAATTCAGAAGCTGATCACTGCAATTATCAATCAAGCTGATTGCTTATTATACATAATCTCTCTCTCTCTTTTCACAGCCCAAAAGAAATCAAGATGGAGGTCTTTAACAAAGAGCTAAAAGATACTGATATCCAATTTCGATTCTCATTCCCATCTCGTTCCTTACGGTATCTAGATTTCGCAGGAGATTTTTTTGTTGATTTGAGAGTCAAAGACAGCAGCGGTAAGCTTCGGGTGATTCGTTGCAGGAAGAGAGATGGAGATTACGACAAGCCAGTGCTTTCTAAAGGCTGGCTTCAATTTGTTGCCGACTATGAACTGAGAGTTGGAGACATGGCTGTTCTTCTTCGTGAGGATGACCATCACCTCGGGTCACAGTTCAGGATTGAAGCAAAGAGAAAAATCATCTTGTTTCGCAAGGAGGTTTGGGGTGACGTGCCTCGAGCTAACTAGTTATTATTTGCATGTTGGAGAGGGCATGTATATATACATGCCCACTCCAACATGATTGTATTGCTGTTCTTGATTGCTTTTTTATCTATGTATTTTGAGATATATTTGCGCTGTACTCAAATCATGTGTTGAGCACCGAATTTTCAGTATGGATTACGAAAAAACACTCCTGCACTCGCTCCATTTTTAGATTTTCTTTATGGTTGGGACGGGACAGATTTAAGTTTAGTTTGATTGACAGATTGAGGGGTCAACCATGCATGACATCAGAGATACACAAGTGCTCCATTAGCTATTTGAAAACTAATATAAAATTAAAAAGGACATCATGATTATCCCCTCAGGTTTTCGTCTCCACATGCTTCTCTTTCTGCCGCTTCCAGTCTTTCTCTTGCATACCCTCTCCCTCACACACAGCACTGCTCTCGCTCCCCTTGATATCAGCTAAACGGAAGAGCACCTCTTCTTTATATCTTGGGGTTTTGGAATTTTCAGTTTACTCTTTTTTTCTTTTCTTTTCTTTATTATTATTATTATTATTATTATTTACGCTTAAAACTCAGACTCAAGTAACAGAATATGAGGCACAATCCAAGCACAGGACAAATTAAGAGCGCGAGGCATAGCTCGAGCTAGGGTGTTCTCCCACCTTAACCTAGTTTTTAATTAGTTCATAAATAATTAACGCCTTAATTATGTCACGGTCAAAATAAAAAATAATGAAAATAACTTTTTGTGTAACAACTCTTAGATGTTTTATTGACACGTAATTGATGTTTAACTCTAATTAAAAAAAAATATAAATGTGTACATTAATGAACTCAATATTTTATTAATAAAATATAAATAATAATTTAACTAAACTTAATATATTCAACTATCAGGATGAGCCCAAAGCCATCCTTTTGTGGTCCCATAAATTATGATCTCGGAGAAGCAACTAGATTCCAAAACGTGTACACATTTTTGTGATAAAGGTGCTGGCTACTAATAAAACTATGTTTCTTCAAGAATCTGATTGCAGCCAAGGGTGGAGACATGAATTTTTCCTGTACTTATTGGCTATCAAGCAAATATATATAAATTATTTTTTAAGATTAATTATTAAGTTATATATATATATATAAATTTGTTAAGTTAACAATAAAGTTTTAATTTGAATTTATAGGATATAAAATTAAAAATAAATTACACTATCGAAGTTGCACCCTTCCATGTTTTGTGGAATAAAATTTATTTACGATTGAATCTAAATCAATATCTTCAACAAGCTCTCGTTCAATGTAAATCATCGTAAAATATGTTAAAAACTCATCTTTCATTTAATTGCGAAACATAGTTTTCACATGTTTTATTGCTGAAAATACTCGTTTTGTGGTGGCAATGAAAATAGACAAAGTCAAAATAAGATGAATCAACTTGTCAATCAAATGATAGTGCTATGACTTATTTATTTCAACTAATCCTCGATATAATTCATAAATGGTAAACATATTCTAAAAGCTCTTATGATGAATCACATCAATCTAATAATACTCTATCTGAGATCTCAAATAATATATATCTTGTTCATTGAAATCTGCAGGATAAATTTTTTTAGCAATCTAGCAAATAACATCAACTTTAAATGATTTAAAGTTATCCTTAGATTCTAAAGCAGAGTTAAGTACAAGGAATTTCACTATCTCATCACTGAATTTAAAATTTAATTATTCAAACTAAAAATCTATTATTGAATTAAATATATCATAATGATAATGTTGGTAAACTGTTACTGATTTTTGTTATTGACATAAATAACTTGTAGTTTTTTTAGACGAAGCATTCATATATATATATGTGGTATGTTAATCTCTTATTGTGTGCAAATAAAGTACACATATACAGGGAGAAAATCAAATCCGGCATCTCTCAAAGTTCGAAGCAATGCTTTATTAGTTGACAAAAAATAAGATATAATTAAATTAATTTTCAAGTTCATAATTAGGAGTTCTTCATTTTTTTTAAAGAAGACAATATTTTCTTTTTTATATAATAAAAGATAAACTATTCATATCTAAAAAGATATTTGGACATTGTAATTATAATTAAAAACAAAAACAGTCATCATTAGCAAGCAATTAAAAGGTTGATTGATAAAAATGTTCTCACCTTCATTAAGAAAATTTAAAGACAATAAAAATAAAAATAAAAATAAAAATAACATACAATAAAAATAATTATACTACAATAAACTCTGGAATAATTTAAGGGATGTTAAAGTTTATTTTTCAATAATTTCTTGTCTAATAATTTAATAAAAAATATGCAATATATCAAAAACCAATTAACATATATATCATAAACACTTAATCAATTTAAGTAAAAATAATTAATAACAGTTGTATAGAGAATTTTTCACTTCTGTATCAGTTTCTTTCCAAATTTCACCTCAACTTCCAGCACCTAACCCTCTCGACATCCAAAACCCCATCCTACCAGTACAAGCGTGAATGCGTGATTTATTTTTTTACTTGGGCTACAGCACACCTCAGCCTCGTATATCCCTCCGCCCCTGATTGCAGCGTCATTGTCTATATATTTAACACAGCAAAAAGCAGTAGATTTTGTCTGTATATTTAAACACAGCAAAACCCTATACCTCAGCCTCGTATATCCCTCCGCCCCTGATTGCAGCGTCATTGTCTATATATTTAACACAGCAAAAACCGGTAGATTTTGTCTGTCTATTTAAACACAGCAAAACCAGTAGGGTTTTGCTGTGTTTAAATATATAGACAATATAGATTCCTTGATCGAGCAAAAAGCATGCAGAAAAATCTCTCTCTCTCTCTCTCTCTCTCTCTCTCTATATATATATATATATATATATATATATATATATATCGTAATGCTAAGTGAAAACCTAAATAAAAAAATAGTAATAATAAATAGAATAATATAATTAATTATGTTTTTTATTATGCACCTTTTATTAATTAAAGGTATTATAATTAATAGTGGTTATATTAGTAATTAAATAATAATAATTTAGAGAATAAATTTATTCTACACAATCTCTTTACCCCTTGACCGACGGTGATGAGAATTTTGCAAATGAAGTTGGTATCTTGCATGATCAACTCTAGACTAATATATACATTTTTTACATGCACTCTTGAATTTGGGAGCCTATCTTGATGCAGATGAAGTTTTTAAACATAAATAATAGAATCTTATTTCAGAACCACGCGAAACCAAAAGGCCGACTTTCATGGCTAGCAAATCCATAAATATAATATTCAATTTTTATGTTTTCAACCTCTTCCCCCTCGAAGCCTCCATCCACCCCTTGACCTCCTCCTAGCTTGGCTCCTGGGGCTCTCTCTCTCTCCCTCTCCCCCTCAGGCAACCGCTTCCACACGTACCGTGTCTTCTTCTACGTACCCATGTTTGATCTTGGCGACGAGCTTACAGTAGAAGGCTATAGAATTCCCTGGCTGATATGGATCCAAGTATTGGTCTTGGTCCTCCTCATCATTCTCCTTTTCTGTTTCAGTTTCTTTCCTTCAGATCTCTCAGACACCACCACCTCTTCTGCCTCAGCTTCGCCATCTGCTGTTGGTGTCTTCATGCCTCTCAATTCCCATTTAGACAAGCAAACACTCAAGCATAAAGATCACACAACAACTGCCATAAACTGCTCGCAACATAGCCAGGTATGAAGCTCCTTGTCCGTTTTATTTTTCTTTTATCTCATGTTTTCTTTGCTTTGGCCATAAAAAGAATTTTTAAACCCCTTTAGGTAAAGTCTTTTTTTTTACTTGGAAAGAACTCGTTTCTACTTTTATTGTGGGTTTCTGTCTTTATCTTATTTATTTAATTCTACTTTAATATCGTAAATATTAAATTGAATTAACAAAGGAGCTTCTCTTTTTCCCCTTTTCTTTTTCACATGGACGTCGAGCTGAGGTGGGATATAGGCAGCCGATGCCGATGGTTTTTGCTAGGGTTCGACCAAGGGAAAAGAATCTGAGGAAAGAGTTTGTTTGATGAAATTATTAGAGGAATTGTATTTAGAGATGATGTGTGTTGTGTTAGGAAGTTGAATAATAAGTAAATTCCCAAAAATAAGAATTTAAGAGCCACTTTCCTAGGCCATAAGGTTTTGGCAAAGAGAAAGATTTAAAGGGGAGGGGACTATAAGTTGTTAAATTCTTGTTTGCATTGAGTTCGCGAGAATAAAATGATTTGAGTGTGTGAGAAAATTAAAGGAATTATAGCCATTCTGATTAAAGGATGGATAGAAGTAAGTTGATTATGAGAGACTTGTATATGAATAATGTTAAGAGATGTGTAGGATGAAAATGACTATTGTAAATGATAAAAGAACACATGAAAATGTTTTAGTTGTGTCTTAGACTTGTAAGCTGAATTTTAGACAATTTTATCACCTAAGTTGCAACAGGAGTTAGAACACGCAAATAAAGGAGTTTGGAATATGTTTCTTCATGAAAATTGTAGCTTGGGGTGTTAAATTTCAAATAAAACTAACCTTGCTTTATTTGAAGTTAAAAACCTTCCATTATGAAAAAATAATGAAAGGAAGGTCAAACTAGATTTCTGTAGGATTGCGTGTTTAAGGGTATTATTTGGTAGGTAAATGGCGGAACTAAGTGTTGCTTTCCTCATGGTTGGCGGATGTGTGGTCCTGTGGGGTGACTCTGTATGTTATGCTGGTGGGAGCATATCCATTCGAGGACCAGGAGGACCCAAAGAATTTCAGGAAAACAATCAATGTATTACATTCTCTCTTGTGTGTGTCTCTCTTCTATTCTAGTTGTTCTTCTTTTTTTTTACTGTTGATGAATTTCTTGCTGTTTACCTGCAGAGAATAATGGCAGTTCAATACAAGATCCCCGACAATGTCCACATATCTCAGGAATGCAGACATCTCCTCTCTCGCATATTCGTTGCAAATCCAATCCGGGTATGGATGAATAAATCTTGTCTAAAATTGACAATCAACTTATATTGTGAAGATACGTCATACTACATTGTGTTGGTAGATGTGATTTCATTGAATTTTAATCAATCGGGAAATTAGAGTTCTGTGGATTTCCTTTTCATGTATTGCTGTTCTGATAGAATATCTTGATATAAGCCTACTTTCTGTTACATTAGCTACAAGTCTTTTCAAACATAAATAACTGGGTATAAAATCATAAAAATTATTAGAGAATTACCTGCTCACTTACCATCTAATTCTGTTGCATAATTGTTGTTGTCGGTGTTGCTATTTCTTCTTCTCATCACCCCTGTTGTTGTTATTATTATTATTTAAATTTTTCATGCATTGTCTGAAACACTACCCTCTGGTGTTTTTTCTTCTTGCATCACATCATTGAATTTACTGATATCCTGTTCGGAACAAAGTTGCCAGCATGTACATGATTGCAACTGCTTGTTGTGAGACATGGGTCTGGTTGTATATTGTACCATGGGGAGCTTCTCATCTGTTTCCTTTTGGTTAGAATTTTGTATCAGAAACCAGGAAGACTGAACAAGGGATTCTTCTTTCTTTGCTTGTTGATGTTTTTATTTTTCTTTGTGTCATATGGTTTGCCAAGGGCAATTGCATATTATTAGAGTTACCAGTCCAACCTTCAGCTAGTAAGTTGGAGTGCAATTTTTATGATTGGATCTTGTGAATAAATTTAACACATGCCAATTGCTCAAATAAGGGATTTGGAGAAGATGCTGAGAACCCTCATAGCATGTGGATTGAATTGTTTGAGGTCATAGTTTATTATTATGCTGGTGGGTGCTGGTTAACCTGGGTGCAAAGTGATCCCGTGCTGTGTCAAGAAACTTGAAATTGTATTCCACAAACACTCAGAATGAGAGAAACTAATGGCCCCCAAAACGAGTAAATAGGAAAGGAAGGAGAAACAATGGCTGTTCTGTTGAGATAATAAAAGAAAGGAAATCGAGTATACATGGTTCTGTGAATAGGGAAAATAAGCTTGTTCATGAATGATGCAGGGTCCATCAAACCCCTGCATTCTTGCCAGGGCAAGCTGGTGGATGTCCATTGAGCACTATGAGAAAGGATGCTGTCGCCCAAAATGAAAGCTAATGGTGTAGAAAATATTCAGAAAACAATGATAGGATTTGCGTTGCAAATTATTCTGAGCGATATTACATTCATTTATTTATTGTTCTCCATGGACACTGAATTTTCAGTTAGGCAGGGAAAGTTCCTGAAAACTAAAGTTCTGATTTTTAATGGATTAAATATTCGAATTCTGATGGTTTCTTTGAACCATACATGTTCTTACAGAGGATCACAATTAAAGAAATCAAGAGCCATCCATGGTTCTTGAAGAACCTGCCAAGGGAACTGACAGAGGTAGCTCAAGCCATGTACTACAGGAAAGAAAACCCAACCTTTTCCCTTCAAAGTGTTGAAGAAATCATGAAGATCGTGGAAGAGGCCAAGATTCCTCCCCCAGTATCCCGATCTATTGGAGGCTTTGGCTGGGTAGGAGAAGAAGATGATGACGTGAAGGAAGATGATGCAGAGGGTGTTGAAGAAAAGGGCGGAGAAGAAGAAGAAGAAGAAGAAGAAGAAGATGAGTATGAGAAGAGAGTTAAGGAGGCACAAGCAAGTGGGGAGGTTCATGTCAGTTAAGCTTCATTCCCTCTTCCTTCTACATTAACATTATGCTTTCGTGCTTTGCGTAGAACTGTGTGCTAATGGGCTGGTCCTGAATAAATGTTTGTAAATTGTAGCATCATATTGGGTAGAATGGGTGTGAAACTATTGAACTGTATGAGAATTAGAGTTGTCATAAACATTGAATTAGAAATTTTGAAAATCACTATTTATTTTCTTAAAAACTTTAAAAATCACAATGGCTGAGCCCTGAAACTTCATCTTCTTCTTTTAAATTTATTTGTCAAAACATCTTCAAGAGTTTAAGTTTGTTGGATAGATATTTTTTTTATTTCTTTGAATCTTCAAAAAAACTAATGGCAAAGCATTTTCAGATTTTCTAAAAAAATAAATAAAAATTGAATCACTTTGATTGCTTTTCTGATCATTGTTTTTTGAAATTTCCACGTGAAACTTTCTTAGGGTCAAATTTTATTAAGCAGGAACCTGGTAAATAACAATATTTATGATGACTCTTTGTTTATAAAATGTAGTAGTGATTGTTTTTTGGTTTCAAAAATATTAAAGTAATATTTTTTTTATTTTTTAAAAAATATTTTTGATATTAGTATATTAAAATAATATACTAATGCATTAATTTTATTTTTTTTGAATTTTTATGAAACACTATTCGGCGCCACCTTAAAGATAGATACCAAACTTGTTGATTCGGGATCCCATATTGGTTTAAGTTTGTCATTAAACCGAACAGGCAATTGATCTAGCAGGCATGTCAGACTGCATGCATGTACACCCCAGTAGCATCACTTGCATCAATGCGGTCATTTATCAATAACGGGACTCCATGGGAACGACAGTCTGCAAGACAAGCTCTTTCCGTTTCCAATAACTCCCGTGTTTAAGCATCCTTGAAGGAAAATCTTCGAGATTAACAAAATTACATTGCTAAGCAATTGCAAATTATGTGTCCATGCAGAGATCAAGCTGTACGCAATACTCCACCCATATTCATGGCGACCTTTATTCATTTGCAAAGCGGTTTTACAGCCCCTATTGATCAACTGCAAAAGGGTGAATTTACGTAGAGCAAAAACATGCTTTAGACACTTGAACTAGAGACCCATTATGAAATGCTCACGTTCATGGAAGTTCAAGAAATGGGCAGATAGAGAAGCTTTGCTATTGATTTTAATTAATTTAATTTCCATTATTGTATCTCGAAACAAAAAAATAGAAAAGAAAAATTTATAAGAAATATATTATATTTTAACAAAAAAATAAATGATGAGGAGGTGTAGATATTTTCTACTATCCACCGGAGAATGCTCTTGGCCAGAGCCAATTGCTCCTCCCCAGTCCCTTCATGATCACCTCCTAGAGGTTGCCGATCCGTTGCCGGACATCCCACATCCAAATTGAGTGTTGTTTAGAGGCTGCTTTCTAACACCTCAATCCACTCATTGTGGGATGCCATTAATCGGAGCTCTCTCAATGAAAGCACCATTTTGGGTTCTTGAACAAGAAGTGATAGGAAAGACTTAGTTTATGTCGTGCTGCTGAATGCTCAACGTTCTCTAGCCTTTTATATTGTTGACAGATAAAAATAGTTTCAAAAAAATACAGAATGGGTGCTCTGTTGATTCAGTAAATTTCTAATATATTATATATGAATGTAATAATATCATTTTATTTGATTAGATGGGTGTTCTGATGTAAAGTAAAAATTTGCAAGCAATTAAAGCAAAATGAAAAAACCAACTAAATTATAGGAGATTCAATATAATTTTCATTTATTTCCTTAAAGATGAATGCGTGTAGCTTAAGATTAACTATAACTAAAATTGATTAGTGTTTTTTGGATACTGTTAATTGAATTTATTATGAATTGTATTGTTCGCACATGTTATGCTTGGGTTGGTTTCTATGTGAGAAATATTATTATTTTTATTATAATTAATATAATTAATAAAATAATTAATAAATTTCAAAGAAAATATTACTATTAATATTGAAAACATATTATTATTTATATTCTAATTGTTTATATATTTTTTTATAAAAATAAAAAGTGAGCCCACGACGTAGTATTATTAAAAGTATTCAACAATTCTAAGTATTAATATAAAAAATATTATAATTTGTGTTGAAAAATATTATTATTTTTCTTATAATACAAAGTATTCATATAAAAAATATTATTATTTGTGTTCTCAATATTATTATTTTTTTATAATTCAAAATATTCATATCAAAATATTATTATTTGTGCTCTAAATTTTTTTTTACAATATAAAGTATTCATCTCAAAGATATTATTATTTTTGTTATAATATTATTATTTTTATAATAATTCAAAGTTTTAATATAAAAAATATTATTATTTGTGTTCTAAATATTCTTGGAATTAAAAACAATATTATTTGTGTTATGAATATTATTATTTTTACTATAGTCAAAGTATTAATATTATAAATATTATTTTTTGTGTTATAAATATTATTATTTTTATAATAATCAATATTATTAATAAAATAATTACTAAATTAGAAATAAATTATTCTTAATATTGAAAAACAACCAAAGATTTGATATGAAAGATAAAATTAAAAATTACTATTGGTATTATTATTGTCATCATTAATAAATTTTACAAAATTATTATTACTATAAAAGAAAAACCATGTGGGGACACGTGGTGCTTGGGCTCCTACCTGGGGGCTGGGCACACTCCCTATGCACACATGGCGCTTGGGCTATGCCTTAGTGTTGGGCACCCCCCAGCGCACACATGACGCTTGGGCTCCTACCTCAGTGTTGGGCACACCCTGCGCACAGGTGGCGCTTGAGCCGCTTGCCTTTGGGTTGGGCACCCCCAAGCGCACACGTGGCGCTTGGGCTACGCTGTTAAGCCATGATCGCACCCCAATGGGGACAAGTGGCGCTTCGATCATGGCTACAAACTCAAGAAGAATGGGTCGGGCGTCAGGACCCATGATCAATGGTCTAGTGTAAGGACTCAATTCTATTGAGTCCTTCATCAAGACTCAATGTTCCTAGGTCCTAGGATTCTAAATACTATTATTTGTTTTAGAAATATTATTATTATTTTTATTATAATTAATATTATTAATAAAATAATTTATAAATTTGAAAGAAAATATTATTATTTATCTTATAGATTTCTATGGTATTTTTTATAAAAATAAAAAGTGAGCCCGCGGCGTCATATTATTAAAAAATTTCAACAATTCTAATAATTAATATAAAAATTATTATAATTTGCGTTGTCAATATTATTATTTTTCTTAGAATACAAAGTATTCATCTCAAAGATATTATTATTTTTGTTATAATATTATTATTTTTATAATAATTCAAAGTTTTAAGATAAAAAAATATTATTATTTGTATTCTAAATATTCTTGGAATTAAAATAGTATTATTTGTGTTATGAATATTATTATTTTTACTATAATCAAAAGTATTAATATTAAAAAAATTACTTTTGTGTTATAAATATTATTATTTTTATAATAATCAATTTTATTAATAAAATAATTACTAAATTAGAAAAAAATATTTTTAATATTAAAAAACAATCAAAGATTTGATTTGAAAGGTATAATTAAAAATTAATATGAGTATTATTATTATCATCATTAATAAATTTTTAAAAAATGTTATTACTATCGAAGAAAAACCGCGTGGGGACATGTGGTGCTTGGGCTCCTGCCTGGGGGCTGGGCACACCCCCTGCGCACACGTGGCGCTTGGGCTGTGCCTCAGTGATGGGCACCCCACAGCGCACCCGTGGAGCTTGGGCTGTGCTGGGTGAGCCATGATCGACCCGCATTGAGGACAAATGACACTTGGGTCATGGCTCCAGACTCAAGGGGAATGGGTCGAGTATTAGAACCCATGATTAATGGGTCTAGCGTAAGGATCAAGACTCAATATTCATTGGTCCTAAGTTTTTAAATATTATTATTTGTTTTTAAATATTGTTATTTTGATTATAATTAATATTATTGATAAAATAATTTATAAATTTGAAAGAAAATATTATTATTTATCTTATAATTTTTTGTTGTATTTTTTATAAAAATAAAAAGTGAGCCCGCAGCGTAGTATTATTAAAAATATTCAACAATTCTAAGTATTAATATAAAAAATATTATAATTTGCTTTGTTAATATTATTATTTTTCTTATAATACAAAGTATTCATCTCAAAGATATTATTATTTTTGTTATATTATTATTATTATTATTATTATTATTATTATAATTCAAAGTTTTAATATAAAAAAATATTATTATTTGTGTTCTAAATATTATTGAAATGAAAAATAATATTATTTGTGTTATGAATCGCATCCATGTCCAACTTGGGATTAGGCGTGGATGCGTCCAAATGGAGTTAGACGCGGTCGCGTCCAGATCCAATGTGGGATTGGACCTGGAAGCTATGCCTCAGTCCTGGGCACTTTCCAGCACACACGTGGCGCTTGCGCTTCTCCCTTGGTTGTGGGCACACCCTTGTGCACACATGGCGCTGAGCTATTGCCTCAGTGCTGGGCCCACCCCCTGTGCACACGTGGCGCTTGGGCTCCTGCCTTTATGCTGGGCTCACCACGACGCACACGTGGCGCTTAGGCTCCTGTCTCTGTGCTGGGCTTACCCTTGCGCACACGTGGCTTTTGGGCACACCAAGTCCCAACTATTATTGGTCCCCGAATGCTGCAGAACCCAAAATAACCTTGAGTCATTGGCTGGCAGTATCCAAAATAGACTTGGGTCCTGCATATATAGGGCCCAAATAGCCTTGGACCTGCCATCATCAGGACCCAATTTTTTATGAAAATAAAAGGTGAGCCCGCGGCGTAGTGCGGGCTACCTAACTAATAATAACTAAATGAGTTGGTATTTCAAATTTCAATTGTGTAAATTATAAAATTATAAATTTGCACAAAAAAAAAAACACGCGAGCGCTAGAAACACTAAAGGGACATAATTGTCTTTAAAATAAAAACTCTAATACTAGTCTCAAGGTGTCTCATGATCCGAACCCAATTTAAGTTCAGTCATTTTAGGCTCTTTATTAAAAATATTTTTTTTTTTAAATTTATCATTAGACACTGGATTATTGGGCCTTCAACTTTGTTATTTGTTTTATTTTTTTGTGGGGTTATCCTAATTTTACATCTTATGTGGTGGGTTAGTCAAGTGAACATGAATTAATTTTTTTTTAAATTTTATTACTTGATATTAAATTATTGAACTTTGAACTTTGTGATTTTGGTGCTTTTCTTTCTATGGGTTAACCCAAGTGTGAGTTAGTCGATTTAATTAGGTTTTTTTAACATTTTTTTTTATTTAACTTCAATCTTTGTGCTTGGTTTTTTTTTTTTTTAGAAAATTAATATCATGGGTGGCAATTTTTTTTTTTCATTTTTAGGGGTTATTTTAATTTTATATCACAAATCATATATTAATCAAATTAAGCTGATTTGACACATGCTATCATCTCTCATATAGACATTCTTATTTCACGTTAAGAAAAATCTAGCCCGGTCTGCCTTGGCCCTTGGACGACTAGCCACCCATGTAGTTTACCCTATATGGAATCCTCGCTTGATTGCGAGCCACCTATGTACGGAATCTTCGCTTGATTGCGCAAGCGGTGACGCTACTTTCTTCGTCTTATAATTATAATTCTCTTGTCGGCCGAGCTACAAAAAGTATTCGGCAAAAAGTTGTAAGCGCTACTTTCTTCTTATTATTATTATAATCATAGTAAAACTCGATTAATGAGTACACACGGATCACTTCATATCTTATCCGTTCAACAAAGTCCTTTTCTCCATTGGCCAAAAAAACTAAAAAAAAGAAAAAAAATTGTCCTTGTCTGTCCAAAATAAATCACATGGCCTCGGAGCATCAAGGGTGTTGCCGCCCTCCACACCAACGGTATCGTTCAGTTCTAGGCTTCTAGCAGCTCAAGCTTATGATGCTATCGGGCCATTTGAAGCTTCTTTTCAGAAATGTCAAAGCCATCAACTAGACGATTCATGCTGCTGACATCGAACGTAATTCGTTGGTATATAATATAGATTGCTTAATCAAACAAAAAACATGCAGAAATCTTCAGATTTTGCAAGATGTAGCTCTCTCTCTCTCTCTCTCTCTCTAGATATCGTAGTGCTAAGCTGTGAAAGCCTAAAAAAAAATAGTAATAATAAATAGAATAATATAATCAATTATGTTTTTTATTATGCACTTTTTATTAATTAAGGGTAACTTTTTATTAATTAAGGGTATAATAATTAATAATGCTTATATTAGTAATTACATAATAATAATAATTTTAAGAATAAAAAGAAAATAAAACTCTACAGTAGCTTACACTTTATTTTGTGATCAAAACATATATCAACATAGTGAGGGAGATGAAGATAAAGAAAGGGATTTGATCTAGGGAATCTTTGTTTTTTTTTTTTTTTGTATCAATTTAAAGTGTATCTTCTCTACCCTTACATTTTAATTGAGTTTTTCCATGCATATTAGGTTTATTGAGATAGGTTTAAGAATTTGAGTTTTTATGATATTTGAATTTTAATCACTTTTAAGGAGTGAATGTTATGCATATGGAGTTTTAGATTGATAAGTGTTATTGGAAGTGATTTTATAAACTTGTGACAAATTAGTTAGAAGTAATAATGAAATTAAGAAATTAATAAAAAAAAGATAATAAGTTGGTAACTTTAGGCGATAAGAAACTGGTTTTTCACTGTGTTATAGTCATAATGATATTTAATTATCGTATGTCATGATTTCTATGATTTAATAATTCATTTAACCAAATTAAAGTTGTGGATTAAGAATTATAATTGTTGAAAGTTTGTCGCTTGAATTTATAATTTTTTTTGTTTATAAGAACAACAATTCTTTTTTTATTATTGAAGTCCATTTTTGTTTAATTGAAGAGTGCAATTCACCTAAATGACTTGCATCCCAATAATTTTTCTTTTTCTTTTTCTTCTTCTTCTTTTTTATATGTAAAAAACATTAATATTCATTTTTTTTCTTCTCTTCTCTCCTCAACTCCTTTTCTTTTTTTCCATGCTCAGTATGTATTCTTCTCCTCTCTTCTTTTTAGTTTTTTTAATTAATATACTTTACAAAATTTTTTTTATCTCTTTTTAGCTTTACCTGCAACCACATTAAGGTAATATTTTTTTTTTTTTGTGTTTTTTTCACTATATTTGTTTTTTATTTTATTTTTAATTGTTTTTGTTCTTAATAATTGTATGAATATTGTTGTAGGATTTTTTTTCCATATGATTTGCTTCTTCTTTTTTCCAAGTGTTTTGAGTATTACAGAGTGTTGGTTTATATTAATTTAATTATTTTATAATTTTGTAAAATGAATTTTTTTAAATATTTTTAAATAATTACCGACGGAATTACAAACGTTATTTTTTCGAGAAAAATACCGAAGAAATGAAACATATAATTTTTTTTTACGTGTCTTTTCTGTTAGAAAATCCATCGGTAATAATAATTTTTTATTACTAACGAACAAAAAATTACCGATAAAAGATTCACCGACGGAGCATTTCCGTCAATGATTTCATTAGCAAATTAATTACCAACGGAATGATAGTGCAAATACCGACGGAAAATTCCATCGGTAAATCTAAAGATTGTGGTAGTGTATGTTTTACATAATTATTTTTGGCATTTAATTATTAAAAAAAATAGATATTTTATAAGTAAAATAAGGTATTGTAATAACTTGGTTATAGTATTGAGTAATTTTTTAATAAAAGTTTACTACCATCTAAACTTCTAAACTAGAGGTGACACATTTAAACTTGAATTAAACTGGAAATTAGAAACAATGTCTTTCTACCATCAACACAGCAAAAGTCATGAGCATCATGCAGGAGGCTTTTTCTATAAATTCGGAAGCTGATAGAACAAGAGAACAGAAGCGATTATGCTTTTTGAAAGACCAATTGAGCCAGGACGTGAGCAGCTGACATCGACAGTCGATCGTAAACTCGTTTTAACTTGCGAAAACCAGGCACTTGATAAAGATAGTTCTTCATCTTGCACACCGGCCGCTCCAGGTACGCCGAAAAACTCTGCACCTTGCTCTACCCAGTTTTTAACTCGTGCATATAAGTCAAAAACTCAAAAATCATGAAAATAGTTTTTTATTTTGCAACTTTTCGATTCTCATTAAAAAAATGAATGCCACACGAAATCAATGAACTGAACACGATTTTTTAAATCTTCGTTCGACGTCTTTCTACCATCAGCACAGCAATAGTCTCGAGCAGCTCATGCACTAGACTTTTTTTCTATAAATTCAGAAGCTGATGATCACTGCAATTATCAATCAAGCTGATTGCTTATACATAATCACGCTCTCTCTCTCTCTTCACAACCCAAAAGAAATCAAAATGGAGCTATTTAACAAAGAGCTAAAAGATACTGATATCCAAGTTCGATTCTCATTTCCATCTCGTTCCTTGCAGTATCTAGATTTCGCAGGAGAATTTTTTGTTGATTTGAAAGTCAAAGACAGCAGCGGTAAGCTTCAGGTGATTCGTTGCAGGAAGAGAGATGGAGATTACAACAAGCCATGGCTTTCTAAAGGCTGGCTTCAATTTGTTGCCGACTATGGACTGAGAGTTGGTGACATGGTTGTTCTTCTTCGTGAGGATGACCATCGCCTCGGGTCACAGTTCAGGATTGAAGCAAAGAGAAAAATCATATTGTTTGGGGAGGAGGCTTGGGGTGATGTGCCTCGAGCTAACTAGTTATTATTTGCATGTTGGAGCGGGCCGGGCATGTATATATACATGCACAAGAGAGAGATCCAAGCGTGGTGTGCTTTCTTAAATTCAGGCTATACATGTGCTTCTGTTTGATTGTTTATAGTGATAATTAAATAGCATCGGTCTAGCTAATTAAATGATTCTATTGCTGTATATATACAATCAAGAACAGCAATACAATCATTTAATTAGCTAGACCGATGCTAATTAATTATCACTATAAACAATCAAACAGAAGCATTGCTGTTCTTGATTGCTTTTATATATATATATATATATATATATATATGAGATATATTTGCGCTGTCCTCAGAAAACACTCCTACACTCACTTCATTTTTAGATTTTCTTTATGCTTGAGAGGGGACAGATTTATGTTTAGTTTGATTGAAAGAATGAGTAGTCTACGCTCAAAGTTCACACTAGAGTGACAGAACATGAAGCATAGTTAAGCAGAGTTTTTAAACCTGAACATGTGATCAATTTAATTAAAGGCTCAAATCACGAGTTTTAGATTTTGATTGGATTACTGAGTTAATTTTAAATTTTTTTATAAATTAAAATGATATTGTTTTAGATAAAAATAAATAAATAAATAATCAATAAATTATAACTAGATTTTTAACTAAATTAACCCATGAGGTCACCCAAACTTTTAACTTTTTTAATTTTTTTAATTTCAGTCCGATTTCAATCCTAAATTAACCAAATTTTAAATTAACCTACCAAACTAAACCGGAATTTAAAACTATGAGTCCAAGCACAATACAAAGAGCAGGAGGCATCATAGCTTGAGCCTAAAAACTAACAAGCCAGGGTCTTCTCCCGGGGTCACCAAGCTGCCTAGACCTAGGTGAGACTATATGGCCCAATACTCTACCTAGGTGGGGATACATGAATCTGAAGGATCTGAGATGGGGAGAGATGACTTCTAACTTCTAAGAAACACAATTGACCCCGCTGGGCCACAAACCTTGAACTTTATAATGGATCCGAGACCTACACCAAGGCAATGAGGCCGAGCATCGAGACATACATATTCCGTATACACCAAATGCTGAACATGAGAAGCTCGACCTTAAAGATATCCCACCTACTCTGTTCAATTGCTATTCAATATTAAATGCTCTCATATATTTTTTTTGGTCATAAGTGGACCTGTGAAACAACGGTTAGATGAGTTTATGCCTGGTGGATGACCTTTTCATCGTTTTACCTTTGTCTTCATGCAAGTTAGAGTGTTTATGATATATTCATGAATGAACCCTGAGGTGAGCAGAAGTACAATTGTAATATTTTTTTTTCCAGTATTCTTATCTTGTACTTTCTACAAACATAAATAATAATACAAACTCAAACACACAACACAAGACAACTTCTAAAGCTTCATTTCTCTCGCAACCTTACTAACTTAAGCATTAGATGTTCCTCTGAATCCAATAAAAATCCAATAAGGGAGTTCTTTTACATGTTTTCATGATTCCCAACTATTATCAGCACACCAAGACGATTACTAACTTTGAAAAGAATGATCTTTTAGGGAACGTCTTGAAAAAAAGCCAGTTCTATTCCCTTCTCTTTTATGTATTTTCCAATTCTTTCCATGATTGATAATCCAAAACCAATAGTATTAAACTCGGCTTAACCTAGGGGTCATCCGTTGACCCCTAGGTTAATAACGGAACTCCATGGGAACGACAGTCTGCAAGACAAGCTCTTTCTGTTTCCAAAAATTCCTGTGTTTAAGCATCCTTCTCCCTGTTAAGGAAAATTTAGATTAACAAAGTTATATTACTATGCAATTGCAAATTATGTGTCCATGCAGAGATCCAAGCTGTAAGCAATACTCCACTCATATTCATGGCGACCTATATTCAGACGCAAAGCAACCTCTTCAACATGTAGAAAGTGAAAGCATTACAAATTTACAGCCCCTATTGATCAACTGGAAAAGGGTGAATTTACGTAGACCAAAAAAATGCTTTAGACATCTGAACTAGAGATCCATTGTGAAATGCTCACGTTCATGGAAGTTCAAGAAATGTACAACGTGGCAACGTCTTTGCTATATGGAAATGAAAACAGAGAGAACTCCGAGGGAAGTCGAGAAACTCCAGATGTGTAACAGTAAATTGCGAGTCAAAACATCATAACTCTCTCTCAAGGGTGATGGTAAGAGAATAACGTCGTTCTTAACATCTAATGGAACACTAACACATGCACCTGAGCTCACAAACAGGCTTATTCGACTTAATTTGTGTTTCCATAGGCAAATCTTGCATTTAATGACAAAGCTTGTTGAGTTCAAACGAATAAATAAATACATAAATTGATGTTTTAACTCGTTATGAACTCAATCTGGTCAGCACAAACCAGTCATGATACTCCCGAGTCACCAAGAACTCGAAGTTGTCTAGGAACAAAAGCCACAAGTGCATTGGTACTAAGTTTTTGTAAGCAGTGTATCCTCAGAGATTGCAGAGTTCACAAGTTGAAAAGGTAAAAAGGGGTCATGGAGGATCTGAGAGTGTTTCTATATTTTTTAATTCTTGCTGTGTCAGTGGCACTTTCCTGTTTAAATCTCCTAGAGGGCTTGGTTCAAACATTGAAGACGCACAGAAATAAATTGTTATAATATTTAGAATTTAAAGAAAATGAATTAATAGGGTTAAAATTTTCATACGCTAGATACGCGGTTGCCCCACCCCTGACTGGTCTATTTTGGGCAAGCGCTACGCAGTGCAACCTTGTCATTTGGCTTCAAACCATGATCTCCACCTTTTGATATGGACCATATAGTGATGGGTCGCACACCTCAACCAGCCCTTTCTAAGTCTCCGCCCGTAACTTCAACTGTTGATCAAAATAATTTTGCAAGGCCGAAGGAGATTTCTGTGTCACCTGACTTGAGCTTAGACTGCAGTCCTGACTCAAGGTTTGTGCATTCTATGTGTACTAATCTTTCACGCAGTTTTATTATTCTGTTCTCAGCTTGATCCGCCTGACTCCTAAATTAATCGAATTCTAAATTAACCAAGCAAACTAAACCGGAATTTAAATCTATGAGTCAGTCTAAGCACAACACAAAGAGCAGGAGGCATCATAGCTCGAGCCTAAAAACTAACAAGCCAGGGTCTTCTCCCGGGGTCACCAAGCTGCCTAGACCTAGGTGAGACTATATGGCCCTATACTCTACCTAGGTGGGGATACATGAATCTGAAGGATCTGAGATGGGGAGAGATGACTTCTAACTTCTAAGAAACACAATTGACCCCGCTGGGCCACAAACCTTGAACTTTAGAATGGATCCGAAACCTACACCAAGGCAATGAGGCCGCGCATCGAGACAAACATATTCCGTATACACCAAATGCCGAACATGAGAAGCTCGACCTTATAGATATCCCACTTACTCTGTTCAATTGCCATTCAATATTAAATGCTCTCATATTATTTATTTATTTTGGTCATAAGTGGACCTGTGAAACAACGGTTAGATGAGTTTATGCCTGGTGGATGACCTTTTCATCGTTTTACCTTTGTCTTCATGCAAGTTAGAGTGGTTTATGATATATTCATGAATGAACCCTGAGGTGAGCAGAAGTACAATTGTACTATTTTTTTCCCCAATATTCTTATCTTGTACTTTCTACGAACATAAATAATAATACAAACTCAAACACACAACACATTATGATGCAGTCCTGACTCAAGGTTTGTGCATTCTATGTGTACTCATCTTCTTCTTTTTTTTTTTTTTGAAAGATGTGTATATTATTTAAATGCCAAAGCCTGGCGGGAGTAGTACAGAAACTACACAAAATCTTACAATAGCAAAAAGCCATAAATAGGATAAGGCGCAGTATAAGAAAAATAAAAGCAAAGAAAACCTTAGAATAGCCATCCGAATGAGCTCAAAGCTAAACAGAACAAAACAAAAACAAAAAAAACTCAAAGACATAGTGGGAGAAGACACAAGAGCAAGCCACAGAAAAAAGATGGAGTCAAAGTCAGGAAACAAATTCACTAGATCTCTGCACTCCTTGTTTAGCCATGCAGTCTGCCATGCAATTACTCTCACGAAAAATATGGGAGAAGGAGATTGAACCAAAATATGCTTTCAGCCTATTAACAAAGGAGAACAGATTATGATGCTTCCAGGGACGGTTGCGAGGCTTATTCATCCAGCTAATAGCATTGATAGAGTCAGATTATGTGTACTAATCTTTCACGCAGTTTTATTCTGTTCTCAGCTTGATCCGCCTGACTCCCAGATCACTACATCCAGGACTCTGCCCAGAAGCTGCTAATCGTTTACAAGAAATGAAGCACAAATACGAAGACAAGAGGCAAGATAGATAGATTTTTGACTGAGCAGGGCTGCACACAAAAACCTAATTCCTAGTTTTATTACAATCTAGTTCTGTCTTTTTAAGAGATTTATAAGTTTTTAAATAGATCTGAAATTAATTTTAACAAGGAAGAAAAATTATAATCCTTTCAACAAAAAGAAAAACTAACGTAAAATATAATAATAATAATAATAATAATAATAAATCCAGAAAATTCAATGAAAAATAACAAAAATAGCTCTAGCATCCATAAGGGTTCTCTAGAGGGGGCTAGAGCAAGCAAGTTGATCTCTTTGCAAAAATAAACTCCGAGAATCACCTAAAAATATTTGAGGTCGATCTAATAGTTAAATTAAAAGTTGTGATAATCTTTAACTAGGTTTTTGATCTAGCATGATTGAGCTTTCTCTTGGACGTAGCTTTACCCCCACCGGTCCATACATACATATACTACGCTACCTGGATAATTCATTGGTGGCATATCCTCATTTGGCTAATTAAAGCCTTCACTTTCTTCTTACCTGACTGCGTACATTGTATATATGCTAATTACAATATCAAGTGGCCTGCTTGACAAGGGTGCTGAACAAGGTCCAGGGAAGATAGGGAAGCTTTGCTATTGATTTTAATTAATTTAATTTCCATTATTATATCTCAAAACTAAAAAAAAATAGAAAAGAAAAGTTTATAAGAAATATATCATATTTTAACCAAAAAAATAATGATGAAGAGGTGTAGATTTTAATTTTCTGTGCAAATATTTTCAACTATCCAGGGGAGAATGCTCTTGGCCAGAGCCAATTGCACCTCCCCAGTCCCTCCATGATCACCTCCTAGAGGTTGCCAATCTGTTGCCGGACATCCCACATCCAAATTGAGAGTTTAGAGGCTGCAGGTTTCTAACACCTCAATTCACTCATTGTGGGATGCCATTAATCGGAGCTCTCAATTAAAGCACCAATTTGGATTCTAGAACAAGAAGTGATGAGTAACAATTGAGCTAAGGGTGTTCGAAATGTATTTTACTTAAAAATATATTAAAATAATATTTTTTATTTATTTTTTAAAAATTATTTTTAATATTAGCACATTAAAATAATATAAAAATATTAAAAAATATTAATTTAAAATAAAAAATATTAAAAATTAATTTATAAAAAAATTACAAAGATGAGTCTACATATTCTCTAGTCTTTTATACTGTTGACATATAAAAATAATTTCAAAGAATACAGAATGAGTGCTCTGTTGATCCAGTAAATTTCTAATATATTATATATGAATGTAATAATATCATTTTACATGATTGATGGTGTTCTGTCGATTTAGTAAAATTTTAATATATTATATATATAAAGATAATAATATTATTTTACTTGATTTGATGGGTGTTCTGTTTATTCAGTAAATTTATAATATATTATATATAAACATAATAATATCATTGTATTTTTTTTAAATTGGAGCGTCCGAGTCAATTTAAACACATCATAACTAATTTTTAGATTCATTGAACATTCTGCAAGCCCACCAAACAAATAAAACACTGTAAAAATAACAAGTATACATACTGAAGCTCGAACCCAGAAAATAAAAACAAGAAATCTTGCCAATACCTAGGTGCCATTGTACTTGATTTTATGGGTGTTGTGTCTATGTAAAGTATAAACAAACTAAATTATAGGAAACTAAATGTAATTTTCCCTTATTTTTTTAAATATGCGTGCGATTATTGAGACTAAGATATCCATTAACTAACTGAATATGGAAAGTAGTAAACAATAGAATTGGCTCACAACAATTGTCCATAAACTACTTTGAATATGGAAAGTAGTAAACAATAGAATTATAAAGTAAATTATAAAGTTATTTTGGGTAATAATAGAATTATGTTTTTGCAATTCTAAAAAACTAACAAATCTTCTAATTGGGGTGAAATAAATTTTCTTTTCCATTATATATATTAAATATTATAAGATTAATCGAGGATAAATTAATTTACACATATTATTTTAGCACAATTAAATGATTTTGTTCCCTTGAAAGCAAAAAAATAAATGTACAATTTTTATTCTGGTTTTTTTTTCAATATTTTTACATAATAAAATTATATTGATCCTTTTAGAAGCCAAAAAAAAAATTGCATAAATATTTTTTTTATTTTTTTAAATAGTAAAATAACATAATTGCCTTTAAACTAAAAAAATCTCTAATGTTGATTTTAAGTATTTTATTCTTTTCATTTATATATATATTCACTTAAAGGCTGCTGGTGAGGCATGTGCATATGATATAGGTGCACAGTTGGCTTCGGTAATTTTTTTTCTTTCTTTTAGCTTAAAAATTTATGTCAACTCTTTTAAAAATTAATTGTATCATCTAGTTTTTATTTTTATTAATTTTAATTCTCATTCTTTTAATTATTATTTAATTTTTTTTAATGCTTTTTTATTTTTATTTCATTTCCATCCCTAGGCATTTCTTTCATTTAATTTATTTTTTTTATTAAATTTAGTTCTTCTTCTTTTGATTTTTTTTTTATGTTTTTTTATTTTCTTGATTTGTTTTCTCAAGTTCATCCATCATCATTTTATTTCAGTTTATCTTTTCATTTAAATTTGATCTTCATTCTTTTGATTGTTATTTTTTTATATAAATTTTCTTGATTTATTTTTTTTTCAAATTTTTCTTACAACATTTTATTATATTTAATTTGTTTACACAATCTTGGTTCTCATTCTTTTAATTGCTATATATTTTTTATTTTAAAAAATTATTTTATTCTTCGATTTAATCCTTAATTATTTTCTTTTATTTAGTTTTATATTGGATTTGGTCCTTATTATTTTGATTGTTTTTTTTTTGTTTTTAAAACTTTTATGATTGAAAATTTTACTTCAGGATTTTTTGCATGGCTGCCTTTCTATAAGGTGATCCTGGTCTCATAACCTGAAGTTAGTTTAAGTTTGATCTTTTTGGTTCCTTTATTAATGTTTTTTTTTTTAAAATACATCATTAGACATTGTGTTATTAGACCTTAGGCTTTGTTATTTGTTTCATTTTTTTTTGTGAGGTTATTCTAATCTTATATCTCATGTAACAGATTAATCAAGTTAACTCGAGCTTACTCTTTTTTTTCCTTGATGTTTATTTTTATAAAATTAATTTTATTTCAATTTTAGCATTTGACATTAAATTATTAGCATTTGAGCTTTGTGATTTTTTTTTTTTTCTATGGGTTAACCTTAGTGTGAGTTAGTCAAGTTAACTCAAATTTTTTTAAAATTGTTTTATTTAACCTCAATCTTTTTGCTAGGTTTTTTTTAAAATATATATTATGAGTGGCGAGTTAGCTAAATTAACTCATGTTAACTTTTTTTTTTAATTTTATAATTTGATATTAAATTATTATTGCTTTTTTAATTTTCTTTCTAGAAGCTATCTAAATCTTATATTTCAGATCATATGTCAATTAAATTAACTTAAATTGATTTGGATTATCATCTTTTATACATTCTTATTTCCCATTAAAAAAATCTAGCCCGGTCTGCCCACTTCAATCTGACGGCTCAAAACAATCAAAAAAATAAAATCTTCCAAACTCTGGGCACGAGCGGTTGGGAGAGGAGAGTGTGGGGTCCAGGAGGGGTTTGTGGTTGTCGAGGCGAATATCTTCCAAACTCTGGGCACGAGCGGCTCAGTGTTTTCGCCTCCTTTTGTTTTACCCCCAATATAAATGCCACTTGTCATTCTGGATGAATGCCTGTTTTACCCCCAACTTTGATAAAATATCAGTATTATAAATGTCTCTCTCTCTTTTCACGTCCCAAAGAAATCAAAATGGAGATGTTTAACAAAGAGCTAAAATATACTGATATCCAATTTCAGTTCTCATTGCCATCTCGTTCTTTACAGTATCTTGATTTCGCAGGGGAATTTTTTGTTGATTTGAAAGTCAAAGACAGCAGCGGTAAGCTTCGGGTAATTCGTTGCAGGAAGAGATCAAATGGAGTTTACAACAAGCCATGGCTTTCTATAGGCTGGCTTCAATTTGTTGCCGACTATGAACTGAGAATTGGTGACAGGGTTGTTCTTCTTCGTGAGGATGACCATCGCCTCGGGTCACAGTTCAGGGTTGAAGCTAAGAGAAAAATCATCTTGTTTGGCGAGGAGGTTTGGGGTGATGTGCCTCGAGCTAACTAGTTATTATTTGCATGTTGGAGCGGGCATATGCATGTATATATACATGCACAATAGAGAGATCCAAGCGTGGTGTGCTTCCTTAAATTAATGCTATATATGTGCTTCTGCTTGATTGTTTCTAGTCATAATTAATTAGCATCGTTCTAGCTAATTAAATGATTGTATTGCTGTTCTTGATTGCTTGTTTATATATGTATTTTGAAATATATTGCGCTGTCCTCAAATCATGTTAATTTCCAAAACCTCCTGCACTCGCTCTATTTTTTAGATTTTCTTTATGCTTGAGACGGGATAGATTCATGTTTAGTTTGATTGACAGATTGAGGGGTCTACGCTCAAAGCTCAGACTCGAGTAATAGAACATGAGGCATAATCGATCCAAGCACAAACAAAACAAATTAAGAGCAGTACAAGGCATAGCTGGAGCCTAAAAACTAATAAAGAGCCTAAATATTTAGTATACAACCACAAAGAGAATTCCTTTCCATTACTATCACTCTACACATCCAGATCTTCCTCAAGTAGCCTATATTTTTTTTTAGGCTTTCACAGCTTAGCACTACGATATCTAGAGAGAGACAGGGCTAAATCTTGCATTGTCTGGATATTTCTGCATGTTTTTTTGTTCGATCGATTAAGCAATCTATATTGTATACCAACGAATTACGTTCGGTGTCTGCTGCATGAATCGTCTAGTTGATGGCTTTGGCATTAAAGATACATTACTGAAAAGAAGCTTCATATGGCACTACAGGATCATACGCCTGAGCTGCTTGATAAATCGGCCTAGAACTGAACGATACCGTTGGTGTGGGGGCGGCAACACCGTTGATGCTCTGAGGCATGTGCGATTTCTTTTGGACTTTGTTGAAGGGATGAGATATGAATTGATCAATGTGCACTCATTACTCGAGTTTTACTATAATTATAATAAGAAGAAGAAGAAAGTTGTCACCGCCTGTTAAATCAAGCAAAGATTCCATCCAGGGTAAACTACAAACGTGGCTAGAGGTCCAAGGCAGACAGGGCTAGATTTTTTTTAATGGGAAATAAGAATGTATAAAAGATGATAATCGAAATCAATTTAAGTTAATTTAATTAACATATGATCTGAAATATAAGATTTAGATAGCTTCCAGAAAGAAAATTAAAATAAATTAATAATTTAATATCAAATAATAAAATTTTAAAAAATAGAGTCAACCTAAGTTAATTTAGCTAACTCGTCACCCATAATATATATTTCTTTTTAAAAAAACCTAGCAAAAAGATTGAGGTTAAATAAAACTAACGCTAAAAAAATCCGAGTTAACTTGACTAACTCACACTAAGGGTAACCCATAGAAAAAAAAGAGAAAAAATCACAAAGCTCAAATGCCAATAATTTAATTTCAAATGCTAAAATTAAAAAAAATTAATTTCATGTAAAAAAACATCAAGAAAAAAAAGAATCAACTTGAGTAAATTCGATTAATCTGCTACATGAGATGTAAGATTAGAATAACCTCATAAAAAAAAATTGAAACGAACAACAAAGCCTAAGGTCCGATAACACAATATCTAATGATAAATTAAAAAAATAATAATAAAGGAACTAAAAAGATCAAATTTAAACCGGTTTGAGTTATGAGATCGGGATCACCTTATAAAAGACAGCCACGTAAAAAATCATGAAGTAAAAATTTTAATCATAAAAGTATTAAAAAAAAACAATCAAAATAATGAGGACCAAATCCAATAGAAAACTAAATAAAAGAAAATAATTAAGGACTAAATCGAAAAATAAAATAATTTTTTAAAAAAATATATAGCAATCAAAAGAATGAGAACCAAGATTGGATAAACAAATTAAATATAATAAAATGTTGTAAGAAAAAATTAAAAAAATAAATCAAGAAAATTTATTTTAAAAAATAGCAATTAAAATAGAATTTTTTGATGTATTTGTATCATTTTCTCTCAATGTCTTTTCAAAAAAACTTAAAATTCAAAAACTTGTTTTAAACATGTTCAGCTATTAACGTGTTTATTTTAAAATTATTGTTTATTTTTTTCATTGAATTGATATTAACATTGTCTTTTAAAAAAATAATAAGAAAAAAAAATACAGATAAGAGAACCAAAAATGCATAGAAAAAAAAAAGAGATTAAAGTGATTTCAGGTTTCTTGATTAAAAAAATATATTTTTTTTATAAATAAAAAAATATCTATAAATAGATATTAATATTACCTGTTAGAGAAGGCACACAAAAATGACCTAACCCCACACTCTCCTCTCCCAGAGGAAAAAAAAATAGTGCCCTCCACACTTGCCAAGCACACACTCCCTATTTGTTTTCTTCTTCATTTTTTACACCAACCAAAACCTCCATACACTGATTTCAGAACCTCTCTCTCTCTCTCACTTCCCTCCATCTTCTCTGTCTTAGCAAAACCCAAGACCTTCTCCTCCTAGTAAAAACTGACCATTTCTACTCCAGCCCTTCATTGTAGTCAACAGCAGCGTCCACCACACGGACAACCATCTCTTCCATAGTCCAGCAGCATCCAGTAGTTAATTTCGTCTTGCTCAGCTGAACTATGAGCCTCCAGTGTTCCATTAGCTCTTCCTCAGGCCGGCAGCTATGTCCAGCAAGTTCTCCACAGCAAACAGGAGCGCCCAACACTTCTTCCCCTTTGCGCCAGCATTGTGGACGAGAGCTGCACCAGCAAAAGTTTCAGCTGACCACAAGAGATCCATTCCAATCCAAGAGCAGCAGCGTGGTTTGATCTCCAGCAGCAGCAGTTTTCTCCTCAGCGGTTCAACAGAAGTGACCGATATCCTCATGCAATTCCTCTCAGCAGCATCATCCTCCTTCCAGCAACAAGATTTTCTTCTCAGCTGTGCAACAGCAGCTAAGCCTTAGTCTCCTCTGCATCAATCGTGAGTTAGCAGTAGCAGCACCTCCTCTATTAGCAGGGCCAACCATCTCATATTAGCAGCAGAGATTGATCTTCATCAGCAACTCCGGTTCCACCGTGAGCAAGTAGCAAGTGTCTCTCTCAACCGCGAGAAGCAACAATAGTCCAAGATCCAGTAGCCTTGCATATTGTTTTCTAAACCGAGAGCAACAGAGGAGCATAGTTCACAGCAGCAACACATTTCTCGTCCAGCAACGTTTTTGGTCTCCATTTTAAGGTCCATTTCTTAAGCTCTCAAAACATGATCTTTAGAATTTGTTGAATAAAGCATGATGTATTATTGTTTCCATGATTTACATGTTGATTAATTTGTAGATAAAATTTGTTTAACACTGAAATAATTGCGTGGATGAGATTTGGTTAATATTTGGTCACGAGGATATTGTTGCTTATTTGAGTTTAGAAAAAGATTTGGTTGTAAATTTAATCAAATCTTGATTTGTTTGTGTCGAGGAGCGGACGTGTTTGGATTGATTAATTTTCTTAGTTATGAATTTTCTTTTGTGTGATCTGATGATCTCATTGGAGTTGTGCATATACTTTGTTTAAGTTTTCTTTTCTAGTTTTTTATTTTATATATTTTGCCAAACAAACCCTATTTGATTTCTAAAATTCTAAAGAATTTCAAGATTATTTTAAAATTATTTTTGGTTACTTGCGAGTTTTTCTACCAATTTCATTTAGTATTTCATTTGTAGACTTACACTGTAAGATATTAATTTGATCTGGTATTAAAAATATTCACTTTTTTTCAAAATTAAAAAAAAATTCTTATCTGAAAAAAATACAAAAATATATTTTTATTTGTGTGTGTATGGCCAAATTCTAAAAACTTTCATTCATATTTCATTAAAAAAAATTGCATTTTCATCATACTTTAAAAAACACAAAAAAAAAGTTGATGGATATCATAACAAGTTTGTGATTATCCATTAGAATTTGGCTAAAAATTCAAAAATATCATAAAAATCAATCTATTTTTTTAATTTTTGAAATATTCATTTTACATAATTCTTTTGGGCTTTAGAATGTTTAGATTTTAACTTGATAATATAAAGACTTTTTACTGAGAATGACTTTTCTTAAACCTTAAATAGACCAACAAATAAAAACTTGACTTAGAATAATCAATCAATAATGCAGCTTACCATAGGTAGGGTGTATTGGGGGTGATACATCTTCCTCATACACAACTAGTCCATTTATCTAGACTTTATGGATCATTAGATTTTCTAGTAACCAAATACTAGGTGGCGACTCCTGAACTCTATTAATCATATTTTTATGATTAATCCCAACACATCCAAAACTCTCTCGATCAAAGATCCATACCCGTCATCTGACATCGTGCATGTCACAACACCATTTTACTTATCATTCTTTTTATCTTTCATTCTAATTTTTCATATCGATGTTAATGAACTCATTTACATCATTCGTCTTTTCTTATCCTAAGAACAACTACTCAAACATATTTTCCACTTATACATTTCATATTAATGTCGACACCAATGAACCTCATTGGTATCATTAGTCTTCCAAACTGGGAACTATTAATCAAATCTAAGAATTGTCAATACCAATTGTAAACCCTCAGATAGAATTTTATGAGTTCATAAGTATTAAAATTTTGATTCAAAAATAAAATGGGTTAAATTAAAATGAGGGATTTTTTATGTTAATAATAAAATGAAAAAAAACTATATTTTATTCAAATTAGTTAGGTCGACGAGACAGAATACCCGGTTAAACGAAAAATACTTTATTATTAAAAGGAGGGGCATTATTGTCTATAAAGGTTTAAAAAAAAGATGAGTATATAAGCATAAAGAAGCCAAGAGTAGCCAGTTGCTTAGAGAAGAAGAGAGGAAAAGATTTTTTTTCTCAAGTTTTTTTCAATATTCGATCTAAATTCATACTTCTATACTAAAATTAAAGGGGTAAGAAGGGATTAGGAGGAGATTAAGCTAGAAAAAAATGAAGAAATCTTAGAGGAATTTGACATAAAAAGTAGCAGGTTTGGGAGGAAAAACTAGGAGGGCAGGAAAACTTGTTTTCAATACTTTCTTTCTTTCAAATTCTTGTGTTTAAGAGGTTAGAAGCTTTAATCTAAGATTTAATTATATTTATGTTATGTAATGATATATTTTTATTAGAAAATGCATTATGGAAAGTGGGTTTGAATGAATGGTTAATTAAATGTTTAATGTAGTGTTCATATAATGCTTTTATACATGAATCTTGAATGGGTGATGATCCAATTTAGAAGAAAATCAAAAAGAAAACCTATTCCCATCACTTGCTAAGGTTCAGCCAAGGGGAAAGAATTTGAGGAATGAGTTTGTTTGATGAAATTATTAGGGGAATTGTATTTAGAGATGATGTGTGTTGTATTAGGAAGTTGAATTATAAGTAAGTCCCTAAAAATTGAGAATTTAAGAGTCACTTTTCTAGGCCATAAAGTATTAGCCAAGAGAATGATTTAAAGGGGAGGGGACTATAAGTTGTTAAATTCTTGTTTGAATTGAGTTCGCATGAATAAATTGAATTGAGTGTGTGAGAAAATTAAAGGAATTACATTTTTCTTCTATAATAGGTCATTTTGATTAAAGGATGGATATGAGTAAGTTGATTATGAGAGACTTATGTATGAATAATGTTAAGAGATTTGTAGGATGGAAGTAGCTATCATAAATGATGAAAGAACACATGAAAATGTTTTAGTTGTGTTTTAGACTTGTAAGCTAAAATTTTGACAATTTTGTCACCTGTGTTCTAATAGGAGTTAGGACATGCAAATAAAGGAGTTTGAAATATGTTTCTTCATGAAAGTTGTAGCTTGAGGTTTTAAATTTCAAATAAAACTGACTTTGCTTTATTTGGAGTTAAAAACTCCCATTATTGACAAATAATGGAAGGAATGTCAAATTGAATTTCTATTTGGCTGCATGGATATGCTACTACTAAGGATACATTTCAGAAGGTAAATGGCAGAACTAGGTATTGCTTCCTTCATGGAAGTTGTAGCCTTACATCTTGGCTTTCTAAAAATACCAACCATGGCCAAAACAAAGCTTTACAACTCTAGATATAATTAAAATACCAAAAGTGTTTGGGGTTGGGTAGACTAAACCAACCAAGATTTTACAAATTTCTAATATTGCTTGGAATTATTGTTAATAGATAATTTTAACATGAAAACTAAGAAAATGAGTATGAACATAAAGGAATTATATATATGTGTGTGTGTGTGTGTGTGTGTGTAATTTTGAAAGTTTTCCTTGTTAATATTTGAATGAAATAGAACTGAAATGTGGTTGATGGTTGAAATCTAATAATAATCATAACCATAATGATATAGGGGAAGTTGTTGGGTCATAGAAACAATTAGGAGCGATGGTACAAGAACATGCACTAGGTAGGTGTTATCCTCTTTGATATATTTTTATATTATAGTTTTGAATATTAGTTTATGATAAATTCTTAAAGTGTTTTTGTATATCTAAGTTGAGGATGATGTTGGAAATAAAAAAAAAAGGAAAATGAAAATAAAGTGGATTGAATTTGACTAATACATTAAGTGGTACTAGAGGCATCAGTGAATCTAACGACCGAAACTGAACTTGACTAGCTAGTACCCTAAGTGGTACTCAAGGTGTCAATGAATCTGACAACAAAGATTAAATCTGACTAGTACCCTGAGTGGTACTAAAGGTGTCAGTGCACCTGATGACCAGAATTAAGATCGACTAGTGCACAAGCGGTGATAGAGGCATCAAAGTATCTAATGACCAAGATGATATGTTATTTAGAGGTTTAAATGACAATAATGGGAAATAAAGACACTATATAAATTGGATATTTTTAAGGTATTCACTGGATAAAGAGTTCACTTTCATGTTACGTTGCTATAACAAAAGAAATAAAAATAAAATAAATAAATAAATAAATATAATCTTGTTTTGTTATATTGGTCATTAAACAATGTTTCTCATTAAATAATCAAATTTTGATTTCAGAATCTTTTCACATTCATCCCGAGCAGTAGACTACTTTTGTGTTTTGATTAGTAACTATTAAGGTTGTTGTAGAAATTTTTACAACTTTTCATGTATTATAATTTTAAAAATGTCTTTTTATGTGCATCTAAATCTGAATGTTAATAACATGAAATATTTTATTCTTATAACCATGTAGTGATATTATTGCATAATAGCACTTTTTACTTTTATATAGGAATATGTGAGTTTTTTTTTACTACTCTCTTATATCTTAATTATATATTTATTGTAGAGGAAAAAAAAGTTTTATGATAACTAGGTTGAATATGATAATGATTACTAGATGATTGGATGATTCGATTATATGTTTAAGTTGTAATAATTGTGAATGATAAATGATGTTGACATTTAAAAGTGCTAAAAACTAGGAGAAATTTTAGTGGAATTAAAAATGTCATGTTAAGATTTGACCTAATGAAATAATGAATGATATAAGAACAAAAAAAATTCCTTGGTTTTAAATCTAATCATGGTGGACTGTAAGTAATAATTTGTAATTAAAAGTTGGGGATGTTACATCAATGTAATTTATTGGTATCATTAGTTTCTCAAACTGTGAACAACTAACAAAATTTTAACCAATGTCAATACCAATATAACTTATTGGTATCATTAATCTCCCAAACCAGAAATGAAAAAAAATATCAATATCAATATAACTTATTGGTATCATTAATCTCCCAAACCGGGAATGATTAACCAAATTTAAGAAATACCAATACAAATGTAGCCCATTGGTATCATTAGCCTTCCAAACCCGGAGTAGCTAATCAAGATCCTTAATATTGTTGATTGTGCCCTTTGTTAATGTCGATACCAATATATTTATTGATATTATTAGCCTCCATGACTTGGAATGGCGAATCAAATTCATTTTTTTTTCTTTCACCTTTTTTGTCCTTTTTATTCACTACCCATAACTTGTACATTAAAGAAATTTGCAGATAAAATATTTTAAATGATTTAATTAAATGACTAGCCAAATTTAATAAATGTCAATATAAATTTAACCCATTGATATCATTAGCTTTCCAAATCCAGAGTAGCTAATCAAGTTCCTTAATATCATTGATTGTGCACTTTGTTAATGTCGATGCCAGTATACTTATTGACATCATTAGCCTCTATGACTTGGAATGACGAGTCAAATTCACTTTTTTTTTCTTTCACCTTTTTTTTTCTTTTTTATACTCTACCCATAACAACTTGTACATTAAAGAAAATTATAGATAAAATATTTTAAATTATTTAATTAAATGACAAGCCAAATTTAAGAAATGTCAATATAAATATAACACATTTGTATCATTAGCTTTCCAAACACGGAGTAGCTAATCAAGTTCCTTAATATTATTGATTGTGCACTTGTTAATGTCGATGTCAATATACTTATTGACATCATTAGCCTCCATGACTTGGAATGACGAATCAAAGTCACTTTCTTTTTTTTTCCTTCACCTTTTTTTTTTACTTTTTATACATTACCCATAACTTGTACATTAAAAAAAATTGCAGATAAAATATTTTAAATGATTTAATTAAAATAGTAAGGTGTAAGACAACTACCTATTATTTGTGACGTCCCTACACCCGCTTTAAATTGTGATCTAACTGAATAGTATCCTTGCCCTCGCATGATTTAATTTATTTCCATTAAATTTTATTTTATTTTTAAACTTAGAAACCATATCTAGCTCCTCCACAGTAATTCTCAACACCTAAACATATCATGATTTCAAGAAAAAAAAAATTCTTTTCTTTTTCTTCATACAATTTGTCATCATCACGGCACAATTTAGTTTGAAAACACATTTTCATGATATTTACATAGGTGATTCATATCAATTTATTACTCTTCTTTATTGTCCAATTTAGCCAAATTATACCCATGAAAATCAAGGATTTTTTTAACTCTCACACAACCAAATCATCATAAGTCATTTATCATACATTTAAGCATAATTTAACTCGGTATTATAATAATTAAACCATATTAAACGCATCCCTCATTTAGCAAGTCTTGATTTGTTAAATCAATTATCAAGGTAATTAAACCAAATGAATCAAATCCCCCTATACCCAAGCTCGAAGCTTGGCCGAAATCCCTACCATGGCGGAGCATGCCCCTATTTAATTTTGTTCCCTAAATTAACTCTATAGTCATTTCTTTTGTTACCCATTTAACATGTATCAAGTGTTAAACAAACAATTTCAAACAATTCTTTCATGAACCCTAACTTTCCATAATAGTTAACATTTCATTAAAGTGCATAAATCCACAACAAAACTAAATCAAATAATTTATA
This sequence comes from Populus nigra, assembly GCF_951802175.1. Lineage (NCBI taxonomy): Eukaryota > Viridiplantae > Streptophyta > Magnoliopsida > Malpighiales > Salicaceae > Populus > Populus nigra. Next base: position 1,516,770 of record NC_084858.1, read on the forward strand.
GTATACTTCTTACCTCTTAATCACCAATAAATGAGAAGAAATCAACCGAGAACCTAGTTTTTTCCTCGCTTTTTCTCTTCTCCTCCCAAAACCATCCCTCAATACTCAATAAATCCTAGAAAACCTTCACTTTCTCTAACTCAAATCTTCTTTTAATTCCTTTTGATCACTAAAACTAACCCTCTTTAATTTAATTTTCCAAGATTTACTAAGGTTTAACCAAGAAAACCACAACCCCCCCACCAATAATGAGAGGTGGGCATTTATAGTCAACTTTTTTGCTATTTGCAATTTTACTCTATTTGCCTTTATGTTTTTATTTTTCCCCACAAGATTCTTTCTTTGCACTAAATTAGTGTTATTTATCCTTCCTCTTATTCAATTTCACCCCCTCTTCATTTACTTTAATTTATAATTTAAAAAATTAACCCTTGAATTACTGGGTTAAATTCTTAATATTTCATTAATACCATGAAGTCCTTTAACCTGGGGTTTACAAGCCGGACATTCCATCTCAACCTTTTTTTTTATATCAAAAAATTCAGACCGGGGATTTACACTAAGAGAGAGTAATAAAAGAGAAAAGATGAGGGGATTTTTTGGATTGTTATAATAAAGAAGCAATGAAATTTGTGGCAGTAAATATTAGGGTTTTTTTCTAGAATTAATATAACAATCATAGATAACTATAATGTTCAAGATGGTGATCTAATAATGGCATTGAGCTTTACAAGAACATGGAGACTTCATTGATATATCTCATAACTTTAGTGATTGCATTGCTTTCTTTATTATAGTAAATTATTTCAAAGTTTCTCCTTCTATTTTTTTTATATGATGAAGTTATTTTCATGTAAATTTGATATTTATAGTTGTGTTCTTGTGATTGATTTCTCTTATACTCATGATTGTTGTGTGTATTTAATTTAGATTATTTGCAAAAAAAAAACTAATTTATATATAGATAAAGGGTTATAACATCAACAGTTGAAATATCTCATAAATTGCTCACCAACAACACTAGAATTATTCATTCATGTGACCAAAACTGAGAATTTATTATTATTTGCAATGAAATTGAAAAACAAAATTACAACTAGGTATCTTCTTTATTATTTTGAGTGCTTTAAAATTCAAACAATTAAATGAGAATAGTAAGAATGAGTGAATAAAAAGCACTGAATTAAATATGTAACATAGAAGAGAAACTTCTCTCCTTTTTTTTCCTGATTAAGTCCAAAAATAGATTTAATTGAATATCAAAATTGGCCCCAACCAGAATTCCTTGATTTAAAATCTAATCATGGTGGACTCTAATTAATAATTTGTAATTAAAAGTTGGGGATGTTACATCAATGTAATCTATTGGTATCATTAGTTTCTCAAACTGTGAACGACTAACAAAATTTTAACCAATTTCAATACCAATATAACTCATTGGTATCATTAATCTCCCAAACCAAGAATGAAAAAAATATCAATATCAATGTAACTTATTGGTATCATTAATCTTCCAAACCGGGAATGATTAACCAAATTTAAGAAATATCAATACAAATATAGCTCATTGGTATCATTAGCCTTCCAAACACGGAGTAGCTAATCAAGATCCTTAATATTATTGATTGTGCCTTTTGTTAATGTCGATGCCAATATACTTATTGACATTATTAGCCTCCATGACTTGGAATGGCGAATCAAATTCACTTTTTTTTTCTTTCACCTTTTTTTTTCCTTTTTAGACACTGCCTATAACTTGTACATTAAAGAAATTTGCAGATAAAATATTTTAAATGATTTAATTAAATGACTAGCCAAATTTAATAAATGTCAATATAAATGTAACTCATTTGTATCATTAGCCTTCCAAACACGGAGTAGCTAATCAAGTTCCTTAATATTGTTGATTGTGCACTTTGTTAATGTCGATCCCAATATACTTATTGACTTCATTAGCCTCCATAACTTGGAATGGCGAATCAAATTCACTTTTTTTTCACCTTTTTTTTTCCTTTTTATACATTACCCATAACTTGTACATTAAAAACTATTGCAGATAAAAAAAATGAAGACTTGAGCTTGAGCTTTACAAGATATAACAATCATAGATAACTATAGTGTTCAAGATAGTGATCTAATAATGGCATTGATCTTTACAAGAACATGGAGACTTCATTGATCTCATAACTTTAGTGACTGCATTGCTTTCTTTATTATAGTAAATTATTTCAAAGTTTCTCCTTCTATTTTTTTTATATGATGAAGTTATTTTCACGTAAATTTGATATTTTTTAGTTGTGTTCTTGTGATTGATTTCTCTTATACTCATGATTGTTGTGTGTATTTAACTTAGATTATTTGTAAAAAAACTAATTTATATATAGATAGTGGGTTATAACCCTAACAGTTGAAATGTCTCAAAAATCGCTCACCAACAACACTTGAATTATTCATTCATGTGACCGAAACTGAGAATTTATTATTACTTGCAATGAAATTGAAAAACAAAATTACAACTAGGTATCTTCTTTATTATTTTGAGTGCTTTAAAATTCAAATAATTAAATGAGAATAGTACGAATGAGTGAATAAAAAGCACTGAATCAAATATGTAACATATAAGAGAAACTTCTCTTCTTTTTACCTGATTAAGTCCAAAAATAGATTTAATTGAATATCAAAATTGGCCCAACCAAAAGTAGAAAACAAAGAAACTTGTGGTAGAAACAATGAGTGCAAAACTACTTCTACGTCGAAGAACAAAGAACTTTTTGAACAAGAATTCAAATAAAGATCCCTCGAACTCAAACCTGGTTCGAGGTTGATCAATCAAGGAGTCGGGTACCGAATTACACTGGTTAATTCAAGTCAACCTGAAAAAATTGAAAAAATATATTTAAAGTTTTATTATTTCACATAGAAAAATTAAAAATAATTCATGTGAATGTAAGTTATATATATTGTAAATAATAAAGTTTAAAGGATTATTTTAAAAGGTTTTTTATTCATATTATCTTCTTCTTTTAAATTAAAGTATTCAAACCAAAAAAAATTATTATTCTACATTGAAAAAATATAATTTTCTTTTTATGAATATAATATATATATATATATATTAATGAGTTTTTAATTTTACACTGAAAAAAATTTAAAAAAAAATCTAGTATTAGTATAACAAATTTTAATATTAATTAGTAAGCAGAAAGAGTGGTAGGCTTGCTTTGCTTCGAGGAACACCCACCTAAACAAGAAATATGGGGCTAGGTGTTTGCATAATAATTTTTTGGCTTGGCGGGCGAAAAAAGCACCCACCCGTGAAAAGTGTTTGCCAATCAATTCCTGTCGCGGATAAATATGTTAGTTTTGGTGTTTGTAAATTTACTTTGTTTTCGGGAACAATCTTCCAAGGTAATTTGTTCCACCTCGGTATTTGCAAATTAATTTTTTTGTTTATTAAAAAATTAAAAAGGTTAGGTTTCTATTGGATTGCAACGAGTCGCATGGATTAGGTATTCAAGAGCCAACTACACGTATCTAGAATCCTAGATTATCCGAGTCAACTTATTAAATAATTAAAAAATATATCAACAATAAATAATAAATAAATAATTGTCATTAAGTGATGTATTTTTAAAACACAATATAGACACTCAAAAGTAGAATTTCTAGTAATTTCAAACACTCCTAAAATGTTAATAATACTATTTTAAAAGAGAAGTTGAAAGCTATAATTGAAGAAGCTTAAACCAAGATGTGATATATAACAAAAGATTAGGTAAGCTTAGACCATAATTATTAACTTTTCTTTTTCTCTGCCGATTTTTTTTTTATTTTAATTCTTGTTTTCTTACAAATTCTTATTAGAACCAAGTTACGAGATAGCATACATGTAAATATCCAACAAAATAAAAAAATAAAAATTGTTCAAATAGAAAATACTAAATTTAAGATATTCAAATAATAGAATAATAAAAATTTAGAGACATTCAAATAAAAAATATAAAAAATTTAGACACTAAATATACAGTTTTTTCCATTGTTTCTAAAAAATTGTAAGCCACTCATTATTAATAAAAAATAGTAATTTAAATATGAAAAAAATCAGTGACTCAAGTAGATAAAATAAAAATAATAATAATAATAATTAATTCCAGTAGAATACCCATCAATGTATTATTAAAAAATAAAAAGGTTAAAAAGCAAATAAGTTTTCTCTACTGTAATTAAATATTAGAATCAAAATCAGCCTTCAAACTTTAAAAGTTCACATTTCAGGCAAAGAACAGAAAGTCCATTCATATGAACCAATTATTGTCTTCTTCAAGAAGCGTAGCCACCGCCGCCGTCACTTTAATCTCTTCTCTCACTTTTCAGTCTCTAAAGCAATTCTCGACTACGACAACAAAACCAACCAAATGGAACTCACCAACCAACACCATAATCACTCACCCAATTCTCTTAGCAATGGAATCATGCACTTCAATGCTTCAATTGAAGCAAATCCAAGCTCACATGACAAAAACCGCTCTCATTACCCACACTTTCCCGGTTAGTCGTGTCTTAGCCTTTTGCGCTCTCTCTGACTCTGGAGATATAAACCATGCCCATCTCCTGTTTTCCCAGTTACAAAACCCCAATACTTATATTTGGAATACCATGATTAGAGGCTACTCTAAAGCCAAAATGGGCCAAACTGGCTTCTTGTTTTTCTGCCAAATGGTTCAGAAAGGTGTTGAAATGGACTGTAGGAGTTTTGTTTTCGCGCTCAAGGCGTGCGAGCAGTCTTTGGGAGTTTTAGAAGGAAAATCAGTTCATTGTGTTGTTTGGAAGATGGGTTTTGTTTATACTTTGTTGGTTCAAAACGGGTTGGTTCATTTTTATGGTTTGCGTGGTTGTTTGGGTTTAGCACGTCTAGTGTTTGATGAAATCTCTGAAAGAGATGTTGTGTCTTGGACTTCTATGATTGATGGGTATTCTAAGCATAAATGGTGTGAAGAGGCCTTGAAACTTTTTGACTCCATGTTAATGTATGGTGGTGTTGAGCCAAATGAGGTTACTATGATTGCAGTTCTTTCATCTTGCTCCCAGAAGGGGGATTTTATATTGGGGAAGACTTTTCACGAGTATGTAAAAACAAGGAATGTGACTCGTAGCTTAAATCTGATGAATGCAATCTTGGATATGTATGTGAAATGTGGCTGCTTGGATTCTGCTAGAGAGATTTTTGATTCCATGGGGGTTAGAGATGTGTTCTCATGGACAAGTATGGTTAACGGGTATGCTAAAAACGGTGAGCTAGAGATGGCGAGAACATTGTTTAATGAGATGCCTGAGAGGAATGTGGTTTCTTGGAATGCCATGATTGCTGGGTATTCTCAAAATAACCAACCGAAGGAAGCTTTAGAATTGTTTCATAACATGTTGGAGGCTGCATTTGCTCCAATGGAGAATACATTAGCTTGTGTGCTCCCTGTTTGTGGTCAATTGGGTTGCCTTGATGTTGGTCAGTGGATCCATCGAAACTACGTCAGAATGAGATACAACGAAATTAGTGTGATCTTAGCAAATGCGCTCATAGACATGTATGCTAAATGCGGAGTCATACATGAAGCTGCAAAAGTTTTTAATGACATGCCAGAGAGAAACTTGGTCTCTTGGAATTCCATGATTACTGCTTATGCTTCTCATGGGCACGCTAAGCAAGCTCTGAGTGTTTTTGAGCGAATGATAAATGGAGGGTTTAAGCCAGATGATATTACATTGGTGGGTGTCCTGTCAGCTTGCAGTCATGGTGGCTTAGTAGCCGAAGGTCGAGAGTATTTTCAAAACATGAAACGAAAGTATGGTATAGAACCCAAGAATGAACACTATGCTTGTATGATCAATTTACTCGGTCGAGTTGGACTCCTAGAAGATGCATACGAGTTAATAACCAAGATGCCAATGGAGCCAAGTGCAGCTGCTTGGGGTGCCCTAGTCCATGCTTGTAGGATGCATGGGAATGTTGAAGTAGCTAAGATTGCTGCTCCTAGACTCTTGGAGCTGGACCCTGAAGACAGCGGTATCTATGTTCTGCTAGCTAATATTTGTGCCAGTGGGAGAAGATGGGGTGATGTCAAAATGGCAAGAAGAATGATGAGGGAGAGGAGGGTGAAGAAGATCCCTGGGCGTAGCATTGTAGAAGTTGAGGGCAAGTTTCACGAGTTTTTGGCTGGTGATGAATCACACCCGCAATCTGAAGGCATTTATAACGCATTAGATCAATTATTTGCAATGTCTAAACTAGAGGACTGTTTTGTAAAATAACTTGGAATTTATTAAATTGATTTTTTCTATTTTATAATCAAAGTAATTTTGTATAAAGGTCCGGAATTTATAATTTAGTTTATTTGATTATTAAGGCATGTTTTTAATTAATGTTAATTGCACTAAAATAAAAACTAAAGATAAAAAACAATTAATAGATGTTATCTTAAATAATATTTACAGCATCTTGTTCCATTACACGAGAAGAATTCTCACATCACACCCCCACGTAATCCCATCTACAACTGCAATTAATCACAAGCTTTACTTACACACAGTTCCCTGTACAGGCGTGCATGAATTATTTATTCACCTCTCTTACACAGCACGAATACATCACATGTTATCGGTCAGAGTTATATACCATGGCCTGTGAACGCCGATTGATACAGTAGCTGCTACCACTAATACTTCAGCAGCTGCCACCACTCTTTCTGCCAGCATGACAGCTCCAATTGACCGGAGTGCTGTTTGTGATAATTTTCTTCCCCGAGGTCCACTGCCCCCAAGCACAATTCCTCTTAGAGCCAAATAAACAGCACGGGAAACTATTTCAAAAACAGGATCCCCGGCCTGCAAGCTCTTTGCTAACATCCTAGCCATGACTAACTTTCGTGGCTTATGCTTCTCCTCATCATCTTGCGTGAACCCGCTCACTACTTTGACTATTTCTTCAATACCCACATCATCAACACGGTCTAGGACTTCTGACAGTTTATTACTGCGCTCTAATAGAATGCTCTCCATGTCTGCATTGCTGTTTACCGCTCGCTCCATCAGGAGGGTTTGCTGGTAAACAAGAATGCTGCAGATAATTAAGTTTCAGATCAGTTAGTAACCCTCTTACATCAAATAAAGATGCAAGAGAAAGCTCTACGCTTAATGCAGCCCCAAAAAAATGAAAATAGAAAACAATGACAGAGCATCTTTCCAATCAAGCCATCTGGTCTCAAAAAGGCAGTGTTGTTGGAAAATTTAGAAGTAGCATCTCAAAGGATGGTCTGTGGATCACTTACCTGGTAGAAATTACTATCATTTTCTGAATTTCAGCCTGAACAGACCTCAACCGAGACAGGTTTAGCATAAAAGTTTCTGGCAAAGTTTCTTTTGTCAGACCAGAAACCCCACTCACAATCTTCAACAATCCAAGCCTCACCAACAGATCAATTCTTTCACCAGTGCATTCTGGTTCTGGTTGTTGGTTATCTGATTGAAACAGCTAAAAAAATGAGGGTCTTGGAAGAAATGTAATTCCCATACAAGATAACTTTGTTTATTGTTTATAGTGATGTGAAGACAAACTTTCTTGTCAACTTTGCAAAGAACTAGATATTGTGTATAAATTTACAATTTTTACCATGAGCCTGGCATACCTGTCTCTGAAGGTACAGAAGTAGAACCCATTGCAATGCCATTTGTTTTGACCAGAAAGCTTCCACCGGTTCTAAGGGTAGTGAGAGGTACAAAAACCTGTGATGAATTGTCATTGCTCTTCAAAGAAAAGAGAGAATTCTTGTGCTCTTCCCACTCTTGATCTTCACTATTCTTAACAGATGAAAGCCACTGCATTGTCAGCGGTAGAGAGATACAGGCATCCGAATCAGACCCATAATGGTTGGCAAAGGCTTTTCTAAGGTAATCCAAACCAGCAGGACCTGTTAACAAAGGCTCCATCATCCTTATTCGTACTTTACTAATCTCTTGCTTGAGAGCCTGTCAAATATGTAGATCATTCAGATAACTGTAACTCTCAAAAGCGTATTAGGTTCAGCAAGAAAATATGTGGCCAGCACAAATAGAAAGCGGCGAACAGGAAAAGAAAGATATCACATATAATACAGAGATTGGCTGTGCAGAGGTGCTCGTATTCTGTTATATGGACATTACAGCAGATTTGATCCACAAAAATACATGCTAGATCTGAGAAATTTCTAGCAGTTTTTTCCCAGAAAATATGAAAGATTATGTATATTGAAGCAAAAATAAGACATTTTTCATTCTGTCTGAAATGACCAGAAATAAGTTCCTGCACAGTTGACTCGGAAGAGCAATACATGAGCATAGAGCAAGAACAAAATAAAAGGTATGAATGAATATGCACACCTGAATCTGCTCCAGCACAAATCGTAGACCCTTGATCATTGCAGCAATATGTGGATGCTTCGATTCATCTTGGGTCTGACAAGTCTCCGTCAACTCTTTCAACAATTTCTGATGCAGGGCCTTCATTAAATCCTCCTGGGCTGGAGAGGAGAGTTTCTGCAACGTAACTATTGCAAACTCCAGAATCTTTCCACAGTAACCAATGTCCAGGTTACCTGACTTTAGAACCTAATAATAAGAGAAGGGAAATTAGTATGACAACAGATATATAACACCATAGTAGTAGGAAAAGATGCCCACCTGAGAGAGAAGATCTAGATCAAAAGCTTCAACAATCTCTTGTTTCCAGCTCTCTGGAGCCAGCTCCTGAATTCCATCCCTCACCTCCCCCACCAGTTGAACAACCCGATCATATTTGGGCTCATCCTGTTTCATTGATTCCATGACACTATCCCAGAAAGCTGCCTCCATTGTCTCTCTCACCTTTGCCTGAAAGCAATAAGGTGAGCAGGGAAAATTAGCATCTAAATTCTAAATCTCAACTAATCACCAGCTTGGAGGATACTATAAACAAGTTTTGATTCTTGACAAGAGTTTCTCCAGTGAAATCTGGACAGAGTTATGATAAATGTCAAAGTCTGAATGAACTTTAAAGGCTTAGACTTAATAAATGATGGCAAAATCTTTTTTTAACAAGCTTCCACAAAGCAGTATATTAATATCAAAGAAGCTTTATAGGAGGAGCAACCATTATTCCCTGGCAAAGCATGCAACTGCAATGAAAATAATAAAATAAAAAAAAAGTGATGAAACTAATGGAGATATGTTTATGCCAATTTCAATATCTTCCAACGGATTGATTATTGGTTAATGATCATAGTTGTGTTAATGCACAAACCTTGATACTACTTTCATCTTTGTCAGAAATATTGAATCGATCAACAAAACCCTGGCGTTTCTCATGGAGAAATTCATTTACGATCATTTCATTCTCTGTTAACAATTTTCCAACAGCAGAACCTGATGGGCCATCAGAGGAACCAAATTCTTTAGCTGAGGAGGTGTCTTCTCTGAATAAGGAGCGAACTACATGGCTTGGCCTCTGAATACCATCACTCACATTATTTCTATTAGCAGTGTTAGCAACAGAAGCAGCATTTAGGGGCATGCTAGGAGATGGAAGATGCATTATTGGTGACCCTACTGGACTTCCATTTTCCTTGGCTTGAAAATACTTTGATCGTGTTTCAGATAGTGCAATTTCCATTCGCCCGATACCAGCATCTCCACTCAGGTGTTGTACCTTTTCCCTTAAAAGTTTTTGATCTTCTGCAACCTGTATTGAAACAATTAAAAGACAATCATCTTAATGAAAATACCAATATGGGAAGGAATATTCTGCATGAATACCTTATCAAAAGGCTTATTTCAGATGATCATTTGTTCAATTACTCGAACATCCCCTTTCAATAACAAAGGTAAAGGCAATTAATGGTACATGCCAAGAGTTGAAAGGGCAGCAATTATTCAATACTTTCACATCACTATAAAAGAAAAAAAAAAGGTTTCTGTTTTTTTTTTTAACTTCAAAACCATTTTAATGTGGCAACATTTGGTCATGTCATGTACATCAGCTACTATTTAAGTGGATAAAGATAAGACCTGATTCTGAATGGCTTTCATATCATGTGTAAGGATATCACTATTCCCTCCTGGGGTGAGCTTGCATTTCTGGATCATAGAGAGCTCAAGCTGGCAAGCAGCTCTCACCAAGTCCTCCTCCAATGACTGTGCATCCTTAACCTTCCACACCACAAAGCAATTCAAGTAGGAGCACCATTCTTTATCAAAAGCTGCAAGCTGAGACCTGAATGTGCAACGTTTCTGTGAAATGGATTCAGACTCCTCATCAGAACTGTGCATGGGCCCATCCAGTATAATCCTTATCAACAACTCAAACTCTCGGATGAAAGATTCAGCAGACTTGGCCAGAGCAATCTCACGCTCCCCTTGACCACTGAAAACAGCATCTGGATGACCTAAAATCATGTAGGCACAAAGAACTATTCTCACTGGATACCTTGACATTTTTGCGGCACGTCTGGCAGACTCCCCAGAGGCACCTACTTTTCTGGCCTCTCTAATCCTTGTATAAGACCCGGGAGTGGTCCTTTTCTTAGGGGTGGCAACTCTTTTAAGAAGGTGATCGATGTTGTCCAAGCTGGAAGGATGATCCATGGCAGCAACAGCCATTGAGACTCTAAAGCGGCTCTCAAGACGATGAAGTAGACCTTCTACAGTCTGAAGAGTACCAGTCAATTGAATCAGACGAGCAAGCTGTTCAAATGGCATTGACTTCACACAGTTCTCATTGATTTTCAAGGCATCATAGCCTTTTGCCAGGTCTATGGTAGTTCTCCTTGACCTAAGGAACTGCCTCCAGCACCTAAAAGAATGTGAGCAAGTATACATTATTCAGGTGAAATTTATACTAAAGAGCAAGCCAGATGTTTTTGTACAGGGCTAATGTTTGACAGATTCACCAAAACTTCACAAGATAGCAAGTGCAGATTATATACCTTGCTAATTTTCTAGAAAGGAGATCAGCCTGCTGGTGCATCTTATTCCAGTTTACCCGAACTGAACTATGCTGAAGTCCTCTTTGCCTCAAAAATTCTGCTCTTTGTCTCTTTGCCTGATCATCATAAAACTCGACGAAAAAACAAGGAAATGAGCAGCGAAGCAAAGGCAACCAGCTTACAAATTGAATATAAGAAGTTATTAATTATTAATTTCAGAGTTCAGAGTTCAGACATATCTTTACCCTTTGCAGTCGATCTTCCAGCTTTTCCCTCATTCTCCTCCTCTCAATCTCACGTTGGTGAGAGACAGACCTGGCTACTCGCTGAACTTGCAACAACCTAGCACATGCCCTCTTCCTTTCTGCTTCCAGCAATCCCATACGCTTCATTTCAGCAGCTGCACGCTTTTGGTTAATTGCTGCACGTACACGCTCCTTGTACTTACTTTCCCGAGCCCTTCTTCGCAATAATGATTGGGATGTTCTCTCCTTCAGTGTGGCCCTTCTTTGCCTGTAAGCCTTGAGCATAAGCATTCTATTTGCTTCAGCCTGCTGAACCCGTAACTCCACTTTTGTTCCAAGCCTCTCCCTTTCTCTCTCAAAACGCTTCTCCACCCCAGTTTTAGCTGCCTGCCGCAACTCATGCAACCTAGCCAGGCGCATCTGAGCATTTGCCAAAATGCTCAGCCTGAAATATTAAAATGTGAGCCTGTTAAAGAGTAATATAAAACTATTTTTGGGACCTCACCCAACAGTTTAAGTTTTTTGGTTAAGAAGATTCTTTGACATGGTATCAGAGATTTGTTGACCAAGTAGTCACGAGTTCAAATTTCACCACCCTCATTTTATTTTAAAAAACATTAAGCACAAGGTCATGTGGGTTTGTGTAAGTTTCAAGCTCAAAGAGCTTTCACTTGAGGAGGTGTGTTAGAGAGTAATACAAAATTATTCTTGAGACCTCACCAAACAACTTAAGTTTTTGAGTGAGATGGTTCTTTGATAGAGCCCAAACACACAGCTTGACTAATAATTATAAATTTATAAAATAAAGTGGTTTGAAGGGAATGTTCTTCCAATTTGTTTCTAATGGGCAAATCTAACATATTGTATTGACTATAGAGAAACCAAATTAGAATGCAAAAACAAAAAGAAAATATGCAGGGCAATAAGCCAAAAAAGAATAAGTCTGCGGTGCAGATGGAAGAGAATAAAAAATGCAAAATCTGTTTTTAGAGTTGACATTTTCAGCCAAAATTATTTTAGATGCCGTCAAGAAAAAGGATAGCACGGGTCAGTATTTGTTTACTAAATGAAATACCATTTGATGATAGGTGACATGCAATTAGGACAAGTGAAAAAACTGTAAAAAAAATATGCGGTGCATGAACAAGTGTTGTCAACTAGTATCCATGGATTATGAGCGTAAAAGACACATAGATATCCTAGGAATGAGAACTCAGGTTAAAAGCTTAAGGGACAACGTAGATAGAGAAGAAAGACAGAGAAGAAATTCACAATAATGTCAATAAAAGGTAGGAAAAGAAAAACAAATTATGAATCATCACCAAGGAAGCAGCATCATGACCCATCATTGAAGCAAGTGATGAAATCAACACAATATGAGTGAGCCTGGAACAACAATGATAATTCATGTAGATGCTTAATGATCACATGGATAACAATCCACACCACCAACCTTTAATGTCAAAGATAACCCCAAAGCTTTAATGTCAAAGACAACAAGTAAATAATCCATTAAAAAACTACGGCATAACTCAAAACTAACAAGGACACGACCTTTTTTGCTCCGCGGCGTGAAGCTTTGCTTCAAGGCGTTGCGCAAGGTCTTCTTCATGAGATGAACACTGTGGGGGGCTTCTTGGCTTTGGTCTAGCCTTGCTTGACAACTTCTCATAGAATTGCTGCTCTCAAACAAATGGCCAAAATAATGGTAGTATATCAATTAAAAATGGTTCTAGCATGGAATTGGGTAACCAAAACAAGAAAAGGAAAAAAAAAATTCACACTACAGTAACACAGATGACTTATAAAATCATCACATTCACAAAATAAAACTTTATAGAGAAAAAATATTAAAATCAACAGAAAATCGCTTCTTCAAGGAAAAAAAATCGGAAATAAAAAATAAAGAACAGGTAATAATTATGACAATCAATCAAAGGAGAAAAAAAAGAATAATTATGAGTATGAATTTAGACGAAAGTTAAAACGTTGCTCTCTTTGATCATGAAAATAAAAGGCTAAAATTGAAAAAAATAAAAAATAAGTAAAAAAAATAAAAAATAAAAAGGAACCTGTCTACGGAGATGAGCGTGTCGAAGTTTAGCTTCGATTTCTTCAACACTACTGGTTGTTGGAGTCTTGGCTTCTAAGAGTCTTTTTTGAAGCTTTCTCGGTATTCTCCTCGGAGACGAAAACGATACCGTATCATTGACAGGAAAATCAAGCGCAATTCCACCAACCACCACCCCCGTCTCCGGCGACGATTCTACTCCGGTATCCATAATTTAAAATCAAAGAAACAGCAACAGAAGCAGTAAGTGATGAAAATTCTAACTCTTTTTCTTTCTTTATTTCTTGATGGATTTCTGGTTTTATTTATATATTTATTTATATTTACAAGAAAAATCAAAGGGGAAAAGCTGCGTCGATTCTTGCTTGAATTTTTTTATTTTTTTTTTTTTTTTTTTTGGAGAGAATGAAGAAACGGAAAGCGTGTCTGCCTGTGTGTTTATGTTTACGTGAGTTTCTCTTTACTCATCCTCTACTTCTACTTATCTTCATCACCTCCTCGGCTATTTCCTGCCACGTCATCTACCTCAACGGCTCTCTTTTGTCGTTTTTTTCTTTTTTCCATGTATTGCCCCTTGCCTTTTGTTTTTTTACATAGCTGTACTAGTTGCCATGAAAATCAATTCGGTTCCGTAGGCCGACCGGGTAATTAATCGATATGAAATCTTATTTTTTTTAATTTTATTTTAAATTAATTTAGAGATTAACTCAGTTAAATTTAATTAATTTAATTAACTAAGCTAAACCCACATGATATCTACCTGGATAAAAAAGAAATACTCATGCTCTCCATTAGATAAATATGACAAAAAGAAAATATTGATTCTCATTTTTATTTGAGAAACTGAAATACAATTATGAATTAATTGAAAGAATTTTTTAATGATTATAATTATCTAGTCTAAAAAAAAAGGTGTTATGTTTTGTTTTTTAATATAAATTAGATTACGCACACCACATAGGTGGTTTGGGATAAACCACTTCCTTCATTTTACAAAAATGACAAAATGGATTCAAATCATAATTTTGAGTGTAAAAGTTACTGTGTTTAACTGTTTATGCTCTGATATAAGGTGTGATAGGTAGCCTTCTGAGATATACTGAAATGCAGTTTACATGGAGAAAAAAATCTAATTACCCGGGTTATAGTCCCAAATATATATATATATATATATATATATATATATATATATATATATATATAAAAGTGAGCATAATAACATGGGGAAAAATTTTGTGCAAGAGCAAAAAAAAATGATATTGTTTAATTTTTAACTAGTTAACATAGTGTTTGGAAACATGATTAAAACTATGTTTTTCAAAAATTAAAATTTTGTTTTTGCTTAAAATTAATTTTTTTTATTTTTGGATTTTTTTAATGTATTGATGTCAAAAATAATTTTTTAAAAAATTATATTATTTTGATGAATTTCCGAATGAAAAATACTTTGAAAAGCAATCGATGTTGCATTCTCAAACACCCTCTAAACATGGAAGGACAAAACAAAGTAAAAAAAAAGAAGATAAAAATGGATAAAAAGCTTGTGTGAGCCAATCCAAGCCAGCACGGTACACTATTAAGGGGTGAGCTAGTCTGGATTAACCTGACAAACTTGTTTTTTAGATCATGAGATCAAGATAATTTGATAGAAAAATAAATTAAAGATAACCACAAAGCCATTTAAAAGAATACAACGTCGTATGACACTATCAAAAAAGAAAAAAAAAGATGTCAACCCTTGTTAATTTTTCAAACTCGTGACCTGAGTCATTATGCCAAAAGTACTATACATAAAAAAAAATTATAAAGCTCAGTCTCTAGGAAATGCAACGTTGAAGGATGACTCAAAACACATTAAACAAAAAATCTAAAAAATAACAATTAAAAGAATGAGAGTTAAGATCATGAGAAAAAATAAAATAAAAGGCGGCAATGAATTTTTAAATTCAAAGTTAAATTGAAGAGAATAAAAAAAAACAATACATAATCAACTTGGATTGAAAGGTGAAATTAAGAACAATAAAACTTTTATTAAAAAATCAAAAAAAAAATCAAAAAAATATGGATCAAATTGAAAACACCAGTACATGATAAAAAAAATTGAACATCTAGAATTTTTTTAATGTGTTTTTTTACATACAAAAAATCTTAAAAGTAAATCAAAAAAATTATGAACACATATAATTACATAAATTACAAACCATTTCTTAAGTAAATTAAAAAAAAAGGCATCAATGATAGTTAATATTTCAATATGGGTCATTTACCCAATTGTGTTTGATAAATATATTTATGAAAATCAATTTATAATAAAAATCGACACACACATAAAATTTATTTGAATAAAACAAAAGGAAAAAAAAACATTTATGCAAGGCTGCACATTTTAAAAATATTGTAAAAGAATAAATGTTTTTTATTTTAAAAGTAAGTTTCATCTATATAAAATATATATAAGAAAATTCAATGGCTTTTTTAACCAAAAAAAACACCCTTGAAACTTTGTTTAGCCAATCATGATCTCAAAAAAATAGCCTCAAAACTCATAATTAACCAAAAACTAAAAATCTTTCAAAGTTTATATATGTTTTTTTAGGTGTTTTCAAGATAAGAAAACACTTAATTTTAACTCATCTCATTATATGAAACCATTTAATCCAAAATCAATCGTTTTAGTATCCGGAATCATCTTCAACAATAACTTTCTTTTTTTTAATAGAAATTTAGCAACAACTTCTCTCTTGTACATCGAAAAAGGACTAAAAAATGAAAATGATGGTACCAAAATGTAATGTTTAAAAATTATAGGGATTGATTACCTAATAGCTAAAAAAATGAGAGACTAAAATGAACTTTGAAAATAAATTGCAGATCCGCCATTTATGTTACCCTTATTTTTTACATAAGCCATATTTTTTTCAATTCAATCCTCACAAAAAAAATTGCAATTAGGCTCTAATCTGGATTCAAAAGGATTCAATTGTGCAAAAAAAAATTTACGGACTAAATTGAATTTTTTAAAAAAATTTACTTTTACAATCTATATTGAATTGTGTGAATTACAAGAGGGTGAACATTAAAAAAAAAAAGTACAGTAAAAAAACCACACTCTTTATATATTCTGTTAATTAAATTAGTGAAAATATGAATCATATTTCACTTGATTCGATTCCCTTTTTTTGTTAAGAAAAGTTTTTAAACCTAACTCCAGTTTATAACCCTATCTAGACTTCAGGTCATAGATTATGTTAGCTAACATGAATCAATCAAATTTTAAGACTTCTCTTAAAAAAAAAATTAAGATAAAGTCTTTTTTAAATAAATAAAAAAAGTCAAATTAAATTTTGACTTGTTCTTCACCTTTTTTTTTTTCTCTCTCTTAATCTAACCCGAGCCAGCTACCTAATTGACATGTTTACTAACATTACTTTAAACGCATGATACTGATTTTGAAAGTTTTAATATCGTGTTTAGGAAGTGCTTTATTTGACTCTCTCTCTCTCTCTCTCTCTCGTCCAGCCATGGATTCATATAATCTGCCCACTAATATATAATTAATAATGATCCCATTGTTGTAATTGAATCTTTAATTGATAGGAATAGATTAAATAACAACTTGATTATCGATTAATAATGCTTTTAAGACGTTCAAACCCATAAGAAAAGGCAATAATTCTTTTGATTTCAGACGTAATTAAGCTAATGGATTAGTCATAGGTTGCCAATGAAGACCATTTGTGCTTTGTGGGACGCTATCCTAATACTTTCAATCAAAATCAATCAATATTATTTCTTTTCAAAAAGCAAAAAAAAAAAAAAACATTTGAGTTTAAATCTTAAAATTAAATTCTTTTTAATGAACAGGCGCAAGTTTAAGATTATTTAGGAAGGGATTTGGTATCGTCCCCAGGGAGTGTAGCGTGGTGGCAAAGGGCTTGAGATCTGCACAGCAGGTCTCGAGTTCGAGTCAGGGCGTGCATCTCTTGTAAGAGCCTGGGACAGCCGGGGTTTTACTCACTCACCTGGGCCCACAAAGTGCGCTTTCCGGGGAGGTGGGGTTTCCTCGAATCCAAAAAAAAAAAAAACAAGATTTGGTATCGGTTAACATACAAACTAGTTCAAAAATATATTTTATTGTAAAAAAAAAGCTTGAATTTTGAGTTTGAAATTTAAAATTAATATTCAAAAACTATTAATTTTTTTGAGTTTGAGTAGAAGCTTTTGTGGTCGATTAATTGATTAATGAGCTGGTTGAAAATGGATGGATCAACCCACTTCCCTAGCACTTCCAATTGTTTAAGAAAGTCAAATTTATATCCTTTTTCTCAGCTATACTTTCCGTGCTCTCTAAAACTATCTTCCCTGCCAATGGCTTTGCCAACAAGTAGCCAACTTGATTCTTGCTTGCTCTATTAGGTTCTCCTGATCTGGGAGGAATTAGCATAAGCATGGCCTCCATGTATTTACCAAACGGTGGTACGTTTTAGGTCCAAATTTGGAGGTATTTCATATATTGGATTGACTCGTTCATTATGGCCGGGTTGTTTTTCTTTAACATAAAAAAAATAATACTAAGACATTGCTAAGAATTAAAAAAAATTATTTAAAATTATTTTTTTATGTTTTCAAATTGTTTTGATGTGCTGATTTCAAAAATAATTTTTATAAAATATAAAAATATCATTTTGATGTATTTCTAAGTAAAAAATATTTTGAACCACAACCCCTATCACAATCCCAAATAAGTCCTAAATAAATGACTCGCGGGCTGTTTTTTTTAACATGAAAAAATAATATATCACAATCCCAAACAGATCCTAAATAAGTGACTCACGAGCTGTTTTTCTTTAACATGATAATGTTCAAACATTGTTGGTGTACTTTAGAAAATAAAAAAAATTGTGAATAAGTCATATACTCTATTAAATTTAATAAGATTATTTCATTTACTTATTAAATAAAAAGAATCAATGAAAGTAAATAGACCAAATTTAAAAAGAAAGGTAGTAATGATGATCTACAAAGAAAAAATATTTATCAAGAGAAAAATAATTATGAAGCTCAATTCTAAAACAATTCAATGCTAAATGATAAAATTAAAAAAAATTTATATAAATTAACTTGAATTAGTATGATAAATTTATGAGTCGCAAAGTTGTGCTAATTTCATTGAAAAAAAATTAAAAAAATAATTTAATTTAATTTAATTTATAAAAAAACACATCACATTTACTCGAGAAGATAAAGAAAAGAAAATAGAACAAATTTATCTTTCCAGGATGAGAAGGTTTACAATGAACATCCCCTGTAGACAAGCTTAATTAAACGCCTTTTTTCCTATATTACCCTTTTAAACAATCAATATTCCAACCTTACTTGAAATAAATATATATATATTTTTTTGATGCTCAGCCTTCCCCCTGCTTATATTACAGTTTTTTTTTCCATTATATTCAAAATGGATAAATAAAATAGACTAATCAAATATTGATAGAGAATACTGAGGATGGTATATTTCTATTATTCGAATTGATTTTTTTTTCAGATATATTAGCTTATGGTATATTTTTCTTCATTTTACAGAGTTTTATAAGACCCACCCACGCAGTAAAAAAAGTAAATTAAAATCCTGCCGGCTGTGGAATGTACATGGCTGTGATCAATCTTTGTTGCTGATGGTAACAGGCATAAAAGGAACAAATTGTAAAAGAACTCAAACAGAAGCATGTGGGCCACTCTTTCTTTTTTTTTTTTTTTTTTGTTTTTGATTATCGTGGGTGTCCGGGCCAGCTTGCGCGCACCTCGACTAATCCCACGGGTCCTGAAGTTAACGACCATGTAAGCCTCTAGTGGCCATCATATGAGCAGCCATAGGGTTTGAACCTGAGACCTAGGGCCACTCTTTCTTTGGTGGCCTCGTTGGTGGTTGGAATTTGTGGTGCCGACCAAGATCCTGCAATAGCTGCTGAAGAAAAAAAAAGAAATAGCAGCATTGTTGTTCAAATTTTTAAAATGTTTTTTTATTTAGAAATATAATAAAATAATATATTTTTTATTTTTAAAAAATTTATTTTTAATATCGATGCATTAAAATAATCTAAAAATATAAAAAAATTTAGTTTAAAGCAAAGAAAAAATAAAAAAAATTAATTTTTTTCAAAAACATTTTTAAAACATAAAAACAACCAGACTTATAATACTATACCATGTTAAGAAAATTCAGTTGCCTGGGAAGCAAACATAACTTGAAAGTTATGCATTCAATAATTTTTTTAATATAAGATTATATATTATAGTAGTTTTTATAGTTGCAGTTTAAAAATATAATTTTTTTAAAAAAAATTATAAATTGTTGTTTTTTTTAATCAAGATTTAAAGAAAGAGTTTAAAACAAAACTATGATGTGTGTTAATTAATCAAATATTTTTAAAGTTGTGGTTAGGACAAAACATAAATCGCTCTACACTTCACTTTATTTAGTTATTACTAGCCTTGGTGTTCGCACTCTGAACTATTTTTTGTATTAAAAAATAATGTTCCGGTATTGAAATGAGGTTAAAAAAGAACATAAAAAACTATTCAAGACAAATATATAATAACGTTAATTAGAGTTAAGTCAACACGGGATATCTCACCAAACCCGCAGCCCAGATTATATAACTGGAACAACCCAATAAAATAATAAATATAATCATAAAGACTTTTTTCAAATAAAATATGTTGACTTTTTAAACTCGTGATCCGAATAATTAGACTTGAAGCATTCAATCTACAAAAATTCTTAAGTCCAATTTCTAATAAATTAAATATTAAAGAGTAAAATTGAAAGAAAATAAGAATTTCAATCATACAAATGGATTTAAAAAATAGCAATTCAAGAAATGATGATCAATATCACGATTACTACTATTATTAATAAGTAATATCATCAATGTTATTATTCTTATAATTATTATCAGTTTCATTATTATTATTATTATTATTGCTATCGTTATTACTACCATTATTATTATTATTGTTATTATTATTTTAAAAAAATAAAAACATTAAACTTGATTTGAATGATATAATTGAAAACTTTAAAATTTTTGATAAAAAGATAAAGGAAAATAATAAGAAATCCAAAGAAGATGGATTAAATTGAAATCCTTATTATTTTTGTTGAAAAAATAAAAAAAAATCATAAACTTGATTTAAAGAATAAAATTAAAAGCAATAAAGACTTTGATAAAAAAAAAACAAAGAAAATAACAAGAAATTAAAAGTCGAAACATGTTATATATATAAATTAGAAACTAATAGTAAAATTAAAAAAAATTTGGTATTGGAATCTAACTGTGTTTTTAAATTTTTAGTTTTAAATTATTTTTTGTAATATTATTAAATCATTTATATCTAGCTGAAAACTATTTCGAGTAGGTCTCGTTAGGTAGATGGATGTAATACAGAAATGAAGACGGAAGTTGAATGCAACTCTTGCCTGCATTTTTCAACTCCTAGGTGTTAGGTTTCTGGGAGTAGGTTTGGCATTGTTCATTAAGAAGGTGAAACAACGCCAGCTAATATTTTGTCCTCGATGGGCACGTTATTCAAGAACAGTACTAGGGCTAAATTGTTCTGAATAATCTTTCGAGAATTTACATGATTTTTAAGCAGGCAGGCTCTCTCCTTGACTGTTAGCATTTAAGTTTACAGAAATAATTTCTAATCTTATTGTAAAACTATAGCAATGCTGCAGACATAGTTTGAAGTCCGGCTTGGAGGGTTGATCTGAAACCAGCTGAATTGAAATTGAAATTAAGCTGGATTGATCTGATAAAATCCGGTTAAAAATATAATTATGACCTGGTGATTTTTATTTTTTTTTCTTATAATTAATTAGATAGATAGTTAATATTTTGTTAACATAATATTAAATTTTTAATAATTAAATAATTATAATTTTAAATCTTATTATTTTTTATTCAAATTAAAATTTATTAATAATACAAGATAATATAAATTTATATGAGTTTAAAGCTTAAAAAGCTTCTACGTAAAATTCTAATATCTTTTAATTTTACTTAATGTAATAAAAACTTATCTAGAATTGTGATAAATATTTTTTTAAAGTGTATTTTGCTTGAGAATGCATTAAAATAATTTTATTTTTATTTTTTAAAATTTAATTTTAATATATTAAAATGGTTCAAAAATATGAAAAAAAATCTAATTTTTTTTTAAAAAAACATGGCTGTACTGTAATTTCAAAGAGTACTAGGCCCTTGGTTGAAAGATTTTTTTGACACTCAATTTTCAACGATGACATTTCCATGTGCTTCATCTTGATTTCATGTCCCACGACATTCATGTGTTTTAATTAACATTAATTATTACGTCCCTTTCTTTTATCATTAGCTGACAGAGTGGATTGGTAAAGTAGGGACAGTATTGTCAATTTACACTATAATATTATTTTTTAAAAAATACTATTATTTTCTACGACTTTGGGAGGCTTGCCAACCAGAAGATGTGACGCTTGGCGTGACGTGTACTCGTCCTTTCACCGGACCTGGCCACGTCTCTCACAGACACCAGCAAATTCAGGAGCAGCATCCTCCACGCTCTCTCAGAAACACTCACGTGTCAATCAGCACCGAACTAAAGCATGATATCCCTTGCCGCGTGTCATTAAAAAGGTGGCTACCTCAGCTTGATCTCCATGGTGAGTCGTGTAGGATAATTTTGCCCTAGCCGGGTCCCATAAAAACGGTGGCCATGGTGGGGCCCAGTGGGCTCCATGATTTGAAAAAAGTGAACTCATTTAAAAATATTAAATAGCGAGAAAATGTTTGGATGGTATATCCTTAAAAAAAAAAAAGAAGTTAATTTTAATATTAATTGGTTTGATTATTTTTTTATAAAAGTTTAACAGAGATAATATTATTTTTTAATAGATTGAGTTTGTTAAGAACTCTTCTATTCGTTTGATTTTTATTTTTTAAAAAATCAAAGGTTGTTTTAGATTTGAAAGGTTTTTAAAATATTTTATGTGAAAAAAAATTAAAAAATAGATGTTAAGTGTGCACGAAAGGTGTTTAGAAATATTTTAAAAAATCCTTTTTATATCCGTGAAAAAGCCTCGTTCGAAATCCTGTATTTGTTTCTAATCGGCACATGAGATCATATTGAAAAAAGTCAACAACAAAAAGTATTTGGGCCAAAAAAGTCAAAATTCCACCATTGGAGAATATCTGGGTGAAGGTGCTCCTTTTGACTGTAGAAGACGATGGATGGAGGGTTTTTGCTTTGAGTTTCTGCTTACAGAAGAGGCCCAATTTCGTTAAGGTACTCTTGAAGTCATATGTCTCTGACTTTGGAAAGACCCAACTTTTGCACTCTGTGGACCTCTCTCCTCTTTTTCTTTTTTTCTTTTTTTTTTAAAAAAAACAAGAAATAATGTGTTCAGAAAACAATTTGAGCAATGCATACACAAAAGGTATGTTTAATTTGTTTGTTAGCTTTATTTTAAATTTTAATTGAAACTTTATATAACGATATTATACAACATTGTTATCAATTTCTATTACGATTATCTGGAAAAAGAGGTTCACTCAATACATTAGAATTAAGTTCTACAACAAACAATTTCTAGAAATAATTACTTGCACCACCAGAAAATTGAAATACACTGACAAGATATTTTTATCGATGTAAAAGCTATGTTTTTATTGGTAAAAATATCATTAATGAATTTACTAGAGAAACCATGTCATCAACCGGTGTTGCATTAGTAATTTCATACATGTCGGTAATTTCATCATTGATTTAAACACTTACGAATAGGCCGGCAAAATATTATTATCGGTGAAAAAATATGCGATGATTGATTTTTATCAGTTTATCAGTCGGTAAACATTATCAACAGAATCATCGACCAATAAATCATCGGTAATATATCACATCTACTATTATTATTACAAGAACTATAATTGTCATTATTAGTATTGTGTAATATTGTTACCACTATTAATAATCAGCTAAACTATTATTATTACCACTATTACTAACATTATTATTACTATTAGTAATATTGTTAGTATAATTATTACTACCACTACTATTATTATTACAAGAACTATAATTGTCATTATTAGTATTATCATCATCATCATTGTTGTTGTTGTTGTTGAAATAACAAAAACCATAAAAACTTTAGGGCAAAGAAAATAAATAAGAAATCAAAAGTGGAAAGATCAAATAAAAAAATCAAATTAGAATTGAATAATTAAATTGTAAAAAAATAAAACCTTAAGAAAAGAGAAAAAGACTAAAATCAAAAAATCAAAACTAAAATGATGGATTTTGAAACACCAACAATAAATAGACCAACAAAATAAAAAAAAAACAAATAGATATAAAAAAATTAGGGACAAAATCAAAAGAAAAGAAACTTGAAGGGTTAATATAAAAATGTGGAGGGTCAGGCATGATTTTCTAGGAGGATAGAGAGAGAAAAAAGAAAAGGATGTTGGCAATTCATCAAAGGTTCGACAAATACAAACACCGCACAAGGAGAAAGAGGAGGATGAAACAAATATAATGATGCGGCAAAATCAATTATTTGACGAGCGTCAGCAACTTTTTATGTTTTTATTTTTTTAAAAAAACACCATTATATACTCGGAATCTAAGTATTATTACAAAAAAAAAATCATTTTGCAATTATGAATAAGCCCCTCAAGTCAAGCTTTAAAAATTTTGAATCTAATGGTAATGTAATAATTATAATATAGCTAAAAAATAAAATATCATAAGAGACTCTAAACCATAATCAACTATTATTTGCTTTTAAGAACAACAAAGTCAATTAAATGTGCAAAAGATTAATTAAAAGATCAAGACACCCCGTAACAAATCACTAATGACAAATAAATCAAAGGAAAAGATGGTTCTACCCTTAAAAAAAACACTTAAATGAAATTTATTTCAAGAGTAAAACCATCCATTCAGCATTATAATCCATGATAAACAAAGATATATATATATATATATATATATATATATATATATATTAAAAATCATATCCTACTTGTTAAGATAAACTAATTATGCTTTGTAAACGAAAACTCATGAATTGTAATTTTATTAGTTTTAAAATTACAAGTACCTTCCCAACCAACTTTTTTTAAAATCAATAATGATTGTGATTGTGATGCAAAGCTTGAATATGAAGTTCTTTTAAGTGACAACGTCAAGCTTCAATTCCAATTTTTAATAATACCTTGACTGAAGGGGTGATAACTTTTACTTTTCTTCCTATCATCATAAAAAAAAATTGTTGAGTAGTTAATAAGATTTTTATTTTTTTTTACTGTACCCCATATATATAATTTCATTTCAAACTTTAATTTTATAAAAACTAAAATATTTTTTTTCATTTATGAAGAGTTATTTTTTTATTTATTTTACATGCAAAAATTCATCCAACAATAATTTTAATCAATCATATATTTTTTAAAATCACACTTAAAAATATTTTCCTTAAATCTATTTATTAAATTATAACCACAATATCAAATACTCATTTCATTATATCTGTGAAAGTATTGGCGTGAAGCTACAACTACTACTAATCAACTACACTATGATGGTGGTTTCGAGCCTTTTCACAAGAATCTTTCAAGGTAACATGAGGTGACGCCAGATAGGTCTTCTTGGTGACCTTCCGATCCAAGACATAACCCATGTCAAGTTTTATGTTGAACTAGGATGAAAATCAATCCAGTAGTCAAATTCAATCAAACCTAATCGCTAGGTCAACCTATGAAAACTATGACACAGTTAAAACCAAGATGAGACTCAATTTGACTTTAAAACAATGTCAAAACAATGTTGTTTTAAGTTTTTTTTAAAAAAAATCTTTAAATGACTAGTTTTCCATTGATTCACCCAACCTATTCACCCAACCTGTAACCCTGAATCTTGGATTGAGCCAGGTTTTATATATCCATGTCTCGGTGAGGATGTTAGCTTATTCAGCTGAAAGATAATTTCCGAATTTCATGGAATGCCCAAAGTCAATTCCAGTTGGAAATCCCAATCAAAGATTAATTGCCCTATTATCAAACATTGCATTTCCAGGGAAAACTCTTTCCGGTTCACTTTCTTCTGGTCATTGAGCCATATGGTGAGGAACGCACAATTTATAAAAGACGCAAGATACTAAATCAATCATGCATTCTCCAAAAGAAAAAGAAAAAGAAATCATGCACGGTGGTTACCAGATAGCCTTGCAGGAAAGTGGGCAAGAGGAATGTTATGCAGGCAGTAACATCAATTTTCGAGTTTTTTTTTTTGGACCAAGAGCAATAAACCCACTGAGCTTCCACCAGGTAGTGTAACATTGACACTAAGATATTCTTCCACTCAATATTTTTTTTTATTCACGTTTAAATAATGAATCAAAGAAGCCAAATTGTTCTCTCAATCATACAATCAATATAATCAAAATCAATAGGGAAAAAACCAGGAAATAATAAAATACCTGGTGGGATCAAGAGGCAAGCCTGACAAGAATCGTGCATTGTTAAGCCAAACATATCTTTCTTTCTAATTTGTCCTCTAGTTCTCTCAACCATCAAATTATAAGACAGCGTAGGCACGGATAACCTCAATTACAGGTGCTCTACACATTGGACACTTCTCCCCACTTTGGACCAACTCATGAGCACATTTAGAGCATGTGCACATGTGCCCACACCTGTAAAATGAAGATAGCCAAAAGAAAGGGAAAAAGAGCAGCATTAGATAAAATATGCAATAAGTTCCATTCTTATCTGGCCCATCCATACCTCAAATCAATGTCAGAGATTTGTATGGTTCTGCAGTAATTTACCTGTACAGTAGGGAATCAATACTTCCATCACAACATATACAGCAAATCCCTTTCCTCACATGATCCCATTTAGTTCTATCCTCAGGAGCACTGTCCTCACAAATCCCTACAATAAAGTAATGGTGTTTTTTTTATGGTCAACTCTGAAAAAAACAAATAAAATGATGCGTGCAATTTTAATGTTATAGTCCCATTCGTACAATTGCCAAGGAACATATCCAATAAAAAATTACATGCATAAACTAAAAATAATATTTTTTACTCAGCATTGGTAGTCAAACAAGTCCAAATAGGACATTTTCATTGAGAAAGTAATGGAATGCAGAAACTATTTTCTTCCTGAAGCTAACTTAACAGGAATGATTTGTGTGGACCACACTAGAAGGAAAAACATCTATACAGACTGGACCGCAAACTGAAGCTATTTCCTAAAGAATTTGCCCCCAACGAATACAATGATTGACAAAAAGAAAAAAGGGGCAGAAATAGAAGAATTCAAATAAAGGGAGCACACCTGGTGAACCGGCAGAGCGATTCAAAGCAGCTGAAACTTCTTGCTGTATTGACCGTTGCAGCTCAAGTTGCATGTCCATGCAGGCTTCCAGCATCCTCTGCATGTTATTCATTCTTTGTTGTAGTCTAGCCATGTCAATCCTTAGATCACTAACAATGTCCCATTCCTGTATGATATCAAATCAATGTTTCAGTTGAAAAGGATATCGTTCTATGATTTTTTTTTCAATAAAACATGTCAATTTGAACCGCATTAATTACTAGAAGCTAGCACTAGACATTTGACTTCCTCAAAAAAGCTGTATAAAAAATTTCACCGAGAAACAAATATTCAAAAGTAGTGTTTAGTGCATTTTGTAAACAGAAGTCCAGTTCCAAGAATCACTTGGTATAAGTGAACTCACGATTCCAAAGCGTGGATGCATGTCATGCTGTGGCCAAGTATAATGGCGTGACTCTTGATCCCAGAGCTGCTCAACAGGGCGTATAGGCCGGGAAGGTAGATCAAGCGAAGGACTTTGAACAATATTCCCCTCAATCTCATTCTGATCCACAGTCTGCTGCTCCAGATCTTGTTCTGTTGATGCAGGAGTAGGTGCTGTTTGCAGTTCCCATTCAAGGGGAGCATGGCTTTGCCTTTCAACATATGAGCGTATCAATTGGTCAAGACTCTCACGGAAACCACTGCGAAGAAGTGTAGAGACGCTTCTCCTACCACATGAATAAAAAAAACTTCTATAAATAATTTGATGACTCAAAATGGCAAAAACAATAGGCAATTCAGTGTCAAGCTTCATACCTGCTCAAGAGTTCCCTGAGCTCCATGCTGTATACATTATCATCATCAGGAAAATAAAATGGATCCATCCTACCAACTGGTGCAGCTTCCTGATCAGAAGGCTCTATTAGCCAACTATGCACAGCCTCTTGAAAACCATCATCCTCATGCCACACTTCAGAGGCCCCTTCTCTATCTTCATTTTCCGACCATTCATTAGCAGCAGTTTCATGTTGATGACCATCAATGTTATCTTGAATCCCATCTCCCCATTCTCCAGATGTTAGACTAGCTTCAAATGAGTGCTGCCCTTCATTTTCCAGGAGTTGATTCTGCCACTGTTCCAGTGGTGCAGCAGATTCTTGCCAATTTACACTTTCATTTGCAGTGGCTTCCAAATCAATCAAATGATTGGATAACAAGGGGATGGCACTATCCCCCCTATCTGCCTCGGATTGTTGAGAAAATACTTCTGTCGTTGATAGAAGCTGCATGTCTTCCTCAGCTTCACTTCCCACAGTTTCTTGGGATGATTCGTTATTAGTACCTCCCCGCCTGTGGTCACTAGCCTCTTCTCTGGTACCATCCCTCCTTTCAACAAATGCAACGTTGGCTAACTGTTGCCTGCCTCCCACATCAGAGTCTGAAAATTGCCTTGGCCCCTCTACTGAATGAGCAGTAAAGTCTTGCCCACTTGTTTCATCAATTATGTTATCTTCTATATCAGCTCTACCATCCAACAACCCAAGGCTACCAATTTCCTCAGTATTTGACTCGGTTTGTACATAAAATTCATCTATGACCTGTTGTGAGTTATTTGCTTCAATTTGTTCACTTCTATTACCATTCATGTCATTGTTAGATGAGGTATCAGAGACATTGCTGCTTACTTGTCCATAAACAGAATGGTCCAATCTTGAGAAAAATCCTTCCCTGCATGGAAACAAGAGTTTACACGGCATTGTTAACAAATGTACAAATTTACTAGATTATAATCTGTCCAGAATTATACAGTAGAAATAACAAATGCAATAACATGATGACATTCACAATCAGCACTTAGAATGGTCAAACCCAAAATAATCTGGAGAAAACCCAATTTAATGAAAAACATGAAAGAGCCCCAGTAGCCGTCAACAGTGAGTTCACAGCCACATTATTGAAGAAAAATCCAGAAACATATAAATGCCTGTTTTCCCTTTTATTCTTGGGGGGGGGGGGGGGGGGAGATAAGCTATGGCATACAGATCCAATACCTCAGATCAGAAACGGTATGTCTCTGCCTCAATAAACCCAATTCACTTGCTGCTGGGGATGTGGGCCTCTCATCTTCAATGATCCTGTCATTTCGCAAGAACCTACCTCGAAGCAATGACTGCAAGACAAAAAGTTCACAGCAACCATATTAGAAACACAAGAAAATGTCTCAAATAACTCATAAGCAGACATATCAATGATTACATATCCATATATTTACCATAAGTAATTGACTTTACCAAGAAAAAATTATCAAAAGTGGAGAAAAAATAAATCATAAATGCAAGCATTCAATCAGCCTCTGTTAAAAAACTCTTCAAAACCCAGAATCTCCTACGATCAATCCTTATGTGGAACCATTAAATACTTAAACCTCAAATCTCTATCATCCCAGTGCATTCAGCACCATTACGGATTAGAGATCAATTATTGTTTACATTAATGGATAGTATGCAATCAAATAATAAACAAACAAGATTCATGCATATTGAAAATATCAACATTTATAGCAGCTAACCTGAATGCGGTTTCGATGAGCGAATTGTGTTACAACGTGATGCTCCGACAGACCTTGCAGCTCACTTTGCCTTTCTCTCTCATGCTTCTTAAGCATATCAAGCAAAGCTTGTCTGCCACACAATCGACGAATACCCCTCCGAGTATTCTCAGCTTGGCCATCATTGTGGTTAACAGCCAATCCATCAAGAACTTGTTCAATTTGACCAGCAACTTCGGAACCTTGTTCTTCTCTACGATCGACACAAGCACCTCTCTGCTGGGTGTTCATTTGCACCCACTCCCTTATAATCCTTACTCTTTCCTGCTCAGTTTCACCAAGCCATTCAGCTCTAGAACCATTGTTCCTTCGGGAAATACTGGATGCGCATTCCCTTGCACCACTGTTCATCCATTCCCGAAAAATCTGCCTTACCCTCTCCCTTTCAACCTCTCCTAGATCAGAAGAATCCTCTTGTCCATTCTCTGATCCAATTGGACCAGGGGACCATTGTCCATACTCACTCTCCCCAGCACTCCCACCCTCCGAAGAACCACTTTGACCATTACTGTGGCTATCAGAAGCATCCACCCTCAATAGATCAGTACTCGATCCATCACTCTGATGTTGGACCAATCTATCACCAACCCTCCCTTGGACATGACTCACCACATGCTCATCCTCAAGCTCCTGCTGTATTTGCAGGTGGGACGATGTCCGGGTGCTTCTCCCATCATCACCCCGTCTTCTCACTACTTCTGATTGAGATTCCCTGAGGAAGGAAGAATCAAGCACAGAAACATTGTGTAGACTAGCAATGGCCATTAATTCAAACTCGAAACTAAAAAAACAAAACCGCTTAAGCCATCCGCTTAAAATGCTTGGAAAAAAAATTCCATCTATTTACAATAAAATCAGATCACCACACAAATTAAAATTTTATCAACAACCCTCAAATTCATCCTCTCCCTCGTCACCATCATCAATCTTCACTATGAAACCAAAAGAAAACAATGCAATTCATGTAAACATCAAGTGACCTCCACATTAAACCACCCAATTTTCTCCCCTCAACTCATCACAGGCGCACGCAACCCTTCCTCTGCATCAATATTGAATTAAAAAAAAAAAGGAGTAAAATATGTCAGTCACAATATTCTCATAAATACGTAAATCAAATTTAATACCTCAAAAAAAATCAAAATCCATAAGAAAATGATTATAGTAATCCTCAGCCAGCTGAATCCAACAAGAACAGATTCATATAAATCTATTCGCTTTCTAATTCGTTTGGTCGCCGAGAAAACGCAGGAAAATACAAGGAATTGAAAATCCACATCTTCACATTTTTCATTCTTTGAAAAACAAAATACAAAACACAACAAATTCAAAAAAAATACTCTTCTTTTTCGTTCTTTTGATAAAACACCGTTACCATTTCAAAGTCAAACTAATCAGAAACCGATAAATCTAGAAAAAAACGCCGGAGATGGCCGAAACGACGCACCGTTTATAGACCAGGCCGATTCCAGCAAGCGTCATAAGGAAGCTCTGTTAATTTCGAGGTAGAGGAAACAAAACTCTAGAGAAAGACTGACTCGGACTGCGAGAGAGTTGTGGAGAGAGAGAAACGACAGTATTTGTTTTGTTTCTTAGGCAGGGGGGAGGAAGGAAGGAAGGTTCATTTTAATTGTAGACAACAAGTCGTAATTATAAATGGGTAAATTTCATTTCCATCCTTATAAATACATCACAGTTTCACTTCTACTCCTACATTCAAAGTTTCTAAATATCACCACCTTTCTTTATAGTTTCTTGAAAGGTGGCACGCTTTATTATTAATTTCGTGGTCCACTCAACTCTAGATGTTAGTTTAGTGATTATAAAAATATGCTCTTTTCGTTGATTTTTTAAGTTTAAATATTAAAGCTAGCATCTAGAATAATCTAACTCAAACATATCCTTTATCGTGAAAATAAAATAAAATAAAATTAAATAGCTTACTTTTTAAGTAAATAATCCATAAATGACCAACAATACAAGATTTCCATACAACATATATAATATTTATTTTATAAAAAAACAGGAGACTGTTATTTACTGTTCATGCAATTATAGTTTTAAAACCCGGCTCGGTAGGTCGATCAAGATTTAGAATCGGGTCTGGTTGAAGAAAAAACAAAGAAAGAAAAAACTATATATAACCCCGTAAGACTCGGTCAAAAACTCAGTTGCAACCGGTTGACTTTTATTTTTTTATTAAAACTACGTCGTTTGATTAAAAAAAAAGAATTGACCTGGACAACCTAGCGACCCTATCAAGACCCAAAACCCGGGCCTTGAACCGGACCGGGTCTAAAAACTATGCATGCAATACATACCTTGTTGCTCATGATTTTTCCTACTATTTTTCTATTATTTTCTTGTGAAATTTTATTATTAATATTTTTTGATAAATAATTTTTCTTTTTTAACTTTGATTATAGAGTTATGTTTCTTGTTTCAAGTGTTTTTGTGAGAATTTTTAAGGTATTTTATGATTGAGGAGAAAAAAAATAAAGGAAGATGAGAAAAATATAAAAAAAAAAGATGGAATTTTAGTTTTTTTAGAATTATGTTTATTAGTGAAGAAAAAAATTGAAATTTATAAAAGCAATAAGGGATACATGGTGGGTATTAATTTATGGGAGGCTAAATGGAGCCAATAATAAAACTACAAGCACAAAAATATAGTTTACCCTAATAATGGGAAGGTGGACACGTCATGGGTTTCACATATTGTGCCCAATGCCCATAATTCTTGCCGTAACATTAACGTCTTTAAATATCTGAGCAATCACGACGCGACACGTTGCAAATACAACTTTCTCGCGAGGGTGTTGGCGGAAAATTCCAAATCTTAAATGTAACGGGAAGTGAGGAGAAACAGGGACACAGGAAATAAACGACACCGGATTCAGGGTTCGCTTTTTACCAACCCCATTAACGGCGCCGTTCCATGTTTTCCCGTTTGGTAGTTGTGGAAGGGTAAGAGTGGAATTTGAAGAAATGGGAGGGATTTTTGCGGTCTTGTCGAGTTACACGTGCCGCCAAATAACCGTTTGAACGGCAATTCAAAAGAGTGACGTCATATTGGCTTTTTTATTATTTTTCAAAGAAAAGTGAGGATGGAACCTGAGTGGTGTATATATTCTGTCTCCATTAGGAGAATTTTAGATAATTTCTGTGGGAGATTTGATTGCACGTGTTTTTTGTCAAAAAAGAAAAGCAAGTAGATAATTAACCACATCATTATGTCCATCAAATTTGTACTTTCTTGTTAACGCTCTATTAAACTCAAATTTTATCAAATCACGATTCAAATACACACACACAATATCAATGAAAATAGGCTACAACGGTACATAACACCCTGTTTTTTTTTTTATTATTAATATAAATATTTAAGTTATCTTGCCTGTATAATCCCACAAATTCTAAAATTAAAGTTTATGTAAGTCTTCAGTAATCTTAAAAGTACCCAAACTCGTAATTATTAAAAAATAAACATAATACCTGATCAGTTAATTCACACCTCATGATTTACACTGTCTTTTTTCTTTTTAAAAATATAGGTTATGAATTTAAATATTTTTTTCTTGGATAAATTGGAGATTTAATACAAAATTATTTTTTTTATCTAATCATATTATCTATATGAGCTACCATAAATTAAAAAAAAATTGACTGACGAATTTTTTAATATAATATTTACATAAATTTTTGTAGCAATTATCACTATTCAAAAGAAACCGTTATAATTTTTAAGGGTCTGTTGTGTAATGTGGTGAGAAGAGATTGAAAATGTGTTTTATTTTAATTATAGTTTTAAAAGAAGCAGTTATAATGTGTTTGAACAATAATTTTTTTTTATTTTACACGAAAAATAAAAAGGAATGATACAAATAAAATAAAATAACATACATGCAGCAAACATTTCAGTACATATGAATATTTAGGAGAATGCTAGTACGTAATAGTCTCTTGAACAGCCGCTAGCAACAGACACATTTGTTACTGTTCCACGTTGCCGGGAAACTCATTAAAGGAGGTTTAATAACAAGTCGGCCGATCATATAAGGACATGGCCCTGAAAAAAGATAAAACTGAAAAGGAAAAGGAAAAGAAAAGGGCATCGGCCCTAGACTATCACTCCTGTCTGAACCCCACGTTATGCTTGTAAACAGACAATAGCTCCCTGGCTATATAAAACTTGACATGTAGCCGCTTATATATCCAACTTTTTTGGATAGATTAGTAAGTTGATCTGTGAAACATAATGGATCAGATAAAATAAATGTGTCAGTATTGTTAATTTGTTTTTTTATATCAATAAAAATATATAACTATGAATCAAAAAGCTAATACATGTATATAATAAAATAAATTAAAAATTATACAAGTTAATAAATATATAAAAAATTATTGACATGAATAACAACTTTTTTCGTGATCGATGACTTTCTCTTTTCTTATTTTTTTTGACAACTTTTTCTCTGTTCTCTTAAATTCAAGGACTTAATATGGAGAAAAATAAATTTTTAACCTAGAACAGGCGTGGGGAAAGACTAACAGGACCTGAACAAAAAAAACTATAAAGACTAGAACAAACTCTTTTGCTAAAATTTTAAAAAGGCCTTGTTTTTTTGCCATGTTTTACACTATGTTTCTATATTTTTGAATTATTTCCCTATATAACAAATCAAAAGAAATTGATAGTCAATTTGGTCACAAAAAGATGCAATTGAATAAAAAAGAACTTTGATAACCAAGATGAAATTAAAAAAAAGTTGTTGCTCCAATTAATCCAAAATAAATTGCGAGAGAAGTTACAATGGAGTACAATATTTTCACAACACTTTTTAGTTTTTATTAATAATGCACGGGTGCTGATATAGAATAGGTAGTCACTAGATTTTTTTGCTCACGCTATACCACGGGGTAGGTCATTTTTTTTTAATATTTGAAATTAATAATTCTGATCATAAGACTGAGATGACCATACAGAAAACCACAAAAAAATACTTATGAAAAGCACAGATCTTAGTGAATGAATTTGTTTTGAAGAGGAAAGTGTAATGAAAGTGATTTTTTCTAGCATGACAAATGACCATAAAGTTTTTTTTATTATTTAGTTACATCTTGGGTTTTAAGGTGATTAGAAGGTTTTTCAGTTTGAAAATGGGTTTATTAAAGTTTCTAATTTTTTTTTTGAGTGTTTTTATATAAAAATAAATTTTAAAAATTGAGTTATTGAGATTTAAAAGCTCACTCTTACTTTTCAGCCGCTAAAGGTGGCTAAAATTTAACTTAAAAGATAATGTGTTGTCTATTATATTAATTAGGTTGTCTACTCATTGAGATGAAGAAGAAGAAGTACAGGCCTTGCTTTCTAGGCATGCGGGCGCCAAACTTTTTTTTTAATATCCCTTAGTGTTTTTTTTTAATTTTGTAATACAATTATTTTAAAAATCAATTTATTAATA
The DNA here is from genome assembly GCF_951802175.1 of Populus nigra. NCBI lineage: Eukaryota > Viridiplantae > Streptophyta > Magnoliopsida > Malpighiales > Salicaceae > Populus > Populus nigra. Next base: position 1,551,520 of record NC_084858.1, read on the forward strand.
TAATATTTAGAAATTATGCCATTATTTTTAAGAAGTTTTGAGGTTTTTATGATAATATTAGCAATTTTTTGGTGAAGATATATGCGTTGACCTAATATGCAAAACATTTTAACAAAAATTACTCAATAATATTGAATAAAAATAAAATATCTATTTTCAATTTTTTTATTATAAATTTTTTATGTGATTTTCTTATATTTTTTATTCTTATATTTTTCATATAAGTGAGTAAATAAGTTTTTACTTAAAAAAACAATGCTTCTCATCATAAAAAAAAGCATGTTTTCGTAGAAAAAAAGAAGAAAAAGGAAATACATGAATATGAAATTAAGTTTTTTTATTAAAAATTATGCTGCTAATAAAAAAGATATCTTATCATCAAAACAAATAAAATACATGAATAAGATATACAGTTTTGATGGAAAAAAATTATCTTCTACATACATGAATAAAATAAAATACAAATAATATATATATATATATATATTATTTTCATATAAAAAAACAAAAAAAAAACCGCAAGCAATATCATATACGCTAGGGAAAAGGACAAACGGAAGAAATAAAAAGAAAGAGCTGGATGCATACATTGCGGTAAATTGTTTTGTCATAATTGGGTCATGATGGGTCTTCATCATATAAAAAGGTAAAGATGCCTATATATATATATATATATATATATATATATGTGTGTGTGTGTGTGTGTGTGTGTGTGGTAATAGAAAGAAAATGTTGATTGAGTTAGGTTGCCCGTCCTTCAGCTCACTCTTGTCCATGAATTTGCACTTCCCTCCTCCGCAGCATATTCTCCATTGTTTCCTAATCTCTCTGCAACACTCAGAGCATACATGCATGATGAAGATGGAGGGGTCCTTCCTAGTAATGAAAAGGCCAATCAGAAATGGTGGCTTTTAAGGGCATGCGAGGGCTCATGCATCATGTTCTAGGGTTAATTAGGACCCCATGCCATCTAGGGCCACAAAACATGGGTGGGTTTGGCTAAGATCATATATATTAAAACTTCATGGCAAAGTGATGTCTTGCATCTCTCTTTTTAGGCAAGCTAAACACATGATTAAGCACATCTTGTTCCTTGGAGGATGGTTTTTGTCTAAAGGGGGAACATCTCTTGTCTGCTTACATCATTTTCCTGTTCACCTGATATTTTTCTCTTCCTTGTCTAATTAATTGGAACCTTGAGATACAAGTTACAAATCCATCTCATGTTTCTTTTTCTCACAAATTTCTGCACAAATAAAAAATATTTTCATATATTTTTAAATAAAAATTAAAAAACATTTTACACCACAATACTGGACACACGAACTGCTCGGAATGGTTATAATTTTAATTGTATTGTTAAGTAAGTTTTATTTTTGAAAGTGTCAATATTATCTAATTTCTTATGTAAATTATAGCAAAATTTATTGAATCAAGATATAATTTGAAATTCTTTATTTATATGATCTAGATTTTATTTTTTTTTACTAATGTCTTGTCTCCAAGAGTTTTTTACGTGCGCCATGAAACATGATCCTAATTGAACTATGAATTCCATTATGGCCTCATAAAGCATATTTTATTACTAAAATTTGTGTACTTGAATGCCATGCATCATGAACCAATTCTTTAAGTCTCGAAATAATATGATGGCATTTGCCAAACCTCATGATCCTTTCTCTTTCTTCTTCTTTTTGCGAGCTATGTCTCTCATCTCCATGCCGATTCGAAGCGAGAACTAGCTATGTTGAGCCATGTCACCATTAATATGAATGGTTGGGATCAGAACCCATGATGACTTTCAGGGAAGAAGCCCCACGTTTATTAGTCATTAAGATCCATAAACTTTTGAGTTATTTATTCAAAATTAAAACTTGAATCTATAATTTTGTAGCTCGTTGAGCAAAGCTCGAATCCTAAACTAGCAGATGTCAATATAGAAAAATAAGAATGGACATGAAATAAGATAATGAAGGAAATCCGTGGATGTATCACGTGCTTTGTGGTTCAACATTTGTGTTTTTTAACCGGTAATCGTCACTTGAAGGATATGATTTAAAAGGTTTCTCAAAAAATTATGACTGAAACATACAATATTTCAAAGCTTGGGTTCCATGGCCACCCCCAACTCTTTACCTAGTTTTAGACACATTTGCTAAACTCATTCGTGACAAATTGACTTGACAAATTGATATGGAAAATCTATAATACAAAGTTTAATTTTGTTTAGGTTTTAAGTTGAACTAGTAAAGATATTAACCTAGCTAAGTTGATAAGATCAATTCACTTAACCAAGCTAAATTTAGTCCAAACTCGACTAAAACAATTTCAATTAAATTTTTAAAAGGAATTAAAAATATTATTTCAATTGAAGAAAAAAATTGAAAGCAAAATTCAACTAAAAAAATAAGCTGAGTTAACCTTTCAAAACTAGATTATGAGAGTGAGATAACCTTATAAAAAGCAAATCAAAATAAATTATGAAGTTTAATTGTCAATCAACTCAATATTAAATGATAAAATTAGAAAAATCAATTACAAATGACATAAAAAACCAAATGAGTCAATTGACCAAACTCTTGACCCAGGTCATAATTTTAGGATAACCTTATATAACGCAAATTAAATCAAATTATGAAGTCTAATTTACAATCAATATAATATTGAAGGATAAAGTTGGAAAAAATCCAAATAAAAAAAGGATAAAAAAACCTAAGTCAATCAACTTAACCCGTAATCCAGATCATGAGACCATGATAACTCTATAAAAAAAATAAAAAAAAATTATGAAGTCCAATTTTCAATCAATCTAATGTTTATGGATTAAATTGAAAAAAAAATAAAAAAAATAACTTGAGTCAACTCGGGTTAACCTGTCAAACATAGGTCAGAAAACCAAGATAACTCAATAGAAAGCAAATAAAAATAAATAAGTTCTAATTTTCAATCAACTCAATGTTTAAGGATAAAATTGAAAAAAAAATATTCAATTAAAATATAACAGAAAAAACCTGAGTCAACCTGACTAACCCGCAAAACTCGCGATATATGTCATGAGACTGTGATAATTCTATAGAAAGTAAATAAAAAAATAATTATAAATTTTGATTCTCAATCAACCTAATATTAAAGGAAGAAGTTGAGAAAAGAAAACTAATTAAAAAAACAAAATAAAATGACCCGAGTTAATACAATTAACCCACAAAACTCGTGACTTGTATCATGAAATTAAGATAACTTTATAGAAAAAAATCAAAATAAATTATAAAATTCAATACTTGATAAACTTAATGTTGGAAGGTAAAATTAAAAAAAAAATTAACCAAGTATAAAACAAAAATAAAAAGCTCCCAACAACCAAAGTAAAAAAAGTCATTGACATTTCAATTTTCTTCGCTACCGTAAAATGTCAGGAAATAATTAATAATCAACGAGTCACAAAGCGCTGGCCCTATTTGAATCTTGTGAACTATATAACTTAAATTTCCACCACAAGTAAACATTATCACCACCAAAGCTCCTTTCCTTTGCAACTTGCTCGAAAGAAATACCCTAACATATACGTTCTTTACACTCATTTCCAGCTCGAGCATATAATATGTTCAAGAATTAGGTGCAACAACACATCAACTGTAATATATATGTTAGTCTAATTCATGAGTTTTGTGGGTTAGTTAATGTATATTAATAAAATATTTGTCTAGCAATTAAGATACTATTATATCCCTAGAAGGGTGAGAACACAAGTTCGAATCTCAGGAAGCCTATTTATTGGGAATAGCAGCTACAAACCTCGAATAGAATTAGTCTCATCTTTTAAAATGATGTGAGAATAACCGGGTAAAAAAATATATATAAATAAATGTATAAATTGGTGGGGTCTTCTATACTTAAGGACTACACTATTAATTATTAGGTGCACATTAACTGACGTGCGGTTATTCATATTCCAAGTAATTGTTTCACTTGGCGTGAAAGTCATCTGCATGGCAAGTCAATGTCAATATCCCCTTTCCTTTCTTTTTACACCATGCTTCTTCCTTTTTTCCCTTGGAGTTAATTACATTTCAATCTTTACATCCTATCTACCTTTTAAAATAAAAATAAAAATAAAATAAATTGAAAACAAACGTAAAATAGAGATTTAAATATATAATTTTATAACCATAAACACTAATTAGTTATAAGCAACTCTTTTTCTTTGTTGCCTTTCTGGGTACCTTTCTTACCAGCCCCCAGCATTTTTCTAAGAAACAAATTCAAGACAAAATACACTTGTGCTCAATCGTGAATAAAAGGCCTCTCTCCAGTCTCCATTGCGGGCCATGGCCCATTTAAATACAGGCCTATACCTGGTATAGGCCCATGTTTCAGTAGTTGTAATTTTGTGGCCCAAATCTTAGTTGCAATTCTTGTTTTGTTAAAAAAAAAGGGGCTAATACGTGTAGTGTTTTCATGGTAGATATGTCTTTGTTTACAGTGGATTGTAATAGAAAAATGAAATTTTTTTCTTGAAAAAACTCTAAGAATGTTGCCTTTTTAAGGGTATTTGTTATAGGGGTATATTTTTGTTTTTATTTTTATTTGCAATTGCTAGGTCTATAGGAAGTGATAACATAGCTTACCATTTAATTATTATTATTATTTTTTTTGATTTACGTGGGGTGTCCGGGCCAGTTTGCGCGTACCACGACTATTCCCCACGGCCCACTGGACATCCTGCAAGCCCAGGGGCAGGTTAGGCACCGCGGGGGTGACAGACGTGCACATAGAGGGTTGAACCCTGGACGGGGGCGGAACAAGTCACACGATTGACCACAGCAGCTAGGCCCTCAAGTGCTTAATTATTATTTTTTTAGTTGGTAAAGTTGTTGGCAATTGTTATACATGCGTCGCCAAGTGAGAGGCACGGTGTATTTTGGATAGTGGGTGCAGCATCTCTTAGCAGTAAAATATATGCTTTCATCGTGTCATTTTGTTTCTCGTCATGTCTTTTATATATATATGTGTATATATATATATATATATGATATTTTCGATCTAACAACTCAAATTACTGGTTTGAAAATTTTACTTGACTTGTTGTTTGACTTATTGTTCTCTTTTAATTTTTGTCTCATTGTTTTTTTTCTTGATTTTAGTGTTTGATATTAGTTTTTTAAAATAAAAAACAGTCATTTAAGTTTTTTTAAAACCTATTAAATAAATCAATTTACATAAAGTTAGTTTTTATATAATTTAATTGGAAGCTTACACTAGATAAAAATCCCTTAACAATTTATCTTCTTATCTAAATCTAATAGCATTGTAAAAAAAAATCCATCATGCTTTTAATATTGTTTTAAAAATATTCAGCTCACAAGCAAACAAGATAAACTAGATTTTGACCCTACATGGTTCGCGTCTATTGACGTTGACAAATAAAAGTGGGAAATAAGTTCTACTTCGGCTTGACTAGTTTAAGATATAATTAGAGGGGGGGATTTTGCTCTGTGAAAGTTAAATTCAACAGTGAAAGCAAGGAAAAAAGAGAAGAAAAGGTGTAAATGGATGTTCTAATTCTCTCCTGAATACTTTATATATTAATATATAAAAAAGTCACAGTCTTATATCCTTTTTAGTTTTATTTATAATATATATATATATATATATATATATACAAGCAACTATTATATTATTCTCTAAAACACATTAAATGACAGCCATTAAATTTAAAACTTGTGAATAATCCCATGTTTAATTTTATGTATTTAATATTTACACCTCTCACTTGCAACATTCCTTGACATTCCTCTTGTTTTTTTAACGCAAGAACAGTTTTTATATCAATTTCTTTACATTCTATTTTTTATTTGATAAATAAAATTGATGAGAATTTATGCAAATAAATAAATTAGAACTGGGTGGCAAACCCATCCACCAAATGTAATACATGAAACAAGAATTAAATTGGAAGGAAAATCCTATCTCTAGATGCAAATAAATGTCATTACATTAAAAATAAATTGGTTAACTGAGTCAATCATTGGATTTTTTTTATCGGGATATTCTTACATCCTTTTAAAAAATAAAAGTAGTCTTATTCAGGATTTATGATTGCCTTTCTTAATAAGTGCGCTTGCTAGGAATTGAATTTGTGTTATCACCCTAGCAAGGATGTAGCAGTGTCTTAACTGCTAGATCAACACTTTATTGGTAGATAATTGAAATAAGATTAGATTAAAACAAAATTATTGGTAGTCAATCACTAGATATGAATATAATTGAAATAAGATTAGATTAAAATAAAATAAACTTATACATAATAAAACTTACGGAGATCTTAGTACAAGAAAACGTGTTTATAAAGGGATGAATATTTTCTTTCTAAAGTGTTCTAGAGGTCTAGAAGAGAGGGCTTCCTTAAATAGAAAATTCTGGGTGCACTGTAGGAGTACTTTTGAGGACTGCAGCTCTTAAAAATCTAATCTTTTTGTGTCAATGGTCAGAGAATTATTTCTTTTCTGGTGTATTGGAGATTTAATGGGACCCAGAACTTCTGCATCTGCGTCACGATTTGCAAATGGATCGTTGGATTCTTGCGAAGAATTGGAGACAGATTCTGCTAAATTATCTAAAAGTATTCTTCTTTTGATTTTGTTGCTGCGAGTAACGTATTAATTGTTGAAGGCTTTTGCTGGAGAAAGTGACTGGTTGATGCTTCAGTGGGTTTGGATGATTGGAGATTTACCGAAAAACCATTTTTTATTTTAATATATTTTTTTGCTTTTTTAAGAATTTTACGTGTTTATAAATGTGATTGTGGTTACTTTTGAAAATGTTTTTTATTTTAAAATATATTAAAATAATATTTTTTTTATTTTTTAAAATTATTTTTGACATCAACATATCAAAATAATTTGAAAACATTAAAAATATATTAATTTAAATAAAATAAAATAAATAAATTTTTTTTAAAGTACTTTTAAAATGCAATGTCAAAAATCATAAAAAAAAATTAAATTACAACACAAGTGTTGGATCCTAGAGATTAAAAAAACAACTTGGTCAAAACAATAAAAGCTTAACATAAAAACAACGAACAAAAACGTGACATAGAGAGCTGCAATAAACAATGGATAAACTAAACATACAATAACAATAAATAATAAAACAATAAATATCCAAGGAAAATTAAAAAAAAAAACAACCAAAATACACGTGGCATAATCAAGCTCACGTGAGGGGTAAAATGATTGAGAAAACAAAAGTAGAGAACCCATCAAAAGCACTCGATTGTGATTGGATTAGAATCAAACACTTAATTATAAAGTAGTGATTGAAAACATGATAAAAATTAAATTTTAAAAAAATTAAATTTTTTTAAATTAATTTTTTTATTTTTTTCAAATTGTTTTATGTGTTATATCAAAAATAAAAAAAAATATTTTTAAATAAAAAATACTTTAAACCGTACTACAATCACAACCGCTTTTAACACCAACCCATCCAATGTGACACAGAAGATGACAACTAACATTGCTTTAAGACATGTCAATCGTAAAAGGTAAAGAGATTATGAGCTAAAAAAGAAGATAAACAGTCTTGAGAGAGGCTAGCTTAACTGTCTAAATGAATAGTTGAGTTAACAATACAGATGGAAGGCGGTGAATAGTGATCCTCTTATGTGTTTTAGTTTTTCCTTTAATTAATATGACATATAAATAATTTTGCCATCATTTATCTGTTTTGATAGTAAATAATTGTATATATAAGTAAAAATCAAACACAATACACTCAAATGGATAAAATTTCAAAAAAAATGGAAAACCCCAGGAATAAATTTGATGTAATTACATTGAATTTTATAGAATTAATTAAAAATGAAAAAAAGCTAAAATACATGGTTAAATATAAAAAAGCACACGTATTGATTTCACATTTCTTTAAACAGATTGCCAAAATACACTACTTAGTTTAATGATTTTATATTTCACATTATTAATCAAATATTTAATAAATATGAAAGATATCTTTATTAATAAATTAAATATATTTACATGAATAAAATCAATGTCACATATAACCATTCATTTGTTACAAGGCATATACATTAACAATCTCCCACTCGTATTAAAGCCAATTAATCATGTATCAAGTATCATATTGCTCTACTTAACGATAATACTTTAACTAGGATAATGGTTAGTAGGTACTTGTTCTATCTTTATATCTTTCATTTTTATTATTCTCTAATTAATTGGAATTGTCCTAGTATGTTTTCTGAATCATTGATGAGATCTTGGTTTCTTTATTTATGCAATGACCAAATTGTTATCATAATACATGGCTACTAAATCAACAATGCTATGAATTACACCTAATTTTATAATGAACTTCTTGACCTAAACAACATTTTTTGTCCCTCTCGAACATAGAGGTGTACTCAAATTTAATTGTAGAATCTATTTTGATCTCTTATTTGAAACTCTTTAAACTGAGCACTACTATTTAGAGCATATTTATTTTTGAGTTTGCTTTCATGAACCACAATAATAAAATGTTTGGTTATTAAAAGAACACAGTTTTATATAAGAAATCCACTAATAAACTATGTTCCAAACACAATTATTGGGCAACATCCTTTACCAGCTTTTTTAGTTGGGATTCATCATTTATCTTATCTTTTTTTTAACCATTTGCTAAACTTACCCAAATGTCCTTTATTTATTCTATGTGCCTTTATTATCATTTGTAAAAGCTAACAAAAATGACCTCCTTCTTCTTTATCCTTAATGGAGAGAAACGAAAGCACCAAGATCTACATAACATATGTCATTAATACCCTTCCATCACCGCAACAAACCAAGTCTGCAGATAAAAGGGAGTGTTTGGAGTAGAGGTAGCTTGTGTTTTTTTGAGTAAAAAGTATGTTTTTATAGCTTTTGGAGGTGTGGTTTGTGCTTAAATGTATTGTACCTTAAAAAAAAAACCACCACACCTCCAAGCCAAACACCTTCAAAGAAATCAAACTCCAACCACGTGTTTGTGTGGTTGTTTGTAAAATTTAATGTTAATGAAATGCAAATTAATATGATTAAATTTTTTTAAAAAATAATTGCATGTCCTTTTTTTGGTAATATCATTAGCAATATCAATTTAGATAACAATTTCATCCAAACATTTTGCACATGTTTTTCACCACACATCAACTTTAACTATAATTTTTACTGGATATATATTTGAATCAAACTAACCACAATTAAAAGTGATTTTTCCAAACTTATTTTTTCCAACCATAACCATGGTAATTACCGCATACCAAACACACTCTTACAATAAAATATAATTATATTGAATTTTTTTATTTTCTATATCTTATTGAAAACCAGCATACAAATAATCATGAACTGCTAGTTCATCTTCTTCACATACCAGAAAAACATTTTTAATTCTTCTTTAGTACTTAAAAATATTTTTAACTATCTTTCAGCAACTCTTACTTGAATTAGATTGACATCTAATTGTTATGCTCAAAGTATAAGATACATTTGGTGTTGCACATAACATCACGTATATTATAGATCTTATATTCATAGTATATTTAATAATTTCCTTTCAATCTCTCTCAATTAGTATTTTAAGGAACATATCTTTAGAAATACATATTCTATATGAAAATATATAAGTATCATCTTTTGAATTTTACCATGCTAAATTGTTTTAGCATCTTATCTATATACATGGATTGAGACAATCTAAGCAACTTTTTAGATTTATCTTTATAGATCTTTATTCTCGGTATATAGGTTACTTCTCTCATATTTTTTATGGAAAATTTATTGAACAACTAGATATTTACTAACTAAAGTAAATAAATGTCATTTTCTATTAATAATACGTTGTTTACATATCATATTAAAAAATAACTCCACTCCCACTAACCTTTTTATAAACACAATTCTCATCCATATTTTTTTTATAAAATCAAACTGTTTGATTATCTCGTTAAAATAGATATTTAAACTCCTTAAAGTTTGCTTAAGTTCATAAATTGATTTTTTTTATAGCTTGCATACTTTATTGACAAGTTCTTTGTATTTAAAACTTTCAAGTTGTGTCAAATACATATCTTTTTGAAGATTCATATTCAAGAATACAATTTTATTATCCATTTGTCAAATCTCATAATCATGGTATGTAGCCATAACAAATAAAATTATGAATTTTAACATAGTTACCAGTAATAAAGTTTCATCAAAGACAAGTCATTTATCTTTGTTTGTAACATTTGACAACCAGGCTAACAATATCATTCATACCTTGGCTTAAAAGAATAATTTTTTTATTTCATAAATAAAAGATCATAACATGTATTAGTTTCAATAAATCTAATTAATATTAAGTCTTAATAGAGTATTGATCATGAGCATTTTAGAAACAATATTTTGATGTAATAAGAATCTTGCCGTTATAATAATTTTATAATTTTTTTTGTAAAATATTTTTTTTCTATAAACTTTATTTCTAATCTAGATTTAGTAATCGAATATTAGACCTTATATATATATATATAATATTGAGGATCTTATCCTTTTCACAGTTTGATGCAGGATTGAAAAACAACAACAATAAAATTTGAATTATTATATGACACGTAGTTAACATTGCCATTGCTTACCTTATTAAGCTGATTTTATTTGCACGTGTAGGAATTTTATGTAATTACGTGACATAAATGTTGCATGCAATTCACCTTTTATAGTCGCCTGTGGTTTTCATATAACATGATTAATTCTAAAATGCTGCCCTTTTTAGATTAAAAGTTTACGGATAAAAATATTTTTTATTTAAAAAAAATCATTTGTGTTTTTTCAAGAAAAAAAACTTTTAAAAACACCCAATCTCTAATGTCAAACAACACCTTATATCAATTATCTAGAATACAAAACTTGTTAAGAGATTGTTTGAGAGTGAATTTTAATACGCTTTTAATTAAAACTTGATTTTTTTTGTTTTAAATTAATTTTTTAATGTTTTAAATTATTTTGATGTGTTAATATTAAAAATAAATTTTAAAAATAATAATATAAATATTATTTTGATACATTTTCAAATAAAAAATATTTTAAAAAATAACTACTATTATTCTCTTAAACATCATCAAAATCTAATTATATTATATGACACGTAAATATATTAAGATTGAAGTACTTATATATGACGTGTAGATAGCATAATATCTCCATCGCCAAAACATTTTTTTTTGATATATGAAAAGGATTTATAAGTATCATAGTTTATTAAAAAATACAACAATAATTTATATTAATTAACACTCTAGTCCTATTCGATAAAACACGAAGGATTTTAAATCATTTCAAAACATATAGTTTTCCATGGATATCTATTATGTTATTACCTCTGTTAATCGCCAACCACTACTCAATATGTTTCAATGATATGATTTATGTTTTATCTCAATTATATACTTAAAAGTATTTAATTAATCAAAATATATTATAGTTTTATATGGATGCCTCTATAATTTTGCATTTAAAATCATAATTAAAAAAAAACTAGTATTTATGATTTTTCTTTAAAATTATTTTTTCAAATTATACTGCCAAAAGTTATTAAAATACCAAACATAGATCAAAATAATTCTATGTTTCTTCTTCACACCATTCATTTTCTTTCAAGCTATTTCATGGATATAAATGACAATTTTTTCTAGAGACTAACCAAAAGCTGAAAAATTCAAGACTCCAAGAACACACTTGACAAAAAAAAACCAAACCAAAAGGCAAAATTCTCCATTTTGTAATGGTGAGGAATCCAACCAGCCAACAGCAAGGCTAGTTCTGTCATTAAAAAAATATTTAAGGTGGTCTTAGGCTCTTAGCTGCCTCTCTCTCTCACTTGTTGTCTTTCTATCCTTTCTATGCTTCTCCTTTCTTTCTCTAATCCTCTGCTTCTTCTTTTCAAGAAAAAACCCTAACTTTCTTTTCATTTTTCAGAAAATCAGATAAAAATAGAAATAAAAGATGCATTCTTCTTGATGTTACTGAAATCTTAAGAAACCCAAAAAGAGAGTGGCTTTGGTTTTTGATCTCTCAATCAATATGGCAAACAGTACGGACGCCAAGGATGCGGCTATGGCAAATGTCCGGCCAGGTCACAAACGAGAGTTTGAGTTTGCTTTCAGAGCCCGCTCTGAGATCCGTGGGTATCTGGGCCGGACACGGTCATCTCGGGTCTTCTCGTCTCCAGGTAACAATGGAAGTAACAGTTATAATGGAAAGAAGTTGAAGGGGTATGGAATTAAAAAGGTTTGTCAGTTAGAGAAAGCTGAAAAGGTTGATGTTGTTGATTTGGAGGAGGCAAAGGTTGAGTCTGTGACTCCTTTGTTGAGCAAGAATGGCGATGCGGGGATTGTGGAAGTGAAGGAAATTGAAGAAGCGAAGGAAAAAGTGGTTGAATGTGAAGAAAGGAATAAAGGGTCGCTGCTGATTCTGGACAAGGATTTGAAAGAGGAGGGTGATTTGTGTGAGGAAAGGAATAACGAGTCAGTGACAGTTTTGATGGATGGAGAGATTGAAGAAAATGAGGTTTTAGGAAGCAAGAGTGGTGTTGAAGTAAAGGAGGGTTACAAGGATCATCCATGTGAGGAAGGGATTAGTGGGTTAGTTTTGATGGATGAAGATTCAAATGCGATAGTGAATAGGGCTTTTGAGAGAAAGAATGATTGTGAATTGAAGAAGGATGATGCACGCGAGGAAGGGAAAAGTGGGCTATCCTCGGTTTTGGTTAAAAATGTTGAGGGAGGAGATGTTAACATCTCATTGCATCCAGTTGTAGTTGATGGTGATATTAAATGTAAGGTTGAAGCGGAAAAACCTTTTAGGAGGTTTACCAGGTCAGCATTGAAACCGAAGATAGAGACTCTGGATATATCTTCCTCTGATGGGGTTAAAGTTGATGACAGAGGCAGTTCATCTGCTGCTGCTGCTGCTGCTGCTGCCACCACACCTACGAAGATGTTCAGCATTGATGGGTCAAAGAAGTTTCCAACAAAGTTGAAGGATCTTCTTGATTCGGGTATACTTGAGGGACAGAAGGTGAAGTATTTGCGCGGTGCCAAGGTATGAATTCACTTGCCACAATAATTTTCATGAATAGTAGTGGCGTTGCTATTGCTGTAGCCTTCAGTTAGGATAAATTTTAATCGTAGGTAAGAGGACCTGGAGAGAAAGGGTTGCATGGGATGGTCAGGGAATCGGGAATTTTGTGTTTCTGTGATGATTGCAAGGGAAAAGAAGTGAGTATTGTGATATTTTTGAAATGTCAACTATTTTTTATTCAATTTTGAGTCCAAACTTGGTTATTTGTTTGAATTATTGATTGCATTTTGTTTTTAATTCTCAATATAGGTTGTCACTCCTGCTATTTTTGTGCTGCATGCGGGCAGTTCAAACAAGCGTCCACCAGAGTATATTTGCCTGGAGAATGGAAAGACACTCTGTGATGTAATGAACGCATGCAAGAATTCTTCGTTGGATACTTTGGATGAAGCTATTCGGCTTTCTACCGGGTTTTCACCTTCAAAGAAATCTAATTTCTGTTTGAACTGCAGAGGTTTCTTTCTCATCATATTGGATATCCTTGAATTTATTTTGTATAAATATTCTTGACCGTGTTGGTTTGGACATTTTTATGGATTACAGGGTCAATTACAGGGGCTGGCTCTAGGAAATCAAAGGTATTGTGTAGTCAATGCTTCGGATTGAAAGATTTTCAAGCTAGCTCAGCTCCAAAAACAGCTAAAAAAGAACGGTATGCTTTTCTATAAATGATAACAATATGATATTTAGAACACCTTTAGTTTTAATAAATTATCTGGTTGTTCTGCTGTCACCATCTATTTATCCAGGTCTGATGCCTGCTGTTTGCTTATTTTCCAGCATGGATAGTGGAGGAGGCAATCAATGAAATATGATGTGCCTCACAAACCTCCCTGCTTCTATTGGATAAATTATCTGTCTGGTTACCAACAATCTTTGCATGTGCTCTAAACTTTTGTGTTTGGTGGTAGCATTTTACCAGATATGAACCCATCGAGAATTGTTGCAATACATTTATTCATGTATTTTTTGGTCCTTGTTTTGCGGTGGAACTTGTTCTGCTATCGAAGATAAAGATGAACCCACATTTTATTAAATTAATTATTAACAAATGCTTTTGTGGATTCTTCTTGTTGGCAGAGATCATAAATTATCAATTTTGTTTTGCCTTTCCATTTCAGGAAACAGGTCTTTAGCTGGATTTTAACCCAAAGTTTAGATGCATGTGTAATCTGTAAATTGACATAACCTGTAATCTGTGATTTGACATCATCCAAATATACTCATGCAAGGATAAATACATGTGTGCATGTTAGATAACTGTATTGCTTGGACATTCTACTATTGATGTTACAAAAAATATTATTTTCGGTGAATGATATATAGATTGCAGATTCCTCCTTTTTGTGCCTATTCTTTTATCATTAATTCTTCAAGTTTTGATATGTTTTTATTTGGTGTTATTTCAGAACAGCAAAACCACATTCAGTTCCAGAGTCCTCTAGCAATTTGTTGAAGTCTAGCCTGTCAGGAACCAAGAGTCAAGGGAGAGTTACAAAAAAGTTAGCACTCCTCCTGTGTTTCATTTTTATTTTATTTTATTTTTTTTTTTTTTGGGGGGGGGGGTTTCTAAGTTCAATAGTTTAATTGGTTTAAATTGTTTTTTATCATGTATTATTTTAATAGAGATATTCGAACACATAAGCTGGTTTTTGAAGAAGAGGTCTTGCCAGATGGAACCGAAGTTGGATATTACTGCCAGGGAAAGGTTGTGCTACTATGATGTCATGCCAAAATTTTATAGATTTGATCTATATTTGTTATTTATAAGTAAATGTGTTGGGCAGAAATTGCTGGCAGGCTACAAGAAGGGATTTGGCATTTTCTGCTCATGCTGCAATTCTGAGGTCAATTTTCTCCTGCTGATGTATTGTTACCCTGGGTATTTATTTGGTCAGAGATTTAATCTTTTTGACATTTAATGAGCAGGTTAGCCCATCTCAATTTGAAGCTCATGCTGGTTGGGCATCACGTCGAAAGCCGTGAGTATTTATATGTTCAGACTTAGGGGTGTTCACGGTTCGGTTCGGTTCGGTTTAGACTCAAAAAACCAACCGAACCGAATTACATTAATTTTGTGAAATATTAACCGAACCGGACCGAAAACCGGTTCAAACCGAACCGGTCCGGTTCGGTTAAATCCGGTTTTTTTGGCAAAAAACCGGGAAACCTAATCCCATCTCCAGATTTTTCATACTGCAAGGAAAACACAGGCACAGAAAGAAGATGGATTTTACAGCACCTTTTGCATGAAAGACACAGAAATTCAAAACAGAAACTTTCTTGATGGAGCTAGATGAAGAAAAATTATCTTTAATATCCAAAACAACTCCTCCATGGTTTCCATTGCCATTAGTCCTATCGATCTCAACCATTACCACCAATACTTACCACAAGAAAGACAGCTAAGAATAAAAGGGAAGGAAAGATCAAAACAAGAACAAGAGGAAGATTATGGTTTCCATTGCCCTTTGCCATCAATTTTCGTATGTGAAGTTGAAAAATGTGACCTTTGCATTGAAAGCTCTTTCAACAAACCCACTGGAAAAGAAAGATTGGGAAATGGGAAAGGAAGATTAGAAAAAACCCACTGGAAATGAAGATTGGGAAATGGGAAAGGAAGATTAGAAATTAATTGAGAGGAAGATTGGGAAACCGGGAAAGGAAAATTAGAAATTAATTGACAGGAGAGCGGCGGCTTTTTGTGAGAGACAGTAGGGTTAGGTTACAATTTAACTATTTATATCTCAGCGATTTCTGTAACTTTTGGTTTTTAATGGGTCCGGTCCGGTTTGTTCCGGTTTTTGGTTCAAAACCGAAACCGAACCGGACCTGTTAAAATTTATGATTTTGACAATCGGTTTAATCGGTTTTTCATTTCGGTTTGGTTTTTTCGGTTATTTTTTCTTCGGTTTTCTCAGTTAATCGGTTATTTTGAACACCCCTATTCAGACTTAGGTGGTCTCAAGCCTCTTGACTCTGTTATTTCTTGCAATGATGATTGATATAGAAGTCCAAGATTTAAGTTTTTAATTCCGCGTGGCATGATTTTATTGCTTTTGCAATGGTGATTGATTATAGAAGTCCAAACTTTGATTATTTTATTTTGCATGGTATGATTTTAATACATGATCTCTTGTTGGAGGTTTTGAGAAATTAGACTAGTAACTGACTTTTCTCTTTTACTCGTCTTTTTTGTATTTCAATATTTACTTTTGACTTTAACTTTTGTTTGAACAGTTACCTGAACATTTACACATCCAATGGGGTGTCTCTTCATGAATTAGCAATATCTCTATCAAAAGGTCGGAGGCACTCTATCAAAGAGAATGATGACCTATGCCAGATCTGTAGAGATGGTGGGAAACTTTTGTGTTGTGATGTATGCCCAAGAGCTTTTCACCAAGGTGACTTTTGACTTCACTTTGGATATTGCTATTATTACCTTGATGTAAATAATTAAGATGGACTGCTCTGGTTTGATCTGGAATTCCTTAGTGATATATCTAGAATAAGAGCCTGTTTGTTGCGGTGCAACCTAAAAAAAAATGGTCCCTGAGACAGGTGAGATGAGATTATATTCTTAGAAAAGAGAAGTTACATCCTGAGAAAATAGACAACATGGAGCAGATACATGGCTGATGTAATTATCTTGAAATAGTATAAAATTGGTAATATTTGTCGAGGAGTGTCAAAATTTTTCACAGGTAAGCAGGGTGTCTAGCTCACCCTTGCACACTCGGTTGGATAAAATCTTATGGCAGTGCATTGATAGTCAGATGCATGCTTAACTTTTTTAGCTCTTTATTGAGAAGAAGTTAGATGGATTTAGCTTCAATTTTTGTTTGTTTTATATACTCCCAGATGGTTGCAATGCATTATTTAAATTATTATCATGGTACTTGATTGTAGATATGGATTGCATCTTTCTTCATTTGGTCAGCATCTGCAGTCTACAGATAATTTGGTTGATTACCATCCTTTGTTTGCTTATAATATTTAATTATGTCATGCAGAATGTCTTTCTCTACCTTCAATTCCTAGGGGTAAATGGTACTGCAAATATTGCCTGAATACTTTTGAGAAAGAAAAATTTGTGGAGCGTAATGCCAATGCTATAGCAGCAGGAAGGGTTGCAGGAGTTGATCCCATAGAACAGATAACCAGACGATGCATTCGTATTGTTAAAACTTTTGAGGCTGAAGTTGGTGGATGTGTTTTCTGCAGGTTGAGTTGACTGGTCCTACTTTCTAGAATATGAATAGGCTTTCTTTTTATTTGTCTTGTTCTGTAAGAGTTTTTCATGTTTGAATAATATGTTTAGCTCTGGTGTGTACAGTTCTCTCTCTCACTCACCTTTTCCTATTGCAATTTCTTAACGTATTCTTTACCTATGCAGAGGTCATGATTTTGAAAGAACGTTTGGTCCTCGCACTGTGATTATTTGTGATCAGGTATATTCTGCAAATCAAATTGTATATGTGCTTGAAAACAATTTTCTGCTACTTTTGTATTTGTCATAAGCATTTTTATTTCAGGTTTGTGCTGATATGTGCTTGATTTCTGCAGTGTGAGAAGGAGTTCCATGTTGGCTGTTTAAAGGAACATAAGATGCAAGATCTGAAGGTAATGCCATGTTCTGATCACACAAAAAATCAAGTGTTAATTAAAAAAATGCTGACTTGATTTGTACAACAGGAGTTGCCAAAGGGAAAGTGGTTCTGTTGCACAGGGTGTGAAAGAATTCATTCTGCTTTGCAGAAATTGGTTATTCGTGGGGAAGAGAAGCTTCCAGATTCTTCCCTGAATTTTATAAAGAAGCATGAAGAAAGTGCCTCGGAGAGTGGTTGCAGTGATGATGTAAGATGGAGGCTTCTTAGTAAGAAAACAGATTCTTCTGATGTTACTGAAGCCCTACTGTCTGACGCTGTCGCCATTTTCCATGTGAGTTCTGTGTTAAGAATATTGCTGGCTGTTCATAATTTTGCAAGAAACATTTTGCTCTTCACTTTGTTGACTTTCACATTGCATGTTCTTTTAATTTCTGTCGAATACTGCTTAAGGAGGTCTACAACTCCAGTTGCTGTTTTGATTCTGTACAGTTTGAAATACTCCTGTTCATTCTGTCATGAACGCATCATCGCTATTAAGCACCAACTGATTTTTTTTTCCTGGACTTTAGGAGTGCTTTGATCCAATAACTGTGGATAAATCCAAACGTAAACGTGATGACCATGACTTCATCCCATCCATGGTTAAAGGGTAAGCAGTTCTGCGTACTTTTGGGTACATATATTATATGCTGTTTGGTTATTATTTTAAATGCTGGAACTCCAGTGTTTTTCTGTGTGCTTATTGCTGTTTGTGCCAAATCAGTCGCTTGTGACTGACTAGAGTTAATTGTCTTGGCAGCGGGAACATGAAAGGGCAGGATCTAGGTGGCATGTATTGTGCTGTATTGCTGGTTAAGTAAGAATCTTTGATGAACATCTCCTATTTTTCTGTAGAACATCTATTTTACACTGATAATTTTTACTTTTCATGCAGCCATGTGGTAGTGTCAGTGGCAGTTGTTAGAATTTTTGGCCAGGAATTGGCTGAGCTGCCTATAGTTGCAACTAGTGGCAGATGGCAAGGACAGGTAATATGCTGCGCTATTGACACTTTATTTTACCATAGATGTGTGGATTAATCACAAATTTATCTTTACTCTTGACATTTTCTTCATGTGGCCCCTCTATTCTTTGTTGAATTTATACGGTCCTTCTACTCAAGAGAATTTACATAATATGTTCCTCTGTCTAGTTTCTGTCAATTTTACCATTAGTTTTGACTGGTGGCCTAATGTGTCAGGTAAAACATGACAAGAGAAAAAATATAATATCAAAAAATTCCTCAAATCTATGACAAATAATTGATTGAACTTTTTTCTTACAAAAAAAAAAAGAATCCAGAAGCAAAACAGAAAATGCCATCCTAAATAACGATTTTATCTTCTTTCATATGCTCCGCCACCATCCACATTCTTTTCACTCCTAGTATTTCCAGTCCTCTTTACCACAGCTGTTGCTGAACTCCCCTTTCCCTTCCCCTTTTAATTTGAAGATTTGCAGCAGCAGTTGGTGTTAATTAATCAAGGTGTATGTATTCGGTGTGGTGCTAGCTGTTGTATATGGAGCTATGAGCTATGGAATGGGTTAGGTTAATTTGCTAGGCTTTGTGGGTTGGTTATGCTTCCTTTCTAGGTGGTTTCAAATAACGACATTCAATTGGCTTGCTATATCCCATATTGATTGCATTTTAGGTGTTTGTTGAAATGTTTGTGAGAGCCAGCTATGAATAAGTTGTTTAACTGGGCCTTTTTTGTTCTTAGGCGTAAGCAAATTTCCTTGGCCATGTATTGTGCTTTATTTCAGCAATGAAAACCAACCATTTCACTTTAAAACCATCAGTTGGATTTCCATCCAAGAGCATTCTAGTAACTGAAGTGCCGTTAACACTGTAAAAAGCTAATAGACATCATTATTACATCTCATCCATGACAGTCACGATAAACACCAGTCTCTCTCTCATCTCCCTCCACCACACTATCCCTTGCTTCACAGCTGCCAACAGCATCCCTAGTTATCACCACTAAAGCAACAGATGTCACAGCAGCTCCATCTACCGATATCTCCATTCCTACCGGCCAACAGGCCTCCATACCAAAGACTGCCCCCACATCCTCTAGTTATTACTATTAGAGTAAATAAGAAATGATAAAATGGGAATTTATAAAGCATTTTCTTTCTTTTTAGATTTTTTTTTTCAATCAATTTTTTTTTTGTTTCTGAGAATTTTTTGAATTTTTTTTTTTGAAATGCAGCATGTTTAGCTGTCATGCCAGTTCACTTGATGAAGGGGTCACATTAAGAAATTTTCTGAAATAGAAGGACCGTGTAAGTTTGAAAAGAATAGAGGAGCCACATCAAGAAAATGTATAGTAGAGGGACCAAAAATGTGATTAATCCTGGATGTCTTTATATTTTGTTTGTACCTCTGCAATTGTGGCCCAAGTAGTTTTTATACAAGAAGAGGACTTCTCTTAGTGAAGAGCAGATGAATATTTATATCCTCTTTCTATCTGCAGGGTTATTTTCAGACCTTGTTTACTTGCATTGAGAAGCTACTTGGATTTCTCAATGTGAAGAATCTTGTACTTCCTGCAGCTGAAGAAGTCGGATCTATTTGGAAAAACAAATTTGGGTTTGGTGCGATAACTCAAGATGAGGTATGTGTGTTTGTGCGGAGCATACACAGTTCTGTCGCGCGCTTGCTCATGTTGCTCTTAATATATTGCTGACAAACGCTTATGATGTTGTGTTGCAGCTGATGGAATACAGGAGAAGGTATCAGATAATGGTGTTTCAAGGGGCAATAATGCTGCAAAAGCCAGTCCCCAAGTGCCGAATTGTAGGTAAATCAGAAGGTGGCTGAAAGCCAGACACGTTTTAATTGAAGAAGTGGAAAAGCAATTTTTTGGACAGCAGCCTTTTCCTTTGTGTACAGGAGGATCTTTATTAGGCATTTGTGTACAGGAAAACATCCTTTTCATGTTAATAGTTGGAGCCCCCGGGCTGTTATAGTTCTTTTTGTAGAATTGAAGGGAAAGAAAGGAGGGTTTTAGACGGTTGATTAGATATACACAAGTAGGGAGCTGCTGGGGTGCTCACGCATTAATCAATTAGTTATTATTATATTAAAATTATTAGAATTATACTAACAGCTTAAAAATACAGTTCAGGGTCTCGGTTTAACTTAGTGTGGTTCTTCGGCTTTGTTTGATATTTGAAAAAATTAAATTTTATTAAATGTTTTAACTTTAAATTAATATTTTTTGATATTTTTTTTATCATTTTGATACTCTAATATTAAAAATAATTTTTTTAAAATAAAAAATAATTTCCTTTTAATGATTTTTCAAGAAAAAAGTTTTTTGAAAAGGAATTGTAACCATATTTTCCAACATCGAAGTTTTGCGAGTTGATTAAATAAGAGGTTAACTTCTAGAATGTGAGTTAAACAAGCAAAAAGAATTTGAGCATAATAAAAGTGTATATAGCCTGCAGGTAGTTTTTTTTATTATTATGTGAGTTATTTTTATGTGGTCTTGTCTAGGAATAAAAAACAGACCAAATTTTTAAATTAAAAAAATTAAAATCAAACTAGAATTAAATGATAAAATTAAAAAAAAAACAAAACATTACACTAGAAAAGAAAGCTAAGAGCCCAAAAGCTGAAGAAGCGGGTGATGGGTCTTCGTTGGGGTTATGAGTCTGAACCATAATTTTTTCCTTCGGTAAGAGGTAGACATGTTATTGTTTTTAACATTAATTCTGATAGAGATTACTATAGTAAATTAGAGAATATACTCTCTAATTTACTAATAGAATATTTTTTTTATAAATTGAATTGCATTTGAAATTCAGATTAATATTCTCAAAAAAATTTCAAGCATAAAAATTTATTTAGACATTTTTTAGCATCGCGGCCCAATTATATTTTTTTAAAATTTTTATTTTTCTAAAAAAATTCAAATTATTTTTTAGTGTTATTTATGATTTCGATACATTGATTTGAAAAATATATATAAAAATATTTTTATACAAAAAAAAATATTTTAAGAATTTCCACTACGTCTAAAGCATCCTAACCATTAAATTCAATTCAATTTTCACAGGTTTCAATATGCGCGTGTGGAAGCTGCTTTTGCTATCGCTGATGCTATAGCTCACAGGGAGTGAAGTCAACAAAGCTATTGCAAGAATATCAAAGCAACCAACCAAGTAGCGAGTGGGGAAACCTCTTTACGGAGGGAGCAGCTACTCTATATCCCATTTAACCAAGCCGGCGCAGATCGACGGTACAACACAAACTGATAATTTTTTTATTTTGAATTAATATTTTTAGATTATTTTT
The DNA here is from genome assembly GCF_951802175.1 of Populus nigra. Classification (NCBI taxonomy): domain Eukaryota; kingdom Viridiplantae; phylum Streptophyta; class Magnoliopsida; order Malpighiales; family Salicaceae; genus Populus; species Populus nigra. The sequence goes on from NC_084858.1 coordinate 1,573,641, forward strand.
ATATATCAATATAAAAATAATTTTTTTAAAATAAAAAAACATTATTTTAATATATTTTAAAAATAAAATTTAAAAATCAATAATATCTTTTTAATAACTCCAGTCTCCAGCTCTTACGTAACACAGATGAGGAGTATCTTTGGCCACCTGTTTCGAGTAGAATTTGCATTTGTATGTAACAACGAGAATACAGTCTCCCAATCGTAAAGTATAAAGACATAAAAGTGAAAGTTCGGCGTAAATTAATTAAGGCAAAAAGAAATTAATAAAGCAAGAAATTAAAAAAAAAAAGAAGGAAAGTTCTAGCTGTATGTGGATGGAGGAAAGCGTTGGGCCGTTCCGTTCGTACGAGTGATTCCTTTTGATTTTTTTTTAAAATTATTTTACTTTAACTTAATTTAATAACTAGAATAGGAATTATAGGAAGAAAAAAATAGGATAAGAAAAAAGCGGGAGAAATAAAAATTCAAAATTCAAAAACACCTCCACGACTGAGTAAATATATATATTAAATTTCCGGTAACACCCCTAGATAAATTAAATAAATAAATAAATATAAATTAAAATAAATAGATCATCATTTTTGTCTCTCTTCTTATCGTTTCCCTTCCTTCCCTAGTTCCCTGGTACCACCACACCACATAACACAGCATTTTTTTCATTTCTTTTTTTTTTCTGCTGAAGCTATTTTGATTTTTTTTTTTATATATATATATATATATATAGATCGTGAAAACGGTGAAGTAATTTCTTGAGGCAAACAAAAAATGGGTCAGATCCAGTACTCCGAGAAGTATTTAGATGACACTTTTGAGTACAGGTACTTCTTCTTCTTCTTTTTATTGATTGATTGATAATTATTATTATCAAGTTCTGTTTGGATTGACAGATTTTTATTAAAATCGTACAGGCATGTGGTGCTTCCTCCTGAAGTCGCTAAACTTCTCATTAAGAATCGCCTTCTCTCTGAAGTAAGTTCTTCCCCCCGGATTTTTAGGGTTTTTTTTTTTTGTAATTGAAATCACTATTAAAAAAATAAAAATAAATGTTGTTATTTAATTATTTGTTGCTTGATAATGGCTACTGTAAGTTAATTGAAAGAATTACGGATGCGATTATGATAAATTTTATTTTTTGAGTAGAATGAGTGGCGAGCGATTGGAGTTCAGCAGAGCCGAGGGTGGGTCCATTATGCGATTCATCGCCCGGAGCCACACATCATGCTGTTCAGGAGGCCTTTGAATTATCAGCAGCAGCAGCAGGATCAAGCTCTTGTCAAGTGATAAGTTTTTTATTATCTTATTATAATGACTGAAATGCTGAAAAGGAAGGAAATGCTTTGGTTTATGCCCTGCATAAACGGTTATGGATTTTTAGTATTGTGTTGTAATTCTCTACTGTGGAGAATTTCGTGTTAGGGCTTTTTGTTTCTTTCATGTGTTGTTTGATGACATTATCAGCGTTGGTTAATTAGACGTTGATGAAAAACTAATGCTCAGTTGTTGCCGATATTCTTCGTTGTTTTTGTGGTCGCTACACCAAGGTTCTTAAGGCTTTGTTTGTTTGTGCGGTCACAAACAAACATGCACTTGGTTTAGATATTTGTTTTTGTTTGTTTGTGGATATTTCTTATGAAATGTGATATGTGTTTAAACTGTTGTTTTTTTACAACGATGAAATTTTAGTATGATAAATCTTGGGGCGGAGTCTATTTGAAGATTGGCATGAGTAGTGGTAAATTCAGGGTATGGCTTGCTCCGTGAGTATGTTTTCATGTTATGTTTCTTACTGAGATTAAGATGTCTAGTGTTATGGTGGTGAACTTCATTTTATTGCCTTGTTGGAGGTGAAATTATTAGCTTGTTATTGCAGATCGATCCTGGTGTTTTTGTCAATCCTAACTGCTGTGGATTAGAAATATATACAGTAGGGCTCATCTTGACACTCCTTCACTATTGAATATGGGTGAAGGATTCCATCGATCTCTAGCATTTATTGGTAGCCACCAAGTTTTTGTTCAAAATGTGAATATCGCGGAGCTAATTTTGCTTTGCCTTGTATCTCTGTGATAGTTGTGTCTACTGTTATTAGCTTTCTACAAGCTTCTTCATTAGTCTAGGTTTACTGATGAGCCTTAACAATGCTTAAGTGTAATGCTTGATCTTTACCTCAGTCTGAATTGCCTTGAATATAACTCTGTTTCAACCGGAACAGAGTAGATCAAAGGAATGAATTCAGCACTGACACACCCTTCTCTTTGTTCGAGTTTTTTGTTTTTTTTGCAGATATTTGGGTAGCCTAGTTAGTTATTGCTTTTCCATGGAATTAGTTGGGCTTTTTCATGATGGATAATTACATGGTTGTGTTTAATAAGGATGCTTTGCTCCCTCTCATTATCCCCCACTTGGGTGTTTTCTGTATCCAGCTAAGTGTGGAACACAGAACATTAATGGGCGAGCAAGTTTGCATTCTTGCTGTGCCTCTTTAAACCTGCTCGAGAGGGCTAATCAAATGTTTATTTTTTCGTGTGGTGATGTGAGTAATCTTTTTCCCAGTGGAGCTCGAGTTATTTCCGAGGATACACGACAGACAGGTGAATTATTGATTAGTGAATACTGAATACTAGCGAGGTACTGATTTGAATTAAGAATTTAAATCACATAAATTAACCCACCAGATTCAAACCCAATGGCAAAACGTCCATCACCATTCGCCCACATGAACAGTACAAGTAACGTCACAATTATCAAGTGTTTGTGGCTGTCAACGGTAGGTCCCATGACAGTGAGGTTTTTTAACTCATAAATAGTGATAAAGATTTTGAACTTTCCCAAAATGGAGCTCTGTGCAGTGAATGTGTTTTCTCTGACGTTATGTATACCATGAAGGAAAAGGAGGAATCTCTTTTCTTTTTGTTCGGCACACAACATCTAGAAGGGGAAAAAATTCTGAGTAGAACTTAACTCTAATACTTCATGAGTAGCTTTTGTGCTAGCGTTTCGTTGTATTGTAGGGCTGATTTTTTTTTTTTTTTTTGCAAAGAATAATGTCAAGTGCTTAATTGAGGTAAAAAATAATGACATAAAAAATGGTTATGACAAACTAGTAATTTTGTTAATGAAAGCAGAGCTAAATATTATATAAAACTTGGGGCTTGAATCATAATATTTAAATAACTTGATAAAAAATAAAAGGATTATAAAATATTTTTTTTAAAAAAATTATGTTAATTTTTAAATTTGTAACTCAAGTTATTAGACTCGAAGAACCTGATTTGAAAAAACTATGAAATTGAATTCCCAATAAAAAATTAAAAAAAAATAACAATTAAAAGAATGAGGATAAAATTGAAATATAAAATAAATTTTAAATTTAATTAAAAAAAATAAAAAATAAATAATTTAGTAAAAAATAAAAAAATTACTTGGTTGATTTTCATTTATCAGATATAAAATTTCTACTTCTACCCTCCAAAACCACCATCAACTAATTTTACTTAAACGACGACAATCGACACTCACATTCTACCACTTGAGAACGATAATGCAGACAAGAGTTGACATCTTGCTACGACACCAACTGAGCGAACTAGCTGAACATAAATAAAATGAAAAATCAATCAAACCTTAAAAACTAAAATTTAAAGCTTTAATTATAACCTTCATTGAACATCAACAGGACTCCATCAAGATCTTCGTCGTCCTAAAAGTCCTGGATATGGTTGATGGTTGTGCATGCATTTGTAAGTGGTAATCTTTAATATAATTTTAGATTTCTGGTTGGTATATTATTGCATTGATCCACGAATATATAATTGGGTCTATTTCTGGATGTAGACATATTGAGTTCAGTAAGAAAATTCCCATTTCTTGAAGTTAATTTTATAAAAAATTAAAGTATTATAAGGTTATTGTGACTGGGCTGTTAAACTGGGCCTATTTAAGCCAGACAGGTTAGCCCAGCCCGATTTATCAATCAATAATCTAAAAATCCAGCTCTAAGATCACAAGACACAAAAACCCTAGCAACAGAGATTCTCCTCTCTTCTTCCCTCAATCAATAACTTGCTGAGTCTGACTTGGAATTCATCCATAGAATATTAAACCCAAAATGGTGGTGAGGATCCGGTTGTCGAGATTCGGGTGCAGTAACAAGCCATTTTATCGGGTTATGGCTGCTGATAGCAGATCCCCGAGAGATGGCAAGCATCTTGAAGTCCTTGGTTACTACAATCCGCTTCCTGGTCTGTCCCTTCTTCCTTAAACTCAAATCTCCATATTGTTTTTTCATTCTTTTCTGCTATATTTCTTACATTTTGTTATCCTTTACTGTTAGCTTAAGCACGAGTAGAAAAAATGTCTTATAAAAGGTTGTCTTTTGTTTCTTTCATGTCTTTGTTTATCGAAGATAGCAGTGTTTAGTGTAATGTTTGAAATGGGGAGTAATTATTCAGTATGATTGGAGCTGTACTCCTCCATCGCATATAATAGGTGTAACCCATGACTTCTTCTCACGGTGTTCCGCTGTTATTATGCGGGGGAGGAGTACAACTCTTGATATACCTAATTTAGGTACAGCTTTTGTTTATTCGGTTTTACTGGTAATAAAATTATTTGTTGTTTGATTGATTACTAAGATATTGTATGAAAAGGAATATCATTGCAATCCCTAATATTATTTTGTTGGATCCAAGAGATAGGAACCGATTTGTTGGGATTAATTTGAGCAAGTTTTCAGTTTTTAGAGCCTGAGATGGTGTGGGGAAAAGAAAGGGCAGAGCTGAAAATTGCTTCTTGAAAGTCAAATGTCGAACACTAGTTTTAAGAGAATTCATTGACGTTTTGTCATAGTCTTTCGAAGTTTGAACAGTCAATCGACTGATGATTTAACTTTTTTTTTGTTCTTGACCTTTTTCTTTTCTATATCAACTGCCAGTCAAGGCATATTGATCTGCGAGTAGCTAACTTTATTTGTTTTAAAAAAACGTACTGTTTTTTGTAGGTCAAGATGGAGGCAAACGAATGGGTCTTAATTTTGAGAGAGTGAAGTAAGCTATGTTTTACTCTCCCTGTTTTTCCCTTATGTCCAAATCTCTTTGTACATACCCTATTTGAGTGCTTAGAACTTTGTTCGACATCTGCTCTTAATGTTGGTCTTGAAGTGCTTTTAACTCACTCTAATGTATTTGTGTGTCATAGCCTGACATGCTTTGTGCAGTTGGTTTCTCATTTCCTTTAATAGTTGTTGGTGGAGGAGTACATTTTCTTGTTGCTTCTGTTAATTGTTAACGCTGAACACTTTTATTTAAATCTTGTGAAATATCCATGTGGAACAACAATAATAAAAAATGGTTTATTATGGATCTAATTCCCTTTAATTTACCTCTCAGGTTTGTGATATTGAGAATTTCAGAGTTTAGTTTAATTATGGTATACGAGTTCACAGAGAATTATATGACTGAATGTTGCCTAAGCAGAAAAATGAAGCCAGAAGAAACTATGGACTGTTTGTCTTTGCGGTTGAAACCGTGATTCATGATTTCTGAGTGAAAAACACTAAAAAACAACTGCTACAACACTCAAAAACACTATCTCAGTTGGTTAAACATTCCATTGTTTTTTTTTTCTCTTTATTTATTTTTTACTACTGTTTTCTGCAGGTATTGGTTGTCGGTTGGTGCTCAGCCTTCAGAACCTGTCCAACGCATTCTTTTCAGAGCAGGGCTACTACCTCCACCGCCAATGATGGTAATGGGACGGAAGGGTGGTCCTCGTGACACACGTCCAGTCGATCCAATGACAGGACGTTTTTTGAGTCCAGAGAAGTCACCTAGTTCTTCTCAATCAAATGCTAGTAAAAATGACACTGAAGCCGCTACAACAACTACGTGAAGCTTGCCAGTTTCCAGAGGCCTTGGGAATTTTGTCCAGGAGAAATTGGTTTTTTCTTTGGGTGCTGGTAGCCAGCAGCATTTAGAGATCTATGTTTCTGTAGTGATTTTTAGCAAGTCATATTCTGGAGCATAAAGTACATCTAAGCATACATTAATGGCGACCAAGTTCCTGTAGGCTGTGGGATTAAGTATAGATTTCTGATGCTAATTTTGTGCATTGGTTTCATCAAATAATCAGGACTGGAAATTGCTTGTACATTTTGCATGGGCCAACATTTATGTGAAGCTGAAATAGCTGGTTTTATGATGACTCAGGTTTTTAGTTATTGCTATAGGCCTTGTTGCTTTTGAGTTGTTTTAAATTCACCACATTTCCAATAATCCAATGGACTTTCGCTACATATGAACACATTTCAGAAATACTGGATAGAGTATTAACTAGATTTTCTTTGCCTGCTATGTCATCTGTAGGGCAATTTTTTTTCTAATATAAAAGAAAATATTCAAATGATAATACTATAAGTAAACTCGGGTTAATTTGACTGCATTGTGATGTGGGATAACCTTAGAAAAAGGAAAAAAAAACATAGAAAGTTTAAAGTCCAACATAGTTAATTTCGAAGAGTAAAATTAAAAAAAAAAGGCATGAAAGAAAAGGATAGAGTCAACTTAAGTTGACTCTACTAACCCACTACTCAAAATAGAAGATTGAGAAAAGAAAATTATTTAAAACAAATGACCCAGAAAAGAAGATCAAAATTAAATAAATAAATAAAACAAAAAAAATAAGTCATGGATTAATCAAATAAACTTGCAACCCGAGATAATCTTATAAAAAGAAAATGAATAAAAAATAAGAAATTTTAAGACCTAGTAGTCCAACGCCAAAGAATGAAATTAAAAAAATAATAAAAACATTAAAAAAAAACAGCTCATGTTAACTTGACTAACTCGTGACACGGGATAACTCCGGAGGAAAAAATAGAAAGCTCAAGGTCCAATAATCTAATGTCAAATGATGAATTTTTCTTAAAAAAAATTGAAGTTAAATTGAGCTAATTTTTGAAATTAATAATTATGATCATGAAACCAAGATAATCCCACAGAAGACAAAAACAAATCTTCGACAAAATTCTTAACTATAAAAAAAAATAAAAAGAAAAAAAAATAAAAACAATGAGGATCAAATTTGGTTTAAAACTAATGAAATAAAATAATGAGGGATTTAATAAATAAAAAGGCATAAAAAATGAGCAATTAGAAGAATGAGAAACAAAATTAGATTAAAAAAATATAAAAAAATATTGAGGGACAAAATTAAAAGAAAAAACAAATTAAGAAAAGGACAAAAAAAGCAATTAAAAAAAAGGACCAAAGTTGAATAAAAAAAATAAAATAAAATGTTGAGGGACTAATTGAAAGAATAAAAAATAGATAAAAAATGATAAAAAATACAATTAAAAAAATAAGGACTCAATCTAGAAAAAAAAATGAAATAAAATATTGAGGGACAAAATTAAAAGAAAAAAACCAGGAACATGATAAGAAAAAAAAACAACAATTAAGAGAATAAGTATCATATTTGATATAAAAACAAAACAAAATCAAATGAAAATGGATAAAATTAAAAAAAAATTTTAAAAAAGAATAAAAAACAAATAAAATTAAACAAAAGAAAGATTATCATAATTTAAAGATAAAATAAATGAGAGGACAACCTTGATTTTTTGTTGATGTGACTTGAATTTCAAGAAATAAAAAGAGAGAATAAGAGGAGAAAAAAACAAAAACTATTGATAACTGCTGTGATTTAACCAACATGCATTGCCCTATAAGCTTCGCCTCCAGTGGATACTTGGACGACATGGTGGCTGGGGAATTTTGGTCATTGCGTGACGCTTTTTGTTGACACGTGCTCCGTAGGCGTCACCAACTCTTTTTTTTTTTTTTTTTAATTTTTATTTATGAAAATACTAATTTTCTCCTGATCTAAATAGAGTATAACAAAAAACCATAAGAAAAATGCTAAAATACTCTTTTACTCATCCTTTATTTTCCTTGACTTTAAAGTAAATGAAGTAGTTGTAATATTTATAAAAAATAAAATCATGCAAAACCCCTCATAGCCTTTCGTTTTATTTTTTTTGCTTTTTAAGTACATTTATATAATTTAACTGTAAAAAAATATAAAATACTAAATTATCTCTAATCAATTTACATATAATTTTTGGATCCCATGTAAAGTATCTCTAATTAATATAGATGTCAAGTGGGGAGCATGAAAGCCATTTATTGTTTTCTACGTTGTGTGTAAATCTTTTTTCTCTTTCCTTTTCTTTTTTTTTCAAAGAAAATCACCATAACAGTGCCTTCTTTTCAGTTTCAAACTCAAATCCATTTACTTTATTGGACCCATATTACCTTATTTTTTTAAATTTTTTATTAAATAAAATAAAATGGTAGGATTCGACTAATAAAGTTATATTAAAAAATTAATTCAATTTAATAATTTAAATTTTTATATAAAATGCTAATAATATTTTTATATTCTCTCTAATAATTAAGAGGATAATAGAAATTTTTAATGATACATCATAAACATTTGGAGAGAAACAGAAGCCTTCGAATTTTTTTATGAAGTTTGTGTTTAGCGATTTGAAAAAATACATTTAATAAAAGTTATAAATTATAATTATTTTTAACAAATATTTTTACTTGTGCTAATGAAGCAAAGCGCAGAAGGAAACTTAAGGCAACTGAGCCTAAGTTCTGTTAAACAATCCATTGGGGACAGAGTATTCTATTTGCTAATCCAGCCCAACTCAACTTGGACCCTCTTAGTCTTAGATTTAGAGAAGAAAAAACTCCGCCCTCGTATTCCTCCATCTCCTTTCTTGTCTGTGTGATGCCAAGCTACCTAACAGGCTCCCATTCCTCTGACATAAACCGCTCCAAATCACCGAGGCTTCCTTTTCCTTACGGTGACTCGAAACCTAGAGTTGATATCCAACCAGGTACCTCAGCTCACTTGACCCGTAATGAGTATTTTACTCATGTTAGTTAGGGTTATTTGACTTTCTTTCCTTCTTTTTCCCCCCATAAGTAATGAGCCCTAAGAAGTAGAAAAGAATTTGCAAAATTATGTTGTGGGGTTGATTTTTTTTGTGAATTAAAACGATGGAATGATAATTTTGGATTGGTGGATGACTGTTACCTGTGTTATTATCAGCTAGTCAGTCTCCCTGCTATTAATCCTTGTAATCTTCTGATGTTGGTTGTGTTAATTGAATCATTACTAGTTATTTCATGATTGATTATTCAAGGTGCTCTGGTTTTCCATGCCTGCTCTGTATTGAGCTTATGTGAGTTGGTTAGCATTTTAAGTACAAGGGCCAATCCTTTTATTTTTCTTTTCTTCCATATATATATATATAGAATTCATTGGGAGGCTGTTGGGTCTTGGACTACACAACGCATAATAACCAAATAAACTGGATTCAAACCTGCTTCAGAATACACAACTGCTAGGCTGTGTTTGCTTGTGTGTGTACATTTGGACTTGACAAAGAAGAAAAAGAAAAAATAGGGCATTGCATTGCTAAAAATATGCAACCTGGAGATTGCAAATTCATTTTAGGTTATTTACCAAAAAAGAAAATCATTTAGCTTGGACATTAGCTGTAATTTTTTTAGGATATGATGTAAGCTTGAAAAAGTTACATACGTTCCTGGCATGGATGCTGCTAGTGGTTTGAATGTGCAACCATATTACATAAATAGACATGTTACTGTATTTTCGAACTGATGAAGAGGGACTGACATTTTTTTGTTTCATCTTTGTGTCTTCATTTAGATCACTTTAACCTGAGTTGCTGAGCCCAATGACCCGGACACGTAATGTCATTGTTGCCACTGGATTACTGGCTTTTGCTGCTGCAGGCTTGGCATTTCCCTTCTACATGGCGTAAGTAATTGAATTCTCATTAATAGTGCTGGGAACTTGTCTTTCTTCGATTCTTTGTAGCTAAGGACGTGAGTTGTCATATACAGATCATCCAGGGGTAAGCCAGTGATTGACCCATCAAAGCCGTTGCCACCACAGGCGACTTTCCGAGGGCCTTACATAAACACAGGTTCACGTGACATTGGACCTGATCCTGGGCCTTACCCAAAGAAGTAATGTGCTTTGCGAGAAAAGTGTTGGGGAGGGTAAGTAAATTGCATGCACAATCATGCTCATTTCCTGCAAATTGAGACATTTGCTCGCATTATCTTCTTTTGTGCCAATGGACATCTTTGTGGATTCTGTACCTAGAAATCTACTGATCATCACAAATGGATAAGCAACATGTTGAGAATTACAACGAGAATGAAAATTTCTGGAAAATGGAATTGCTTAAAAACATGGTCTCTTTCTTTCTTTCTTTATTTACAGTGTAAGAACTTAATATAATAGATTATTTCTGATACAAACGATCAGATATTTGCATATACATCTATTTCGTACATTGAAAAATTGTTGAGTGTGGCTATATGATTGATAAATGACACTATAGTGTATGAGCAATAAATACATGCAACCAATAGTAATTTGCAATTTTAGGATTGCAACTTTTGGTTTCTAAATGAGCAATATATACTATTGAACATTAAGGATGTACAACTTTTGTCTAGTAGCTCGCCAGGGTAAAGCTCAATAGATAGCAAGGCTAGTTCTTAACTAGAAGTAGAGGGTAGTTTTTAACTGGAAGAGGGGAGCTTTGGTTTTGTTCTTGTTGTATTTAGCACGGGATTAGTAACCTTTCTTACTGTAATTTAGACAAATATAAAGGTAAAACAAGAATTATTGCCTGCAAATTTATACATGAATCTCTCCTCAGTACAATCGTTTGAGTCCATTCTTGTTTCAGTTTACTACTTCACCAAATATAACTTGTCTTGTGGTGAGCATACGAGGCAAAATGCAGTGTGCTGTGATGATCATCCACTGCAAAATGGGCTTTCAAGAGATTGAAATTGAAAACTTATTATTTTAGTTTCCAAACAACACAAGTATATCCATTGTTGTAATCCCAGTCATGGCTTATTCCATGGAAAAAAAGAGGAAATAAATAAATAAATCTAAAGACGTCCTTGCTTTGGGAACATCATGGCAAAACATAGTTATAAAATTTAATTCAGGAGAAGGCTGCCATCAAATGCAATAGTCCAGTTAACACGTCATATACTCGTGTTGACACGAGGAAATTTAATCCAAACATTTTGCAGATTTCTTTTTATTTTTATTTTTTAGAAAGAAGATATTAAGACAAAATACTTAATTTGATTTGATTAATTAAGCAATATACTAAAACAGATAGCAATTTCGCTTTGCATTTTCCACTATAAGTCTCCTCCATTTTACTACGGATTGGTACCGTATTTTTTCTGTGAATAAGTACAGTTCGGTCCCTAAAATCTTCTCTTTCTCCTCTTTAGCCCTTGTTAATTTTTATTTTTATGTTTTAATTTTAAAGATTTATTTTTATTATATTTTAGTCTTTGTGTTCTGAAAGATGAAAAAGAAAGTTGCCAGAAAGAGAGGAGAAATTTCATCTAGCCATAAAAGTCAATTTTGATATTAATGAGTCCGTTATTGAGGTGGTTTTACCTTTTAAATATACAAAAAATAGATTGAGGTCGTATTGTTTTTATTCATTTTGATTTTTAGAGTTACTAGAGGGTTTTTAGGGTTGATAATGAAGTTATTGAGGTTCTTATAATGTATTTTGAGTGTTTTTAAGTAAGAATAAGTTGAAAATTAGGTTTTGAGAGTTTAAAAACTCGGAATGCAGCACTCTCGACCATAATTTGTTGTAGTGGACATCACGTCATCCATGTCTCTTCCTTCATTTTTTGTCCTTATTATTTTTATTTTTAAAGTTATTAGAGAGTTCTAGGATTTGAAATGAGATTATTGTAGTTTTTAAACGAAAAAAAAGTTAAATATTGAGTTTTAAAGTTTTAAAAGCTTGAAACCTGTTGTTTTAGTCATCGAACGTGACTAGAATTTGTTGTGATGGACTATAGGTTTTCCATGTCTCTTCCATCTTAAATCCCTATTATTTTCAATTTTTATGATTATATCATCAAATTTTATTTTCATCATGTTTCAATTTTTATGTTTTGAGAGATAAGAGAGAAAGTTTGTAGAAAGGGAGAGGAAAGAGATTTTGTCCGACCACATTCTAATTATATAAAAAATTCAAATCTTGGTTTAATAAACTCGTCTTAGAAAAAAAAATTCAATAAAAATGATTTTACCTTTTAACCATTCTGAAAAAAAAACATAGAACAAGGATTGTAATTTTTACTCAATTTTATTTTTGATTTTAGAGTTATTAAAGGGTATTTTCAAGTTGAAAATGAGATTATTAAAGTTTTTATGATGTTTTTATAGTGTTTTTAACGTGAAAATAAGTAAAAAAATTGAGTTTTAGGGTTTAAAAACCTGAAACTCACTTTTTCAATCACTTTAGATAAACAAAATTTATCGTAGTAGATAACACATTATTTATCCAAAGGGACGACATGTTGTCCATTCAATTTAATAAAAAATTATCGCCCGGCCATTAAAAACAATCCTGGGAGCAAATTTTTTTTTCTTTTTTAGGCAATGCTCGCAGTCCGCAGACCCATCTTTCTCTTTTGTTTTTTGCAATGGCATTTCACCTTTTCTTTTTATTTATTTATTTTAATAAGATTCTTCTTCAATAAAATTATTGGAATGAAATTTTAAAAATACCCAATTATGTCATAGATTTCTTTTATGATAATATTTAGCAATTACTTTATGAATAATTATATATAAAACTTGAATTATTTATTCTTTTATTTTCCATACAGTCATATAAAAATAATTGAGACATTATTTTATTTTGGTCGAAAATTACCCCATAGTTTATGATAAGTTTTTGTATGAAGAAATATTTTTTTTTTAGTTCTTATAAATTTGTATTTTAATTGCTTTAAGTTTTTATTGAAAAACCATGTTGTTGATAAAGTAAATCGTGGCCATGTCAAATAAATAAGAGGATATATATATATATATATATATAATCTGTGTGGTTGCTTGCTCTAGAATTAAATTACTGAAATTATTTTAAATATTTATTTTAACAGTTATGAAATTAAATAAGAATAGGTTTTGAAAATAAGCTTGAAAAAAAAAACTTTCATTACTATATTCTCTGTGTGCTCCATAATCAATTAATCTTGTCAAGTGTAGTGCATTGTAAATTTGTAATAAACATGAAACGATGAAGATCTATGATTGCAATGATTTTTTTAGGCTGTGTCAAATTATTATCCCTGAATAAAATAAATAAAAAAATATTTAATTAGAATAAATAAAAATATAAAAATAAATCTTTTTCTATAATTATTTTAAAATTAATTTTGTCTTTTTAAAACAGGAAAGACGTGCATGTCTTTTCTACTCAAATTGTCTCCATCTTTTTATATGTCTCAGATCAATAATTAAATGGTAGGGAAGGCCTGAGGTTGACACGGGGAGCTAAAAATTTTAAAAACATTTAGAGATCTCTTATATAGGATTTTAATAGTCCCCAAAGTTTATGATTCCTTTTATACAGGTCCCTCTGGTCTTAAGACTATTGACCACACATGGGTGTCTTTGAAAAACAATGTGAAGGAATTGAACTCGTGATTCCTGAAACTATCATAGAGTTGAAATAAAGACAAAAAAAAAAAAAACAACTAATTAATGGTTTGGTCTTTGCCTCTTTCTTCTCATCATTCGAAGCTGGAGATTTTTCTTAGAAATAAGAAATAGAGAAAATAGCAAAGTTAAAAATTTAATTAGAAAAATAGTATAATTTAACACGTTGCATGTAAATACGATAGTAGCATAATAAAAATAAAAATATCATAATTAAAAAAAGGTTAAATAAAGGGGAGCTTGGCTCCTTGTTCAACTTGTATTTTGTTAAAATTTGATTTTTTTAAAATTTTTATATTGTTTTAATGTATTTTTTAAAAATAAAAAATATTATTTTAAAATATATTTGAATAAAAAATATTAAAAAAACCATATTTCTGGACAGCTTGAAATTATATAATTACTTTTCAAAGTATTTTTTACTTGGAAAAATATTAAAATAATATATTTTTTATTTTTTAAAAATTATTTTTAATATCAATATAGTAATATAAAAAAATTAATTTAAAATAAAAAATTTTAAATTCTTTTTAAAATACTTTTAAAACATAAAAATAAAAACAAACATATACCCATACCTCACTTACGTTGCTATAGCCCAAGTGAATTGTGCTATTTTTCTAATTAAATTCGTGTAATGTGCTACTTTGAAAAAAAAAAAGAGAGAAAAAAACTCTGCAAAGCTATCGATCACTTTCAGATTTGAAGTCCAGAAACCGGTAGGGAAGACGCCTTTGAGTCCACATTAACAAACTTGCACGCAAACACATCTTGTTTTGTCTTAATTTATATTGTCTAGAAACACAAGAGAGGCTCAAGTTGAATAAAGAAGGCTCTGAACTGTAATAAACTAAAGAGATAAATATCATTAAAAATGGCTCTACTTCTATCTACCACTTGCATCTCCAAATCTTTAACACAAACTAATCCCAAAGCCTCCCCTTTTTTACTCACCAAAACCTTTAACACAAAACAACCAATTACAAGAGTTCGAAAGATCTCTCCTTTACATGTAGCGGCACCTCCCTCACAGTCACCACCATCTGTACGAAAAGAAGAAGAAGAAGAAGAAGAGTATGGGGTTGATGATGAGAGTGGAGAGGAGGTTTTTGATTCTAAATTCACTTGGAGGGACCATTGGTACCCTGTTTCTTTACTTGAGGATTTGGACCCTCTCTTGCCAACCCCATTTCAGCTTCTGGGTCGTGACTTGGTTCTCTGGTTTGATAAGGCTAATCAGGAATGGGTTGCTTTTGATGATAAATGTCCTCACAGACTTGCCCCTTTATCTGTAAGTTTGCAAATCGATGCTCCTTTTTTCCCCCTTAGTACAATTAGAGTTGTTCTCCGTTTGCGTAGTTCATGATATGGAGAATTTGGAAGCTACACCATGATTAGGTCCCTTCCGTGGTTTATTGGAATCGGGAAAGGATCTTACTTGAGTGAGATACTTGGATCAGGTTCCATTTCCTTGAGATTGATTCATGTTTCAAAGCTAACCGTGCCTTCTTGTTTGCGCAAAATGCTAAATTTGAGTGCTAAGATTGTTTGATTGGGTTCTACTTGAGTTAGAATCTTAGAGATAAATATTTGAAAGTTGTGTTTGCTTTTTTTGTTTTTCTATGTTGTCTTCGGAACTAAAACTGAAAAGTATGTTCACTTTGATCTGGTAGGAAGGAAGGATCGATGAAAATGGGCACCTGCAATGTTCATACCATGGATGGTCATTTGATGGGTGTGGGTCTTGCACACGAATCCCTCAGGCTTTACCTGAAGGCCCTGAAGCTCGTGCAGTCAAGTCTCCAAGAGCTTGTGCTACCAGATTTCCTACAATGGTGTCCCAAGGTCTGCTCTTTGTTTGGCCAGATGAGAATGGTTGGGAAAGAGCTCAAGCCACCAAGCCTCCCATGTGATCGATCCTTTCTTGTTTCTATGTTTGATTTAGATTTTATGTAATGATCGAGCTACCTAATTTGACAATGGCATGCAGTTAATAATGACTACTTGTTTTTACGGTGATTGTTTAGGTTACCTGATGACTTCAATAAACCTGAGTTCTCAACGGTGACAATTCAGCGTGATTTGTTCTATGGTTATGATACCCTCATGGAGAATGTTTCTGATCCTTCACACATTGACTTTGCGCACCACAAGGTATGAAGATGTGTCTAATCATCTTGTTTGAAGATTTGTCCTTTTAATTCTCAATAAATTCATACAATTTGAAGAATTCACCACATAGTTTAGGTAATGCCGAGTCTCAATGTCACTAAGTTTAATCAAGGGCAGTCTTCAATGCCAGGAATCACTGTCATTTATATAATTTTTCGGTGGGTTAAAGCAGTTTTCTTACACATATAAAAGACATCAATTCACAGTAGTTACCATATGTGTATTAATATTGCTGTGTCGAAACATTAATGTATCTTTACTTATCATTTCTTGACGAGGATCAACTTAGTTCTCTTGAATGATTACTAAATATCATTGGGAGTAGTCATTCTTGAACAAAAGAAGAAGAGTCGTGATTTTCGTGCTGATTCTGGAATCTGGATCATTTTATGCAAACTAGTTTCTGATGTGTCAAGAATGCACTAGTTTCTGATGTGTTAAGAATGCTATTTGTGAAAGACTGATAAAGGTTTGGCCGGGGTCAGATTGGTAATTGTAGGATGCTTCTCTTTGTTCCTGCTGAAAAAGCAGTGCTTTCTTCTATCCTTTTCAACTTGAAAACCTGACTGCGCGTAAGTCTTGTCTATTTACAAGGAGAAAACTAAATGTTTCCATGCAATTTATGCCTGGGGCAATGTTGTCATATATCCTACTGCAGATCTGTCAGTGAAATTTGTCCATGTTGTTGGCAATTTGTTTATATGCTGAACCATATTCAGCTTTTCTTACTAGCAATTCTGGTAGTATGAACTCTAAGATTCGCAAGTATATATTGCACTTTCTGCTGCTCTAATCTCCAATGCATTGTTTAACATGGGAAATTTCATTTTCGGGGTTCTGGTATATATTAGTGCTTGAAAACTTTTGCCCTTATTGTAATACTTATTGGTATAAATGAATCCACAGGTTACAGGAAGGAGAGATAGAGCCAAGCCTTTGGAATTTAAGTTGGAGTCTAGTGGCCCCTGGGGCTTTGCTGGAGCCAATGATGGGAACCCAAGGATCACTGCTGAGTTTGTTGCACCTTGTTACTATGTGAATAAGTGAGTACAATCAGGAGAAAGAATTGTAAACGTGTTTAACGAACCTTTTTGTCACTTGCTTCAAAGGTTTCATTTTGACAAAATGTTCACTTCTGTGCTCTATTGTTTGTTATTAGGAGACCTTCAGTAGATTTCCTGTTTTAATCTAAAAATTATAAGTAACTCAAATTTAATTTTTCATTAAGAATATCTGGAGTTTATGCTTCAAGAACCTCCTCATTTCATTACTTGAGGTCTGGTAAAGATTCCTTCCATTTGTTGTGTGTATACTTTGGTGCGGGCTTTTGTATGGTGAATGCAGCTCCTCACATCAGCTTATGTTTCTGATCATGGAAGCTTTGGCAATGTCCATGCTTCAATGCTATCCAGAGAAGCTTATATTTTGGAGTATGTAGCTAAATGTGCTTCAATATGTTCTGCTTTATTCAACTGCTTGTAATTGATGAATAACAAATGAAAAGTGCATAGTGGAATTGGTTATTCTGACGTCAACTGCTTGTTCAAAGATAGAAATTAAGTGTTCTTTCTTGTCCTGAATTGTCTAGAACTCTTTTAATCTGTCATTCCTCTCCAAGGAACTGTTGATATAGAACTTAGAGATGCCTGTTTCTTTCCAGAGTGGAGATAGACACAAAACTTCCCATCGTTGGTGATCAGAAATGGATAATATGGATTTGTTCCTTCAATGTGCCAATGGCACCTGGGAAGACCCGTTCAATTGTTTGCAGTGCTCGAAACTTCTTCCAGTTCACAATGCCCGGGCCTGCATGGTGGCAGGTAAAAAAACTTTTTGATTGTGCTTCTTATGTGTTCTTTATCTTGTGGCAAGTACATTGATGTTTAGTTCTTTCCAGTAATTTTACCATGATATAGCCCTATCTTTCTATCATGCATATACTGCTTTCTACCTCTTATAAGTTTATATTTTATGTTTTCTCATCTTACTGAGAGTGTAAATTGTCTTTGTGATCTAGTGTAACAACAATCATGTTAACTCCCTTCGAACTTTTATTTGATGAAATGACCTACATTATCTGACAGATTATTACAAAATAGGAGGTTCAATCTGATGCCAATTTTTGTATTTTCTCTCCAATGCTTTTCCACATCTAAAAGAGATTATGATATTGATATTTACAATTACACATATTGGCTGTTTAAAACCAGCCACAAGTTTTTCATCCATCATATCGCTACATTTGGAATTATAAATATGCCCTTGCAATTTGTTAGTTGGCATTTTGTCCATGTTTGTAAAATTGTGATTTAAATCGCAGATTGTTCAATTGTGCAGTTATAATTGTAGTTTTCATCATTTCAGATTCCTTTGTGTTTTGGTGCTTCATATCCTATGTTATGATTGTACTAGTTGATTCTATCCTGTCTGATATGGAATGCCATTTTGTTGAAATGTGTTATTATGTAGAGATAGAATGTCATGTCCTATGCTGATGGGCCTTAGTAACAAATTATAAGCTATTGAAGCATGGCTACTCTAACCCATGGAAAAAAAATGTCAATGTTTCCCATGCGTTTGTTCAAGTTAATCAGTAACATCAGTCTTTGTTTTGGAGCAGTTTCAAGACTTCTGTTGTGAATTAAAAGAAGGAAAAAAAAAACTTCTATTGTAAATGGTATGATAAAGACTAGAGAACAGGAGATAAGTTCTCTGGTTGCAGAATCGTGATTGGTTGGAGATCAATTGCATTCTGCTGACAACAGGCTTTATTATATGTTGGCAGTGGAATTCAAATTCACAAAAATACAGTGGCTTTCATTGTACAGTGGAGTTCGCTCCATCTCAGAATTTCAGTGGCTTGGACCATTTGACTTTTGATACTCGAATGAGAAAATACATGAAGGGATGGGTCATTCCTAAGTTATGACTTGTCTATATGTGCTGCAACATTTGTCATACTTAGATCATTGCTTATTATGGATGAGCATTTTTTCACCAAAATAGGTTTGCTTTCTACTTGAATATGTTCTTTGTCAATCCTATTGGCAATCTTGAATGTTATTGCATTTCACAATTTATATTTGTCCCAAAAGGGTGTCATCCTCATCATCAGCTTCAAATAATTGATATCAAATTGAGTTTGTGTCAGGTGATTCCAAGATGGCATGAGCATTGGACTTCAAATAAGGTATATGATGGAGACATGATCGTCCTTCAGGGTCAAGAGAAGACATTTCTTTCACAATCCATGGGAGGTTCTGCTGATATTAATAAGCAGTACACAAAACTCACATTCACACCCACTCAAGCAGATCGGTTTGTTTTGGCATTTCGTAGTTGGCTGAGGCGACATGGCAACAGCAAACCTGAGTGGTTTGGGCTCACTGACAAACAACCTTTGCCATCAGCAGTTTTATCAAAACGTGAGGTATGAAACCCGCATCCTCCTTTCTCATTTTCCTATCCTTTGCAGGAGCTGTTCTGACTTGTTAGGACAAATAATTTTGTATTATGAACTACAAAAGCAATGCACATGAAGTGGAATTTCACTGAAATTGACAGCATCAACGTAACAATGTTAGTGAGATGGCAGTGATACAATAATGAATTCTTACTTGGAAACTTACCTTACTCTCCTATAGTTGGAATGTTAACACAAGTGGTGCTTTTCACCAAACTGTTGACTTCTTTGAAGAAATGAGTATAGGTTACAAAATTTAAGAAGACTGATTGTATTCCTGATACTCGTAGTTTTCTTCTCCTATTTGATCATGCAGATGTTGGATAGATTTGAACAACACACAAAAAAGTGCTCATCGTGTAAAAAGGCTTATACATCATTCCAGACACTGCAAAAGTTTTTAATAGGTGCAACCATTGCTTTCTGTGCAACGGTTGGAATTCCTTCGGATGTTCAACTTCGAGTTGTTTTGGCTGCCCTTGCACTTGCCAGTGCCGGCTCGGCTTATGCTTTGAATCAACTTGAAAAGAATTTTGTGTTTGTTGATTATGTACATGCTGAGATTGATTAGAGAGAAGATAATTTTTGTGACTTGGTACATGCTGAAATATAGGTTTTGTAAAGTTTTGATGGGTTGCAACTATTTTTACTGCAATGGAGGAATTATATATAAAGCTGTGTAGAAACTTTGCACACAGATGCGAAAGTTCTGGAATTGTATGTCAAAATGTGTTTGCTTCCATAAAAAGCACGTACAATGTCGATGCTACTCTTTTTTTCGACATCAGTGGAACACACAGGAATTTAACAATTTTTCTTTGATATTATCTCAAGATTTGAACGAGAACCCGCATGAATACGAGTAAAAAGAACTGATTGTAATATTGACTGATAGGGCCTCATTGCCACAAGAGATCTCGTACATTGGAACCCCGTGGTTACGAAAACCGAATCAATACCTTTGAGTTTTCTAGTAGTTATCTGCAACA
Organism: Populus nigra; assembly: GCF_951802175.1. Lineage (NCBI taxonomy): Eukaryota > Viridiplantae > Streptophyta > Magnoliopsida > Malpighiales > Salicaceae > Populus > Populus nigra. The sequence goes on from NC_084858.1 coordinate 1,593,878, forward strand.
ACACAAATTTGACAGCCACAATGAGGCCGGTGGAGTGTTTAAGACAGGTAGGTATTAAAATATTGGACTGATATGAATTCGGCTGCCAAGGGGTTAAGTAAAAAGGTATTTTCTAGTTATTATTTAGCAATTCTGCTCTGTGATGTATCCTTAATCTGTAGCAAATGATCTTGCTTGATATCATTTTTTGTGAATCATTGAAACCGAGGAATGCCGCTACAATTAGATATCACTCGGTAGTCATATTCTTTTTCTGAAAGGTGTCAGAATGAAGGTTAGAAGCTATTCAAGTTTGAACATCACCAATTTCAGCTCATTGTCTCACTGCTTTAAATGTGCGTTCTGTTGAGCGTCTGATACAAAAGTTGCCCTACTAGTCTTTCTATTTCACCGGTTACTATGGGGTTGCTTGCTTACCTGACACCCAAAATCACACATAAAGGCGGTCCACTAGAACTTGTAGCATGTGGGATAATAAATGAACTTGCTGCCATTATGGTGAAACTTGATACGTTGTTTGGGTTTGTTGCCCTAAGATGTTAGCAGCTTGTAAGCAGATGGACACATAAGCTAAAGAAAGATGGATCAAATTCCATGCTTAACAATTACAGGGTAGACTGGTTCTCGCTTTGTGTTTATGTACTTCAATGAAAATCTCAATTACTCGGACTTAAAGCTTTCAAAAGTCCGTATTGTTATTAAGTTTAGTTTAAAGATCAAACTTAAAACTGTCTAATCTGATTTTTTATTTAATTTGAGTTTAAAATTAAACTATATAAAACTTAATTTGACATGATTTAGTTGATTTGATCAGTTTAAAAACAATTAACCAATCAATAAAAAAAAATTGAGGATGAAATTAGGAAAAAAATTAATCATGAAATTGATAAAAAAAACCTTTTAATCCAACTTCTTGCCTGATCCATGTTTAAAATTAAATAGTGTGGGAGTTGCCTCAAATTGACCCAATCAATTGGGCCAATCCAAACCAATAGGTAAAAAAAAAAAAAATAATCTAAAGATAGAATCGAAAAAAAATAGAAGAAGATGAAATTGACAGAAAAAACCTCTTAAACTGACTCCTTGCCTAGCTCAAATTTAAAATTAAATCATATGAGAATTGCCTTGACATAATCCAATCAACTTGGTTGATCTAAAGACAAGCCAAATGATTGTTAAAAAAGTTTAAGGATGAAATTAAAAAAAAAATAAAATTGAAAGAAAAAAGAGAGAAGAGAAATGGAAAAAAGAAAAAGAAGAGTTTCACTTTTTATATGAACAGTGAAACTCTATAACCTTTTCCAACTCTTTTAGTTACAAGTTGAATCAAGAATTCACTATCAACAAACACATTTAGAACACTTTTAGCATCATTAGAAATTCCTCTTTCACTAGTAATATTTGTAGCATCATAAGTTTCCTCCTTTCCATTATCTTTTCGGTTATTATAATTGTTTTTAAAGTACCTTACTTTATGACATTCAAAAAATTTAATTTTTATAGACTTAGATTTTGATTTAGACTTATCTTCACTACCTGAACCCTTGTTATTTGTTCTACCTCTCACAATCAAGCTATCTGCATGATCATCATTATTACTCTTTAATATTCGCCTTTTCAACTTCCTAGAGTTTAAATAAGCTTTTAAATCTTCCGAACTAAGACCATCCCTTCCATACAATAAAGTATCAACAAAATAATCATAAGATAAGGTAACAAACATAATAAAATCAAAGCCAGGTCCTTATCTACAACCTTAACGTTAACATTTTACAAATAGAAAATTACTATATTGAATTCTATGGTTTTTAATGGGCATACTTCCTTTTATTTGAAGAGTATACAACTAATGCTTTAGATACAATTGGTTTCTTAGGGATTTGATCATGTCAAGAGTTTCCAATTTTTTCCATAATCCAGAATAACATTATGTGTTCATTTCATGAGATCTTCTTTCTCCTTTTCATCCATCCTCTCGGGCAGACTGTCTATACTTTTTAATGCCTTAAACAAACCTTATTAAACTAATAAGGTGCACATCTTAATACACCACATATTAAAGTCGTTTCTACTAGTAACCTTCTTTTCATCAAACTTCAGTACCCCTAGCATTACTTTTGTTGCCATTACGAGAACCAACTTATAACCAAGTAAACTATGATACTAGTTTGTAGCAGAAACAACCATAAAACTCCAAACCAATTAGCAAGTAAAGAAATATAAAAAAGCAAGCATAATCAATCACATAAGAGTACACACAAAACTCACATGGTTCGACAACTTAGGCTTACTTCATAAGAGATACGATAAGAGAAATTCACTTTTAAAAAGTAAAAGATTACAAGGTATCATACAATATTACTTTCACCCAAATTTCAAAGAAATCTAAGACTCACAGTTTTTCTCATCTCTCTAACTATAAAAGTGTAGAGAATGGAAGCATTAACAAATAAACATTACACAAAAATATGATAACTTTAGATTTTTATATGGACTAATTACATATGTATTTCTTTTCTCACTTAAACTCATAATTCAAAACAAACTCAACAAGAGCCTAATGACCTCTAGCCACCATTATTTTATTTAATTAAATTAATAAAATTAAGTATAAGATAATACCAAAGGATTTTTACAAGTTTAAGTCTAATTTTTTTTTTACTTGAAAGAATATACTAAAAAAAACCTATTATTGAGTAGTGAATCATTTTGATGTGATCCATATGATCATTAATGAACCTGCAAATGACATGTTAGTCGTTTTCTATTGGCGATCAATGAAAGAGAAGGTACTTAATTACTTAGTTCATCATTTCTTTATTAATAGTTTTGCTGCATTCCAAATAACATTTTGTTATTTCCTTATACTAGTAGTGAAAAAATGGTTATATTTTGTTTCCATGCCTTTTTTAACTTATCGATTCTATGATATGCGCAAAGGACAACGATTTTTATAAGTAAAGGTTGGCACTTACAATTGTAATCACAATCCATGGTAGCTAACCTGGCCTGTTCGTTAATTCCTTAATATATACTCGATGAATCCATGGTATTTGATTGGAAATTCCTTAATATATACTCGATAAAACATATATATAGTCGAAAGTTTTATCAAGAAAATAGCTACGAAAATAATAGCTTAATTTACATTAGATAAACAAGTAGAGGAAAGGAAAATAAGAAATAGAAAAAAAAAAACACAAAAGCTGCTACATAAAACTTGAGAGCGCAACAATTAAAGAAATAAAAAACACATAAGAAATCAACTTCTCTCTACCGAACATTCTCTATATTAAGCTTCAAAAAGTTAATATCAAGTCTCAGCAATAAAATAATACCTTAATACCATGAAGAAATAAATTTGAAATTTAAGGCAGCGTGATTAAAAATGATATCATTTTAGTTAAGCTAAAGATTCCACATAAAGCATGAAAAACAAAAAATTACCATAAAAGATTCTGCTTCCAGCCTTTAACCACAGAAGTGGAGATGCTATGTTAATAATGGGGATGGAGGAACATGCAAGATAAAAGGAAGTTTACTGTGCACCTGTGGATATAGCATAATGTATCATATCCCCTCCTTAGAACTTCGAAGTTAAATATACTTGGGCTAAAATAGTACAGGATGGATGATTTCCTATGAATCATTATGCATTTTAACCCATGCGTAAATGTAGAATTTTTAGTGAACCTTGAGTTAACGATCTCTCTCTGATTCTTGTGGGTATATAGGAGTGCAAGACTCTCGTAAGATTAAAGTAGGATTTTTTGATATTATGATAGTAATTATTTTTTAAATTATATTTTGTTTAGAAATGTATTAAAATAATATTTTATTTTTAATTTTTAAAATTTATTTTTAATATCAACCCATTAAAATTATCCAAAAACACTAAAAAAAAAACATACACAACTTAAAAGTCAAAGAGTGGTTCTAAATGTGTGAGCACATTTATTGCAGGAACTGCTAATCTCTTTGGATAGGTGAGTAAAAAAGTAAGTTCATGTAACTGGTGTGTTTGATAATATAGTAGAAGATGTTTGTTTTTTTAAAAAAATTTTACATTAATACATTATAATCATAATTTAATATGTTTTCAATAAAAATACCTTAAAAAGCAGCTCAAACCATGAAAACAAGCACCGATTCAAAAGCCTAGGTCACCAGATCACGTTCATGTCCAGACTCTGTGGGTGCTCCCGGGGGGGTGGTAGAAACAGTGTTTATGGCGACCAAAAAATTAGTCACAAAAAACAGTTGTTTTTGTAGTGGATATGTATATAAAGTATTGAGTACACAATCGTTAATCATTAGACTAGTTCCTGTGTTTTCAAAGGACATGCTGATATATTCTACATTGTTCATCACACCATGTAAACTCATTTACATGAACACGAACAATTAACATTGATTCTCCAAAAAAAGAAAAATAATAATTCAAAGCTAACAGTACCGTACCGTCATATATGGATATACAATATGAGCTAGACATCAATCGCAACTCTTGATCTCCCACGCCGAATCACGCATGTCTAAGAAATTACAAGGCCATTTTCTGAAGGACATGAATTCCCACAAAGGAGCAGGGTTCCATGCATATAGTTGCTTCATCATCCCCTAAAATATAGCAAGTGTACATAAATAAAAGATGATTATCACCTTGGCAAGACAAAAACATGTGAAGTCTAGCAGTACTCTCCATAAATACATGGCACGAAAAATCTAATTAAAACATGAATACGAACACGTACAGTACTAAATACATGTTGTTTCTTGAATAAAATGTGTTTATATAGCTAGCCATGATACAAGAAAGGTGTGTTTATTAATCTCTTATTGTATATTACGTACGTAATTAAGGTAATGTATAACCAGAAGAAATTAAGAAAAGCCTATATATTACTTACCTATCATGATCTAGATGCATTTGCATTGCCTGGTTCTCGAATTTTGTAGGCCTTGTCAAACCACTTATAGCTGGAGTGTGCCCAAAGAACAAGGCAACATGACCCATAAGCTTATCCTTCCTTGAAAATGTTGTACCACATGAGCATAGCCACTTGAGATCCCCACAGTGCTTCTCATGAGTCCGTAGATCAGACAGCACCGAGAATTGCTTCCTATTGCAACGCTTGCAAACATACATCTTGGGGCAATGGCTCCTCTTGTAATGATTTTTTACACAAATCATGGATTTCAGTGGCTGGAACTTGGCGTGTTTCCTGTTCCACCTACACCCTTCATGTGGACACGAATATTTTCTAGGCAATTTCATTGCAGCTTCTTTATTTTCTGGCGTTGCAGTTGGGTTGTTCTTCATCGGATTGCTCAAAGCTGCAGTAGTCTTGTATTCATCACCATGGGCTCTCATATGCATCCTCAAATTAGCATCACGCTTGAACCCTTTGCCACATACTTGGCAATAATGAGTATACTTGGCTAATAAATCGGCTGCATCCAATTCGATGATATCATAATTCTTTGGTGATTGCCCTTGTAAAATACCTTCACCCCCTTGAGACAATATTTCTCTCCTAATATCAACCCTATTATTGCTGGTAACATGGATTCCTCGAATATTCTCATTAGTATTACAGTTGTCATTATAGTTATCACTGCACCAGTCAAAAGATTCGGGAGAGAAGAAGCTTTGCCCTCTTTCTTGGCCGATGTTACCAGCATGGTTGCCACCAAAATTTGGTTGTGATAACAAGGAACTTTCTTCAACCTTGCGGCCACGCGGCTGGTGCAAGTCATTTGTGTTGATATTGTTGCCTGAAATATCTTTACCAATACCCATCTGTTGGCACGTGAACATCACTGAAGATGCAGCGACAATTATTTCTTGAATCATGGTGCTCATGTTGGCTAAAGCTACCGAAGTTGACTTATCATTAGGCTGGCTATGATCAGGTGCGATAAGGATGCTGATCAACGACTCCACTTGATGGACCTTGTCTTTGAGAAGGGAGAGATTGTAGAGAAGAGAATTTGAATGAGCCTCTGAGCTGGAACTTGCTTCAAGAGTTGAAGAAACGACATCTTCTGTCACAGCTTGATACATATGCAAGCCTTGTGAGGAGGCACTAGGGAAGCAAGAAGAGTCCCCTGAAATCATTTTCAAGAAAACCTAATTGCTTTTCTTCACCTATCTACCTCTAGTATCTAACCTTTCTAGATTGGATCATGGATCCCTTTAGGAAAATGTTTGTTATTGAACAACAGGGATTATATAAAGACAAAGGGCTAATTAAGCTGCAAGTCAATGTGAGCATTAGATTCATCCCCACGTAAGACCTCCCTCATATCTTACCACTCTCACATTGAGACAACCTAAGAAAGAGGTTAAGAGAAGTTGGCTTGTAATTTGTATTAAAATATAGTAGTGATGTAGAACTCACTTACTTCGAATATGAACTTTCTATTATATATATCTCTTACATGTTGACATTCGATTTCTTTGCTATACTAGTTATCATATTAGATTGCGTTATCTCATTATCATTTTTTTTTCCAAAGACTAAATTAACCGATTAAAAAAGTCTTGGCGTCAACCTTCACGCATGAGTTGACATGTTCAAATTAAAATTAATGGGGTGTGAGCGCATAATTATCTTCACTAGATAGCTAGCTAGCTAGAGCAACTCTCTTTCATAACTTTGTGCCATCTAACGTTATCCCATCCCACGGGCAAATGAAAATTTAGTAGTAATTAACAACATATATTAGCTGGGCAAAACCACCTCTTAATTAGCTAGCAACGCAAGTGGCCGCATTTTGTCTCCCTTTAACCATGCACTCGAAAATAAGGTTTGCAATTTTTATTTTATGCTGGTTGTTTTTTAATTACAGCCATGAATACAATAAGCAAGCTACTAGATCGAGACATTTGTTTCTGTCATTCCATTTCACGCGGTTAACTACTTGGTGTGTACTTTAGCCTCCTCCTCCTCTCTCTCTCTCTCTCTCTCTCTCTCTCTCTCTCTCTATATATATATATATATATATATATATATATATATAAAATGAACTAAATTTTTGATGATATCTTAAAATCCAAGATATATAAATAAAAAATTATTTAATGTTTAGGATAAAGATTAATCAATATGTCCAAGTATTTGAATTTAATTTTAATCTAAGGAACTCGAGGCTTATGATAGAAGTTTGAGTGCTTGCAAAAATAGTTCTAATTAGGAAATTTAAAGACCCTCTGATAATAAAGTCAATATATTTATGGAAAATGTATTAAATGACTTAGGGTAGTAAATAATTTAAAAGAGTTTTAAATTCAAGGAACAATAATGTTTACTCTTGAGTTTTAAGTTGCTAATGCTCTGAAATTTATATATCTTTATCTTAAGAGATTAAAAAGTTCTGAAATTTTACCTGGATGGTTCTAAGGGTATTTATACCCCCTGAACCTTGTCTTTTTAGAGAAGGGAAGGATTGAAAAACCCTTTACTTTTAGTGATATTAATGGGATATAAATTTCTCTTACATATTATTAATGAGATATTAAGTATGGCAGGTCCCTTAAGAGACCTTGTATAGACCTATGAGTATACACATGACGGTTTAACATGTCTTTTATACATTGATTGTAGAGGATCGTCCATAATCAGACATATAGTCTTAACACTTAGACATTACCAAGTTATTTGGGTTTGACATGCTCGCAAGACCCACGTTATATTAGGCTTGGCTGATTGCCCATGTTACCTTGGGTGTGGCTAACTACCAAGCTTAAGTTCTTTAGGTCTGACATGTTTGTCTGACCCACATTACTCTAGGCTTGACTGACTGCCAAGGCTAAGTACTTTGAGTCTGACATGTTCCCTAGACCCATTTTATTCAAGATGATTAAAATTTTTATAAAAATCTTAACCAAAAAGTTAACTCATCAGTTTCCCTCAAACCTTTAATGTGTAATTGCATTAGAGGCTTAAGAGATTTTGAGGGAGACAATTGGGCAGTAGATGTCTTGTCGCCTTTTGAGAAGAGACAATGAGGCATTGTAGGCCTAAAAATATTTCTAGAGAAAAGAAAAAGGTTTTTGGAAATAACACTTGACGGCGTGCAATAAATATTTTAGGTTTTTGACCTTCCTAGGGTTATAGATGAGGTGTTATATGTCTTGCATTCTAGTATTTTTTGAATTAAAAATTCCTAATATTTTATAAAAAGAGAGCAATTTGACAGTAGAGAGGAATTCATTGTCTAGTTAAACTAGATTTTCTTTCCTTGTGATTTCATAAAACCTTCTTCAATTTTTTCTTCCTTTTACTATCATGACTTCTAGAAAAGGAAAAGGAAACATGTCTCCTGAAGGTGATTTCAATTTAAGCTTTGAAACTGAAACCACTCGTCGCAAATCTCTAGCCATAAGAATTGGCCCTAGATCTGAGAGGGATGGTGCCTAACCTTCTTCTGCTAGAAGAAGAAATGATGATATTCCCCATGAGGTTTCAAGCGTAATGAGACAACTAAGATTGCCTAAGACTCTTGTGGATAAAATACAGAGTTTAATGACTTGGGACTATGTATCGTTGGCTAATGCTAATCAGCTAGGAGATTATACAATAATTATCCTTGAACCTGGTGACCGTATCTCTCAGGTCACCAGCAAATATGATGGGGGTGATATTATCATTATAACCCCCATATGTTTATTTGAATACTCATTTCCTTTACAAGGATTTGTAAGGGATTTTCTGAGGTATTACAACCTCAATCCTGCTCAAATTCATCCTAATAGATGGACCATTTTATCCTTATTTAAAAAATTATTGAGGATTTTGAATGAGGAGCCTACGATCAAGGTATTTAAGCATTGTTATACCTTGATCAGTAGCACTGAATGAGGGCCTTTAATCCCTTAGTTTTTTTTCACTTTCATCAATAGATGAAATGGACCAATGAAAAGTACCATGAAGGGAAGGTCCTCTCGATAAAAAAAGTGGAGGTAATGAGGTATACTATTGGAGGACAATAACCAGACCTCAAGATGGGTATAACCCAATCTGAGGCTGTACCCACTACTGGAGGACACCTTCAGCAGGTGTAAATGAAAAGCCTTTCTTGGTTTTAGAGGAGGAAAGGGTTTGTAACAGATTGGACAACCTTTATACTGAATATGATATCAGTTGTATGGCTAAAGGCCTATATGGTGTTCCAAGTAATTTTGCTTTCATATGTTTTTTTTTATTTCAATACCTTTTATTTCTTGACTGTTTTTTTACAGGGTTTTTACCTGAGACTATCGTGATCCGAATTCAATGGGTCTGCCTCATTTATGCCAAGTTACGTGTCTACACCCTCTCTTATTGGCGACTCCTCTTCTGAAGAAAGTCAACCATTAGAGCAAAGAGAAAGGGTTAGGTCTTCTATTTAAATAAACATTGAGGAGATCTCCAAAGTCCAAGTTCAAGCTAAGGATGTTCCTGAAGACATTCTTGTAACTGACCTCCCTACTAATGAGGTTTGTCAAGAGGCAGATGGGAGGGGGGTCTTGCTCTCCTCTATCAGGAGGTCTTAGGATACCATCACCAACTTTGATCATTCTAAAGGCCATTTCTTATTGGAAAAGAAGGAGAGTCTTTATCCTTTCAGATTCTGATGTGGAGATCATCCCCCCTTTATATAGTGTTCTTACTCCTACAAGTCCAGTTTACTTGTTTCTCGAGTCTTCCAATTAAGCTCCTCTACCCTTTAGGGTGGAGGACATCTTCTCCAATCTCAAGTTGGACAACAACCCCATATGTTTCTCCATTCTAAGTGAGAAAAAAAGGGATAGTGAAGACTATTCTTTAGGGGAGGTCCATATTGAGACTTGGTGGGTTGAACATGATGGAGACATTAAAAAAACTCCCCACCTTTCCTTCTAAATGGAAGGACTGATAGACCCAAGCTTCCAGTGCCATCTGGCCATTACTGGATATATGGCTTTTCAAGTATGATAACTAATTATTATTATTATTATTATTATTATTTATGCTATTTTGAAAGATAATTTATATTATCTCTTTTGTTGTTTAGACCTTCATGACGTGTGCCTTTTCCAAGAGTAGGTGGGCTGAGGAGAGAAGGGTCATGGAGGAGGCCATTAAGTAGTATCGTGTTGATATGTCTGAAGTGCACAGACTTTGATAAGAAAAGGTTGCTTAAGATATTGAAATGGACTATCTTAGGACTGAGTATTCCAGGCTGCAAGGGCAGATGGGAGCTTAGACCTATACCTTAGAGTCAACTAAACAATAATTGGCGGAGGCTTACAGTTGCATTGACCTTCTAGAGAGAGGGATGACTAACTTTGAGAAAGGTAACTGAGCTTAAAGGGGCAATGAACACCTTAAGAAAAGAGATAAAGATAGCCATGAAGAAGGTTCATAACTTCCGTGTGAGAATAGAAAACCTAAAGAACTCCTCTCAAGCTTTTTGGTTTGAATATGGGGAGTCTGTGTCTCTAATGAAGACAATAAATGACAAGCTCTTCTTGGCCATGTCAAACTTGTGTTTCTCCAACCTACCTAGAGGGATACAAGTTGATTTTAGCAAGAGTTTCTCGGATGACCAAGTCTGGGACTTTGTTGATGTCTTCCCAATTAGAATTGCCTCAGCTAGGAATAAAGTTTATTTGGCCCAGGAACCTGGCTTGAAGATGTAGGGTCCTTTGGGGTTATTTGTTTTTTTTTTTAATTACAATGTATTGAATACTATAACTTTTCAAGCCTTGAATTTGGTTATAAGGCTTATGTTTTATATTTTGGATTTTAAAATTTATGATACATCACTTACATATGATACATTACTTACATCATTATTGTATTTAAGTACGATAACATGTTGTGTTAAGCGTCTAAATAGGTCTAACACCCACTGTTAAAAAATAGATCTCCAATACTTAGAAAAATTCTTATGAAAATGTTACTAGCATGCTTATAAACTTTTTAAAAATATTAATTATAGAAATTCATGGTAAAGTTTTTAATATTTTTGTGTCTCCCCTCCCCTCCACACACATACACTTCTCATTTTACAGTACAAATACATATTATCCTTTTGTTTTGTAATATTATTTTATTTAAAATTTACGTTATATATATATATATGTATATATATAAAGACCCCTTTTGTCATAATTAGTATAATCGAGCTTGAGTTTACGAAAACGAATTAAACGAGTCAAGTTTTTGCATAATAGAGCTTTACGTAGCTTAATTCTGTGCAACCTATTCAAATTAATACCATGAATTCGGTTAGGCTTTTAAGCTAGTGTGTGCGAAAGAACTATACATTGCTAAGGTTTTTTTAAGCAATAAATTGCATTACAACACAAAAAAAAGAGAGGCCAAAAAGGCTATAAATTACATTACATAACAAAGGGTTTTTGTTTTATAAGCAAAACATTGCATTACAACATTAAACAAAAAGGTGAAAAGAGCTACAAATTACATTACATAGCTAATAGCTTGTTTATTATCATTGTCCTTTTTTAATTTCTAATATTATAAAAAAATAAAGAATAAAGAATAATGGTAGAGATACTAACACATTGGAGACATAAAAGAATGATAAAATTTAATATAGATATTCAAAGCATAGAATAAAAACAAGGACCAACAATTATAAAAAGAAAGAAAAAAAGAAACAATATTGTATTATAGTTAGTTGGTAATTAAGCATTATCTACCATTTTCTAACTTAAACATAGGTAAGGTTCAAGATAACTCTGTTATAAAAAACTCAATTACAATTGTTTAGGTTTAATATTCTTCACCAATTATCGAGAAAATTATAAATGATTACAATGTGTATAATATGATCTCTAAATAAAACTCATGCATGTATAAAAAAGTCAAAACTTTTTTAAGGAAAGCTACTAGCATGCTTACAAGCTTAAAAAAATAATTAATTATATAAATTCTTAGTGCTTAAGCATAAATGTGAAGGAAGCAATATATATTGTTTAATGACATTTACTTGTTAAAGTACTTAGAATATAATTCATATAAAAATTTGGTATTGTCAAATATTAAATATTTATCTTTAAAATTTTATTACTCGTTATTTAATGCAAACAAAATGATTGCAATCAGCTTTTCAGGATTCTAATACAACAACCTTATTTAGTTGCACTTTTAAATAAGGTTCACAAACTAAAAAAAAGAAATGACTGCAAATCTCTCAACAGAGATCAAAAACCTAAGCTCTAGAATAGAAAAAAAAAAGGACAAAAACTAAGCAAAACTAGAAGCAAAAGAAGATGAGAAAATAATAGAGAATAAAACAAATAAAATATTGCTAAGTGTGCAAAATATCTCTCATTCAACCCTTTTTATACTGAAGTTTGGAATCAAAACTGACACATAATTAATTTCCATCATTTTGCTTTAATTATTCATAATAAACAAACAAAAAATCTAATAGTTTTTTATAAACCAAAATTTTTTACTTAACAATGTTATGGAAGTGGAATGTTACTATTTAGATTGTTCATTCATAGGTTGACTAAACAAAATATGCTGACAAAAGATAATTATTTATGGCAAAAAAAATTATTTTACAACATATCTTAGTCAAAGCATGGATCTAGAATGTATATGTAGCTTAAGCTCAAAACCTACTTTTTATAGGACTTGTTCTCTTTAAGCTCAAATTCAATCTAACAAACTCCTTTTCTCTCTCTTTATAAATCCAAGTGATAAAAATCTCACTCTATCTTTTCCTTTCCTTGTATTATTTTAAAAATCCAATCCCGCTCTACCTTATTTCATGCTTCCCTCCATTCAAACATAGTTTAAATCTTCAAACTTTTACTGTGTCGGGTGAGATATAAAGACATTGGAGAATGCTATATTTTTAAAATTTACTAAAAAAATTATGAAACTTTTGTAAGGAATTATATTTCAACTTACATTAATGTCTCTCTTTTTATATATTAAAAAGATTTAATTTCTAGTTTTTCTCTTTATAACAAAAAAATTCATTAAACCTTCTAATAAAAAAAAACAGTCATAGTTTCTTCTAATTCTTTGCCCTTTTCTTTATTTGTTTTTGTATGAACAACCAATTCAAGTTAGCTCCATTGTTATTAAATTTGACTTAACTCAGTGGGTCAACTTGATAAACTGTAGACCTGACCCTTATCACAAGCTGAGTTTCAAATTAAACTGAATGGGTGTTAATTCAATGTGATCTAATTTGACCTGAAGAGTCAACCAATAACCTAATGAAAAACGAGCTTGATAATTTTTTTAAATTGTTTTTCAAAACAATGTCATTTTAATATTTTTTTAATAGTGGTCATCTATAATTTCATTAATTGAGAAAGCTTTAATATTTCTTCAACCAATTTGCTATGAATTTAGGATGAGATAACTAGAGGTGATTTTCTAAAATCAATTCAATGTTACATACATGAAACTGAAGCAATGAAAGAAGAAGCTAGTCATGAAATAAGAACTTTAATAGATAAGACATGAAAAAAGAATTGGTTTATATCTACTTTGCCTCTTACCGGTGCAGAAGATACCTTTACATAAATCTTCTTACCGGCACGTCTTAAATTAAAATTTTGAGTATAAAAAGAAATTGAGTCTTACAAATATAGACATATTAAATTTAAAAGTTAAGATTAATTAAAGCATAAATTCTTCAAGGAACAACATTTATTCCTTTTTCCTTGAGAGCATCATAGGCCATTTCATGGACAGATTTATAGAGTGTGAAAAAGACACCTTCATATAATATAGCAAGTTGGTCCATTACATTAATTCTTATATGAAATCCCATTCATTTTAAGATTTAACATTTGCATTCGCGCTGATCTTGTTAAAGAAGCATGTGAAATGTACAAAAAGTATTATTAGTTGTTGAACTCTAAACATCTATGAATAGCTCAAGTTCATTCAATGTACCATAAACATTATAAGCATCATTTATGGTTATTACTAACACCTCCTCTAGACTTTTATATCACCACCTAACACAAACCACAAAAAGCCAAAAAACTTTTAATATTCTCAAATGGACACTTGTAGAATTTTAAAAAGTTTAAACATAAAACCTCACTAATATGTAAGTTACCAATAAAAACATTAAAAGAACCTGAATATTGAGAAATGGGTCTTAAAGTTGAAAATAAGTTAAAGATCTTACAGATATAGTAATATGTTACCTCTGGTTTCTTGTTTTTAGGATTATAAACATCCTCCTTGTTAACCTAATCTTTAGGTTACCATTCAGTGGAGATGTTATATTGTCATCAAAACATATCAATATAGACCACTGAAACTTGAAAAAAAAAACAAAATGCATAGATAAAACAACAATAATTACTGAGAAAAAACAAAAACCTAGAAACAAAATAGGGACCCAAAAATTAAATGAGGTATGCAAATCTTATATTCTCATCCAACCTCAACCCTTTAAAAATAACTTAAAGAGCTTAGAGTTACAGACCTGTAAAAAGCAGCCTAGAAGACGAAGCAACCATAAAACCAACTATCCCACAAAAGCTTGCATAACAAAGAACAAAGAAAGAAATGAGAAAAATATGCAAGCCAACTATTTAGTAACAAAAACCATCCCAAAAAGAAAAGCTTATATGCCCTCTTAGAAACCTAAGATAACCCAATTCCAAAAGAAAAGATAAAAGATAAAAAAAATAGTAAGCAAGACTCCCTCACCATAAACATCCGAATCAATATCAGATAGGACTGATATGAGTAAGTTGGAAAGGACAAACAAAAAGAGAAATTTGAAAGCTAACAAAACCAGAAAAGTAGAAGCAACTTATCTGACAATAACCTTACCAAATCAAAAGAGGGAGAAGATATATGAGATAACAATCAACCTAACCAACCAGTTATAAACCAACCGCACACTCAAATCCTAAAACAAATCTCTCACTCTCCTAATAAGTTGATTAGGGTAAAGGTCATGGCAAATTGGTTATGCGTTTAATGTACAATTATGACACATCCACTCACTAAACTAGAAACAGGCCAAAACCCAACCATAAACCATCATTCATGCCTAGTCACTTTGTAAATGCTTTTTATACAACAATAATGAATCACTAATTCATGTCCATGACCACCCAAGCTGTAAAAGCTAAGGTGCAACACCATAAATTGATCAAAATCCAAAAAAGTGTTACAAATGTCATGAATGAAGCAATTATGATTGTGAGAAGGCATGAAAAGAACTGCGAGAACTTGAAATAAATCACAAGAGTTACTGCTTGAATCCACAGTGGAGTGCCTCATAAGCTGCAAGAATTTCTTTATCTCTTTTAGTTTTTTTGGCTCATGTCAAGCCACAAGTTGTCTTATTTTTTTATGCTAGAAAGTTAAAAATTTAATTTATAGTGGTTGAAACACTTTTCAAATACTTAAATGGTGACATAATGCACGACATATGTTTTTTAAAAGGTATGGAGACAATGACACACTAGATTGACTCAGACCAACCATGGTTGCCCTATGAAACCCACAACATGGGTATGAGATAATGATAAAACCATGGAACCCACAATGAAAAAAAATAGAAAGCCCAATTACAATGAACCAAATATTGAAGGCCAAAAGTGATTTTTTATATATAACTTGAGTAAATCTATACTAGTGATTGGCACAACGCCTTAGGGTGGGATAAGTTTCTCAACCTTTAAAAGAGAAAAGTTAAGGCAATGCTAGGATTTTCAAATAAGTAAAAGAAATTCGAGACTCGGGTCATTGAGTTGATTGAGTTCAATAAGTTATATATATATAACCCCAATTTAATAATATGAAAAAAAAAACAAGCAATTTAAATTTGAATGATAGAATTAGAAAAAAAAATAGCAATAATTTTTTTGTTAATTAACTATCTAACCCTCACTCCATTGTGGGTTGTAAATTTTTTTCCAAAAACATTCTGAGTATGCATGCTACTTGAATTAATTTTTTTACATTAAAAAATTCAAAATATGAATTAAAAAGCCTATACAAGCATTTAATTAAATAAATCGATAACCTTCTATGTAAAGAAATGAAAAAAAGACGTTAACAATAACCAAAAGGAAAATTGAAAAAAATTAAGAGATGAATATAAATCAAGATATTCAATCACACAAAATAAAATATTTACCTGATTGTGTTTACTGAACTTGTTTATTTAAATCAATAAAAGATAAACTCACACACTAAAAACCTATGACCTATAAGATAAACACAAATAAAATTGACTAGATAAACTCACACCTTAAAAAAAATCACTCAAGGCCAAACACATCAACAATATTATTTAAAAATGATTATTTTTTTATTTTTAAAAATAAAGTTCATTTGTATAAAACAAAAAAAATATAGATGAATTAGAATAATATCTTGAAACATCAAACACAAATAAAGCAATTGAAAAAAAACCTTATATTCAAAAAAGACAAGCAAACCCTGTGACCTAGGTCATGAGACCAGGAGAAACCCATATAAAAAAAATTGAAAATAATCAAAAAACCAATTTTTTTTAAAAAAAACCAATGCAAAATATTAGGATCGTGCGAAGCCAAGTCCCTAACAATTCAAATGTCGAAAGATGAAATTAGAAAAAAAAATCAATTACACAAAATGATCTAAAAAATAAATGTGAAAATAAAGAAAAAATTAATTAGAGGGCAAATAAAAAATTTCAATTGGAGAGTTAAATGAAATTGAAAAATAGCTTTAACAAAAGGAAAAATAAATCAAAAGAATAAAGGTCAAATTGAAAAAAACAAAACAACAAATTTTTTTATTAAAGGATGAAATTAAAAGCTAAAAATACTTTAATAAAAGGACAGGAAAAAATAGAAATCAAAAGAATAAGGACTACAATGAAAAACAAAACATATGAGAAATTATAATTGAATGACTAAATTGAAGAAAAACTTCTATAAAAGAAATAAGAATGAAATAACAAATTAAAAGAATGGAGACTGAAATTGAAAAAAAAAAAGACAATCGTGCACTTTACCTAGAAGGAGAGAGAGAAAAAAAAATACCATCAATGACAATTTGACCATTGTACGCCGCCACATGCTATACCATATGGAACATGACAAGATAACTCATAAATAAAGATGGTGGAAGATCAGGTTTAGCCACTAAGTGGCATTACATATACTGCTTGAATGACATGAACACTACCTACTTGCTCACACGACTCTTTTTATTAAAAAAATAAAAAATTAATATAAAAATACTAAAATACCCAACTACCCTAGTAATTACCCAATAAAACTCATGTGAAAGTACAAAAATATAAAATGCAAAGCTTATATGTACTTTAATTGTACATGGATTATAGATAATAATAAAAAAAAAACTCTTATCCAACAACATGATACTCTTCAACAATTTTTTAATGATCGATAGATTAATAGAAAAATCAAAACAAGCTTAAAGCTTTTTTTTTTTTTAATTCCTGCATAGAACAAAAGGATTATTTTACAACAGCAATCAACTGTTTCGATTGCCACGCCCTGGTAATAATAACTTTGATCAAGTCATGAACAAAATGTTTTCTTCTTACATTTGATTAGAATATCGTACCGTGGGTGCTGCTGTCATGAAAGATACTCTCACATCATTTCTTATGTGAAAGTGGAATCTTGAATTTTATCCTTATCATGGATCATGGGAAGAAGAAATCAGCGAACAAAAACTATTATTCTTTTGCTATCATGTTGCTGTGAGATCTTGGAGGAGAACGCAGGCAGCCGCCACCAGCATCACCAGGATGCTGCCTTTTCTAATCTCGAAGAACTCTTGAGGCTTTATATGAGCAGGCTCTATGTGTTTGAATCTTTCTAATTTTCTTCATGCGATAGACTTAATTATTCCAGGATTTATAGGGACCATTCAAGTTCTGCCTTGCCTTGACTCTTTCATTGCCTAATTAAAACATGTCATAATAATAATAATAATAATTAAGTCAACGAATAACTAGACTGCTCGTAGCAGTTGCTTTGCCGAAGTCATGCTTCACTAGAATTATAAGATTTTCATTTATTCGACCACACGCAAAACTATATTATTAAAATATAATTCTAATTTATTTGGAATGTGCGTGTGCGTGTGCGTGTGAGAAGATTATTGAATCTTAAAATTAAAAAAAAAAATAGTTTACCCTTATAATGATTTGACTTCTCGCAAAATTATAAATAAGGACCAATTTGAACCTAAATTATATATAGGGATCAATTTGAAAAAATGTCAAGAGGAATGAACGGTACAAAAACGAAACAAGGGCATCAACGCAATTCGGAGAAGGAATCCGTAGCATTGTAGTTTATATCCACACAAAGAGGACTAAAACAGCCAAAAAAAGGCACAAACTTGGAGAGGAGGTTCTTTTGTGTCAAAACAGTACACGAGCTGAGCACGAGAGCCCAACGGATAAGACCAGGGAAACGAAGAGCACAGCCGGTTTTTTGTGTCGGAAAATGGCATCACCATTTACAGCGGCAACAAGTCTTTCATGCACTTCTCCTTCTTGGCTTCACGGTTTTGTCGGACCCACAAATGAAATCTCCAAGTTCCCAGACAAAAGAATACCTATGTTGGTTTTAGCTCAGAAGAAAGCCAAAAAGACAAGAAAGGTAACAATCAAATTACACAATCTGAATTGGGTTCTTGTAATGTTCTCTCACACTGTGTTTTCTTGAAAGAAAGATTCAATCTTGGTTTGTTTTTTATGGCTACCAAAGAGAGAGTCTCGTTGGTTTTAGTCTTTTAATGGGGTTTTGTGCATTGCTGTTATTGTTGTTGTGTTAGATAATATTGAAAGAGGATGTGACAGATTTGGGAAAGAAAGGGCAACTAGTTGATGTCAAGGCTGGCTTTTACAGGAATTTTCTGCTGCCTACAGGCAAGGCTCAGATTGTCACTCCTGGTTTACTCAAGTAAGGTTTAATTTGACCAATATACATTGATTTTCTTATGTCTTAATTTTTGTGTTGATTATATTAGTGCCTTGAGAGAAACTTATCATCCATTTGTTGGAGAAAATAACATTTTCTCAATTCGAATGAGATATTGGTGGCTTAAATATAGTATTCAACCCATGAACATGCTATGCAGTAGGTGGCCTGTGCAGATGTTTAAGCTGGAATATCCCTCTGAAAATGAGATGGTGCTACTCAAAATATGGAATTTATAATAATTCATTGTAATACTCATTCATCTATACCTGACAGGGAGACATTGTTTTTGGCTAACCTGACTCCCCATATCGATGATCTGATAGCAAAAAGCCTCCGGTGACTTAACAAGCATCTCTTTAACTACTAAACATCCATTATCTTGCATGACAAACTTTGTCCAACTGATGCTCCTTCTCGTGACAACTGTGGATGGTAAAACATACACACAACACAACTATGGAAACTATAACTTGAGTGGACTTTTGAGAAATCATTAGAATTTGTGATTTTCGTAATTCAGTTGGTGGAGGAGGAAGACCAATGTAGGTGACTTCAGTTAATGGGGATCGAAGTATAGTTAAGCTGAGCTTTGTGGTTCCTTTTATCTTCTTCCATGTTCATTTTTGGAGAGAAACAGGGAAAAAAAAAAAACCATGATCATTCCCACAAATGAAGTGTACTTAGTTTCTTTTAACCCTTCTCATAACACTTCTTAGAGGAATAGTGATTTATTTCCCTGTCAGCATCGATGGGTATTCAGCAGGCATTGTGGATGAGCATCATTGTCATGCTTGGATCTTTTTTCTTTTTTGATTGCATCCACTAGTAAATTACCTTGGAAGTTTAATTGGAGCCTTCTGGAAACGTTTGTAGTTGAGAGGTTCAAAAGTATTACCCATGGAGATGAATCTACAGATTGAGCCTATATGCAAGAGCTTTAGATTCAGCTTGCACATCATAAGAATTCAAGTTTTGCATGAAGTTTATGTTTATTGAAATTTCCTGATGACAAGTATATATGTTAAATTTTGTATGTTTTAAGACTATTTATTTCCTGATCCAATATTAATTTGATTGCACTCTCTTGATTTCCAGGGAAATGCGGATGGAAGAGGAAAGAATTGAGGCTGAGAAAAAACGGGTAATGAAATGCTGCACATATCTGTCACTATTAATTGTCTATCTTGTGTGCCTTTTCTTTTAATTGCTATCATTCTGCAGGTAAAAGAAGAGGCACAGCAGCTGGCACTCATATTTGAAACTGTTGGAGCATTCAAGGTCAAGCGCAAAGGGGGAAAGGGAAGACAGATATTTGGGACGTGAGTTGAATCCAGAGCAACCTTTTGTTTCTTATGTTATGCATGGTTCATTTTCTGCATATGGTGTCTAAATGAATGTATTTTGGCAGTGTAACTGCTCAAGATCTTGTTGATATAATCAAGGCACAGATTCAGAGGTACTGTTTTCCACTCTATGCAGATTTAACACCATGCAGACACTTGCCACTATCATGAACATTGTAAATTGAGCCTGGAAACTTATTAGTAACTCAGGAAACATATGCATTTCTTTTGTCAAATTCTTAAGATAGGTTCTGCAGTGATGCAAATTTTTCATGAACCTTAGAATAATGATTATAATTATATGTGCTATTTTGTAATTGAGGACACTACAGCCACTGCCCTTCTTTCAGCCAAAAAAAGCAACGTCTTACATGTTATTTCAAGTGTTGAATTCTAAATGTTTGTCTCCTTTTAGAAAATGCAAACATGTGAACAAGTCCACACTATGCTCAGTTTGATTCCATTATGAGAGAAGATATTATTAAGAATTATGATGTCCTGAAACCAAGGGTTAGAGGAAATAACACTTTGAAATGTAATCCAGAAAGACAGTCCTTCAATACCTTTATTGGTCACTTTCAATTTGCTGGCCATTCCATTGGAACTTTCAAATATACACCATATGAGCTCAAAATAGTATTGAGGTGTAAGATATGGGATGTATTTTTTTCATGTTATGCATGCAATCTGTATCTTTTTTAATCCTCTGGTAGTATTTTGCCAATATTTTAGCTATCAAGATACAAATAGAGTGTTCTTAACCCAATGACAGTTCAGTTCGCACCAGGCATATGTGCACATGAAGGTGTCTTTATCGGTGGGATGGCATGCACATACATACACGTATACACATACTCGTCTTTCCCTTCCATGCCCCTGTTTTTTGCTTATTGATTTCTTCATTGATCCGTAGGGATGTGGACAAGCGGATTGTTTCTCTTCCAGATATCAGGGAAACAGGAGAATACATTGCTGAACTTAAGCTTCACCCAGAAGTTACTGCTCAAGTGAGGTTGAATGTCTATGCTAACTAAGGGCAAGCAACTTTTGGAGCCACTCTTTGAATGGGGACTATACATGTGAACAACTAGCATCAGTAAGGTATGTGAGCATCATCTCCTTGTTAAAATCATTCGAATAGAGGAAATAGTTTCGTAATCATATCTTTAAGCCTCCTTGCTATGGATCCCTGCAATCTGAATACCTAACAATATTTGGTGTCTAAATTCCACAATTTCTTATTAAGTGTATAGTGAACTTGTTGATTCCCTTGCGATTCAATCTCATGCCTCTTAGGATTCAACTCGAGCTCACATGTCAAATAAAAGATATTCAGGCTTTTAAATTTCGACCTTAGATGAGGAATTCGGTTGTTCTATATTTCATTTTACTTTTTGTAGATGTAATTTTGAAAAACAAGTCATTAGATAAATAACAGTTCTATTGTTCAGCAGCCCAAGAAGAAAAAAGATAGGTATTACCAAAATGTAAGACAAAAGTAGTTGAAAAAAAAATAGCAGCCCGGATCCTCACATATTGTAATGTGCCAGGCTGTCTTTATGTCGCCTTTAGAGTTTCAAACTTATTTAGCCTGATCAAGACTACTCAACAATTCTAGGGGGGAAAAAATTCTTTGCCATTCAGATTCAGTGACCAGGATGCAGAATTGCTTCGTAAAATACTCACATAACAAATATTTGAGGATAACCTGACATATATTTTTTCCTAATTACTGACACGGAGCTTTATAAAATAGGATACCAAGATTCAACTCTCCTTAAGTTCAATTGACTTATTCTATACTACCACAGGATGGTTAAAAAAGAAACCATTGGATATCATTTGTTGAGGCTTTCGACAATTTATATATATGTTCTGTCTGTCTATGAAATTAATGAATTTGCTAAATTTTTTTATCGCAGGAGCTTTGGAAAGTGCAAATTAGTAATTTGTCTGGAAAGTAGAGATGTATAGTTCTCATTTCACGTTGCAGCCATGCTTTTGTTGTTTCCTGTTCATTCTTTCTCTTTTTTCACGTGTAGCTTTCTCTTGGGAAGTTCTCTAATTTTAAATCTTTTCACTTTAACATTACCATTCTGGGAATTTCAAGTTCATACTATTGGAATGCTTTTCTTTTATTTCAAGGGATTAGTTTCTCCATCCTTGTGCGCCGATGCATGGGGATCTTATGTGTGCAGTTGTACACCATGCAATTTGATACAAGTTCTGTTTTTGAGAAATGCACTATCATACATGTATGATATGTGTGCATATATATATGGGCGGATGTTGCATAAGCTGTGTGTGCTCCTTGCATGAAGGATTCTACTTGGACATGCATCTTAATCACTTGCTCTTGTGTTGTTGATCAAGCCCTGCTTTTCCCAGGCTTGTATTCAGGTGAGATGCATGCAGATTTAATAGTGTTCGCTAATTTGGTTTTGGTATTTATGGCTTTGGTAAGCATAGCTTGCAATTTCTGTGTCGTTTTCTAGAATTATTCAAAGACAACGGAATTGAATGGAAGGAACAAAAGCAAAATGATGGAGTTCTTTTTCTATGGGAAAAAAAAAAAGATTTCTCTTTTTAATGAGATGAAATGCAATGTGCTTGGTGCTTACAATTAAAACCTGAAATATTGTAACTAAAGTTACCCAATACCCTATAAATCCATGATCAAAAACAAGGGAGGGAGAAAAATTTAACTTCAAAAAGATTAATATATATAATAATTGTAGAGTAAATGTTGCTGCCCAGGATCGAACTGGGGACCTTTAGTGTGTAAGACTAACGTGATAACCACTACACCACAGCAACATGGATGATCATATTTGAGGTATAATTAACCAAAACAAAAGTCTTGTAAAGGACTGTGGGCGTTTCATTATGGGCCCATGGATAGGCACCTCCTATGGTCGCATATGGTTATGGTTAATCATTGATAAAGAGACAAATATAAAAATAATAGAAGTATATTTGGTTGGGAGAATAAAAACAAAGATATAAAAATTTAAAATAAATTTTTATTATTCTAAAATATAAAGAATAAGGGAATATGTTTTATTGTCGTATTTATCTTTGTTTTTATCCTTTGATTCAATAATCAAACACTATCTCCATCACGTCAATTTCAATACTCCTCCCCATTTTGTTTTATTGGAATTAGATTGAATTCAATGGATGAGAAATCTTATTCATAGACCTCTTTAAGGAAGGTGTAAGATGTGATCCACATGAATGAGATAATTATTTATTAAATGGTTTAGTAATTATTAATGCTAAAACCTTATTGGTAGTTAATAACTGCACACTTGATGAATATGTAATATAAAGAGTCTATTTATAAAACTTGTCCTCTCTTTACCTCATTAGTGTATGCTTTTTTCTTATCAAATTAATTCAAGATTCCACTTTCTCAAAAGAGATTGCTATGGTTCAAGATATGCTTTCTTCAAATATTTATTTGAATGTGAAAATTATGGAGTTCTAAGATCATTTGATTTTTCAGGTTTATAGTTAGAGAATTGCTTATATGTTTAGGAACTCATGGTTTTTTATTTAAACCTATATTTTAATGAGGGATTTTATTTTATTGTTCTGTTGCATATTATGATAATTTTTGTTATGAATGATCAATAAAATGTTATTATGTATATTTACATGATTGATGATGAATTAAAAAAATAAAAAAAAGAAAAGAATTGGGTTAAATCATCAAATAAACAATCCAGATTATGAGAACAAGATAATCTCATATAATACAAAATAAAAAAAATATATTTAAAACTCAACCTCAAGTCAATCAAGTGTTAAAGGATGAAATTAAAAAAAAAAAAAACTTGACCCGTGTCATCCCATTAAACACATAACCCAAAATATATGGCTGAGATAATGTCCTAGAAAAAAAAAAACAAAACAAAATTACGAAGTCTAATCTCGACTATTGAATATTGAAGGATGAAATTGAAAAAAAAAATCAATTTTAAAAAAGAATATAAAAAAAAATCAAAGTCAACTAAAGCTAACCTTCTAAATCCATAACCGTAATCATAAGGCTATAATTACTAAATAAAAGCAAGATTATCAATTTCGTTTCATTCCACTCAGAATGACGAATATATCTCATATAATTTCAAATAGACTTATATATGATTTTTTTTTATTTTTTTATTATTTAAATTGTCATTGAACTAATGAATTAAAATTTTGATTTTTTTAACCTATTACCTTTTTAAATTTTAAAAAATTTCGTAGCCTGCGGAAAATCACGGGAAATATATATATATAGAACGGAACTTCATTTGCAAATAACATCAAACCGTAATTGAGAACCAAAACGGAAGTTCCTTTCTGATAATGAGAAGAAGTTGTTTTTTCACGCATAGATTAAACACAGCCACATATGTAGCATCTTGGTTATGCTGTGCTGGCAAAGACACGTGTATCCTGGCAACATTTGAGGAGTGGGGTGGGGCACGCCAGGCTACTTTTCTTTTATTTTCTTCTATTTCCTCCCTTTTTTTGTGCCGTTAGAATTTGCTTTTCGCCTCTTCCTCAGAGAAGCAGCAAGCAAGTAGAAGAAATATAGTTCAAGTAAACTATTTTATTTTCAAGTAATTAGCCAGACATTTCTTTGCACGTGTAACAAGAAGAGCCATGTATAATTTGTATAACAAGAGTAGCCTTACATATTTTGTGGTGTGACGTGTGAAGACACGTGCTTGGCGTTGTACAACCACCATATCATTGCGTTACATTACAAAAAAAAAAAAAAACCACCATGATCATACGAAATTTCTTTAACGAGCATCTTGAAATTTTTTTAATATTTTTTTTTATTTTCATCTTGTTTTTTTATTATAAAATATTTAATTGAGGCACAATTTTATATTTTAATAAATATTAAATATAATAAAAAAACTGGAAATATTCGCACATTTCATGTGGTGCATAAAATGTAATCTGGTGGCCAAACACTAATTTTTGCGAAGATATTGGAAGCACCACAACACCTTTTTTCAAGGGCATCAATGTGTGTAGTGGTTTAGGCGATGATAAAATTTTTTTTTTCCTCTCTTTAACTTGAATTTCGCACTGACTGCTTCAAATTTTAGAGTTGTCTTTTCATTTACTGTTATTTCAACTTTGATTATCGTTGTTTTGATTTTTAATTTTTGCTCTTAACCCTTTTATCAAATTTCAATTTCATCTTTGGATACATAATTGTGATTATTATTTTTTCAAATTTGATCCCTATTTTTTTATTTTTATTCTTCTATGAATTTAATTTTTCTTTTCAATTTATCCTTTAAATTCAAAGTTTTAATTTTTCCTCCCATTTATTTCTTATTTCACATTTGATCTTCATTCTCTTAATTGCTATTTTTTAATCCTTCTGTATAATTGAGTTTTCCTTTTTAATTTTATCTTTTAACATTTGATTTGTTAAAAGTTAGGCTTCGTAGTTTTTTTCAACTGAGATGCTTCTAGTTCAGTGACTTAGATCATGAGTTTGAAAAGTTAACATGATTTTACATCATTTTTTTCACTTATTTTTTTTCATTTAACGTTGTTTATTTTGAAAAACAGGCTTTATGATTTTCTTCAGCTTTCTTTCAATCAGGTTATCTCTATCTCATGACATGAACAACAAGTTTGACCGGTTAACTCGACCATTTTTTAGGATATTTTTCCATATATTTTCTTGGTTTTGTCCTTCAAAGTTGGGTTAAGCTTTGTCATTTTTTTTTATTTTGTCTTCTATTAAGTTATCTTGTTCATATTTGCAAGGTTTGACGAACTTAACCAGGTTTGCAGGTGTCTTTTTACTTCTTTTTGTTGACTTATTTTTTTCAATTCCAGCCTTCTATATTTGAATTGTTGGGGATGAACTATCATTTTTTTTAATTTGCTTTTTATAGTGTTTGCTCGACCTCAAGAATTTGAATTGCGAGTTTTTGATGCTAGCTCGAGTGATGTGAGACGCTTTATTCTGCCATTTAAATTTTGTTTTCAATTTTATTTTATAATTTTAGATTATCTTGGAATTCAACTTCATGATTTTTTCTTATTTGACAAATGATCTTTTTCTTTTGGTTATTGTTATTATCTTTTCTTTTAAGATTCGATTCTTTTATTATCGTTGCTTTATCTATTACATAATTGAATGAACATGGATTTGTTTCTTCTTTAAAACATGCTTGCGGTGTCCAAGCATCAGATTTTTACATTATAGAGAACTCTACCCCGTTAGCGGCAAAGTGCGTACCACCTATCTAATTAAAGCCAACCCCAATCTCTTAACTATACTACATGTCCTGTGTTTTTCACCAAGAAGGAAAGACCCCACCCACTATTGAAAAAGTATATATACGAGCAAGCTTGGTTAGCTACATCTGCTCAATAAATTATGGCAAGATCATGTGTGATCCAGCCTGATTTGCTTGCTCAATGAGTGGATTAAACGCCTATTTTATTACTCTTAAGCACTAATCAATACTCCTACTATTGAAGACTAACAAGACAATGCCAGTTTTAGTCATTGGAAATACCGACAGGACAAGTCAGAGGCAGCCTGCAGCTCCCACAAGGAATCTGTATTCTACTACAAGATTATCAGCAGAATGCTATGTGTTGTCAAGTGATATGACTAATGATGGATTAGTAGAGTTCTGCATTGGCAGTTAATTAATTTAATTTAATTCCGTAATACAAATTCGAAAAGCGTGAAGTTTGATGTCATATTACTTTTAAGATTGCTAATTATCACATGTGTGTGTACTCACTACTAACTAATAAATGTATTGAAAGATAATTCAATTATAATTTTCTTTTTAATTTTATAACAATTAAAGTTCGTTTGTATGTTTTAAAAATCAAATATGTTATAAATCATCATATTTGATTTAAAATTATTTATATCTTGAAATTAAAAATATATATAATTTAATAAAAATTCATATTCATTCATTTATAAACAATTGAAAAAATCTATTAAACATTAAAAATTCTGTACCATAAAATGGTTGGATATTGCATCGAAAGCATTTTATATATAAAAGGATTTTTTTTATATTTTTTGTAAGTGAGGTCAAATAATTTATTTATTGAGGAGTCAATACATATAGAAAGATGTGCAAAAAAGACATTAATGCTGTGGACCCTCTTTTTTGATAATCATCGAGAGCATATTGCTGTCGACCCTCTATTCCAGCGATCAAATTGTAGTGGACTGGTGGTGGTGGTGGATGCATGTTTTGGCGACCACTTCAAGTTATTATAAATACTTTATTAGTTACGAGAAAATAAGGGTAATTAAGAGCTTCTGACAAAAAAAAAAAAAAAAAAAAAACAAGAAGAAGAACAAACTAGTGTACAGCTACAATCAGAAGCATGCGAATTCTCTCAGTAATATTCTTGTAAAGCCCATCGGGTTGACCGGGTCAGGTGCTAGGATGATTTATTTTATTTTTTTTATGATCAAAATAATATTAATTTAATTAAATTATTTTAATAAAAATCAAAGAATTAAGAGTAAAGTTATGACTAAGTCAAGTTGGCATGGTCAATGGACCAACTTAGATTTTTTTTTTTAGTTTAACATGGGTGTTCGGGTCAGTTTGTGTGCACCTCGACTAATTCCATAAGCCCTGAAGTTAACGATCATGTAAGTTTCCAGTGGCCATCATATGAGCAACCACAGGGCTCGAACCTGAGACTACAGAGGAAGCAAACCTCTTGATCTCAAACTCTTACTACTGGATTACCACGTAGATGATTACCTACCTAGATACTTAATTGACCAAGTCAAGTTTTTTTTATTTTTCTATTCTTTTTAACCGTTAACCGGATCAATTCATATTTTAGGTTAGGCAAATCCTAGATCAACCCGTTAATTAGACCTATACAGGTTTTACAACTCTGTTAATATTTTTACTAAACATAACATTTTCACTTTATTTCTAATAACTTCACTTAAAATATTCAAAATAATGAGTCGTGGTGGTCAATTACTAAGAAACACTCATCCAGGTTTTGCAACTCTAATAGTATTTTACTAAACATAATTTCACTTTATTTCTCGCAACTTCACCTAAAACATTGAAATTAATGAGTTGTATTGGTTAATTACTAAGAATTCACTAACACCTCTCCTAGTTACTACGGTTCATAAAAATAAAAAGTAAATACACTTATTATACATAATTATATACGGTAAGAGGATAGTGGATTCGAGTATCGACATGATTATACTGTAGCACAACATACAACATAACTATATACGATAATAGTGTTGTAAGTCTCTTTCGAACACTTTGATCATGTGCTTTTTATTATTTTGTAGTATGTTCATCACTATTTAAAATGGTTGATTTAAAATCTTGATTGGTCCAGGTTAAAGGAAAAATAGGATAAAAAAATTAACTAAGCCTAATCTAAATAAAAACCCGAGATCCGGTCGACCTGAAGTAAAACTTGGCCAAAACCCACTAGTGCTAATCAATCTCATTTCATTCAATCTCTTCATTATCTTTCCTTCCTTTTTCATGAATCCATAATTTTCTTTTTCTTTATCGACATGGTTCTGCAGTGGGTATGCTATTCAAGATTTGATCCTTAAGTTGTTGATTGTGATAATTTAACCCATGATTTTAATCTTATTTTTTTAGGTTATTATGTTTTAATAAAAAAAAACTTTATTTTTTTCATGTTATAGTCGTTGAGTTTGAGAGAGACAAGAGAAAGTCATTAGAAAACAATAATGAACAGAAAGTTATTAATCGGCTAAATTCTAACAACAAAAAAACTGATCTTAATCTCTAAGATACTTATTAGGTGTTTTTAGTTTAAAAGAGGGTTGAAAATGAATTTATTAATTTATAAAAAGAATGTTTTTGATTATATATTAAATTAATTTATTTTATGAAATCTTATATCAACTATTTATCCTTTTAAATTTTCACAAGTTTATAAAATCTTCTTTACTAGCTTTTAAACGAATTTGCTTATAAGTTTAAGCCGACTCATGAACCTTAAGAAGCCTAATTGAGTACTCTGCTCATAAACTTTAATGAGCCAAGTATAGCTAAGCTCAAATTCGATTTATTTATATAAAGAGCTTTAAAAATAAGCTTGCATAAGCTCATCATTTGTTAACAAATAAGTTTGAATCAAGCTCTTAGCGAGTGGAGCTTCAAGCTACTTACGAGTGGCTCGGCTCCTTTGAGCCTTATCATTAGGCAACATGTTAAGTAAGTAGTGTTGGTTGGATAGGGTAGTCTTTGAGTGGTGATGGCGGGATGGTTGGCACCGAGTAGCCGTTCTAGGTTGCAATTATTCCATGATAGTCTCCTATAAGATTAATTAATGACCACCTAGCTAGAGAATTAGAGTGTTTGTTGCTTTTGTGATTGATCACATGCATTAATTGTATTTTTACCTAATTGAGTTGGCTTGGGCTTTGAAATCTTCATCGAGTTGTTAGAGCTCTTCGAGGATATAATATCATATTAAATTTTATAGTTGAGTTTTATGGTAAGTGATCCATTCAACGTCTTTTATTTTAATTTATACATTCAATAAAGAGTAATTAAAATCATAAAACCAAACTACAACCAACAATTCCTCTTATTTCTTTTGCTTTATTGCAACTTTTTTTTTATAAAGAAATGCACGTATTCGGAGAACCTAATCCACGAGCTATGGTTGTGGTACTGGACCTACTGGTGGTATGCCGAACCGTGGCCATGTCCATCCATGTCTCTCTCTCTTGAGTGCTGCACATAGCTATCCCACTTGGAAACAACCCAAAAATTTTATTTTAAAGATTGTAAACAAAAAGAAAAAAAAAAAAGAGAGAGAGGATAAAGATGCCTCCCATCACTCACTTTTCGTGAATGAAAGGCAACCATGAACACTAACCGCTTACTCACTCAAAGTATTCATTCTTCAAAATTAAACTTAGTTAATGCTAACACTTGAAGCTAAACAGGAAAGAATTGAAAGAATTTGGATAGTAATGAATTATAGTAAAGTATATAGGAATGGTAAAAATAAAATAATTCACATGATTGATCCCTGTGGATCTTTTTAGTATTTTTCTAGTAATGGCAATCCACCAAGGCTGTGGCGGAGAACACTAGTGCTTGCCGGGTTGACGTGAATTGGAAATTGGATTCACGAAGGTGATGATCATCCTCGGGAGCTGGTAGATTAAGATCCAAGGCCAAAATATTTTTTGGCTTGATCTGATGATGATCACCATGAATATTAGACTCAGCTGTAGCACTGGATGAATCAGTAGTGATCATGCCCGCCTGGTTGCCTGTGTTAGCCCTGTGCCTTCTCATGTGACCGCCAAGAGCTTGGCCAGACATGAACTCCGAGCCACAAATTGAGCACTCATGAGTCTTAGCCTTGTTACCCTGAAAACCCTTGTTGACGTTATTGTTGTTGTGGCCTATTTGGAGAGAAAGAGAAGGATCAAGATTACTCCTTTTAATCAATTGACAAACGCCAAGATCCTCCATTGATGCCACCACAAGACCTTTTTTCTCTTCCGCTGTGGCTTTAGGCCTTTTGTGACTGGCTCTGTGCCCGCCTAATGCTTGGAATGATGGGAAACTCCGGTTACAAGTTTTGCATTCGTATACAAAGAAACCTGCCTTGTTAATAGTTGGTGTGGACATGTCTGATTTTCGAGCTCTAAATTTCTCCACTTTACCGCTTTTGTTTTCATGAATTTGCTTTGGACGGTCACCTTGTGCTAGTAGAATCAAGCAATTAGCCATATCTTCTTCTTCTTCTGTCCTCTCAGAAACCTCACTAGAAGTTGTAGGGGAGGAAATTGAACCATGCTCCTCTATAAGCACTCCTCTCTCTCCTCCGCCATCACCGCCACCATAACCACTTGATGAGCTAGAGGTCATCACCATATACGGGGACGATGACCTTTGGCGCTTGGTGCGTTTGCCTTTAATGATCTGAGTAAGATCATTAGACCCCACGAAATCATCTTGAGCTTCAATATCCATCCCCAAAGACCTTATGTGAAATACAGTATGAGAGATGCGATATGCCCAAGTGACCTAACAAATTAAGAAGGGCTTGTAGAGAGTGAAAGAAGAAAAAACCAAAAAGAGAAGAGTACTGAAATAGAGAGTAATGAGGGAAGTTAAGGTGGGGTTTGTTATATATATACAATAGTGAAGGGTAACATGGTGTTAATTTGTTGCTTGGTGTGTGTGTGTGTGTGTATATATATATATATATATATATATAGAGAGAGAGAGAGAGAGAGAGAGAGACTGTAGTGAAAGAAAAGATGTTTACAAAGCTGTATAGAGTTGCCACAAATTTTAGTCTACAGCAACCCACACACAAGGAACCAAAATCTTTTCTTGCGTTTCCAACCTTCGAAGTGTTACTAACAAGGAAAGTTATCACTTTTCATGCGGTATAAATGTATTTCTTTATTGCTTCAATTAAAATTATAAGCTCTTAGTTTTAATTCATTGAATAAAACTGTACAGATTTAGAAATTGATTGCACGATGCAAGTAAGAAGGAAAAAAAAACAATGAACATGATCAAGTGTTTTTAATTTGCTTATTAAATTAATTTGTTGTTATCTTTTTGGAAACTAGGGAGATTTTAAGTTTTTGTTCTTTTATTAGGAAGGCTTGAAATTAATATGATTTCAGGTGAATTAATTAGACGAAGGCATCCTATGTGAAATTTGATTTTAATTAAACAAATTAACAATTATAGTTAATTTTTTATAAATTATTATCTCTGAGATAATAAAAATTAATTTATCAATTAATCAAAATATCATCAAATTAAACTCCGAAACCAAACATAAATATTATTTAAAAAATTGAGGTATACTAAATGTAATAATTTATAAAGATCCACACATACATGCATCTTTAAGCAATTACAAGAACTGTTTTAAAAGGGAAAAGGGAATTTTAAGTAAGAGTTTGGTTAGATATTAGAGAGAAATTAGAAAGGGCAAAAACATGACAGAGTTAGCATGCAGAGTTCAAGAAGGGTTGGTTAGTGTTGACATTAAGAGGCCAGTCTTTCACAGTATGTGAACGAAGTCACGAATAAACTCGAACCCATCAAAAGCAAAGGGCAGTATTTCACGTCAAAAGCATGGGAGCTAGCTTATTAGACTCCATGTCTTGCTAAAGTAAGGTACCATCGCCACCACTGTTTGAGTATATTTGAGAGATTCGGCTACCTTTTAAGCAAACCCATTACTCTCTCTTTTTTCCCCCTCCCTTCATCAACTTGAGTTATTCTGTCTCTCATGTGAAGCTTGTGGGAATAGGGTATGGAGTAAGGGGCACCAAGTGCCCAAGCCAGCAAGAAAAGAAAGGGACATTATTATTAGTGACCATGTGTCAAGTTGCCTTACTGGCATAGGAAGGGTATGTTTACCTTACAAGTATGTGACAGGTATATGTTTTGTTGGAGTCTTGATCAGCTGCTCGACTACATGTCTGTCAGGGCATCAATGGTTTTTCTTTTTCTTATGAATATTTAATTGAAGTACTTAGTATGACAAATTCATTTGACGTAGTCCTGATGATGCTCGTTTAATCTACGGTAAAATCAAATGAAGAGGGATTGGTTTGGACAATTAAAAAAGGATTCGACAACCCAGTGGTTCATGTATCATTAACGTTGACCTCGTTAATTTGATCCTCCTCAAATAGATAAACCACAGTTTCGTGGTTAGATGCAGTGGATGCAACATGACATCATATTTACTTACAGATGCAAGGAATTCTTGCTCGTGGGGTAGCATTTGTTAGAGATATTTGAATCTCTAACGTCATGGTTTGTGAAGCAGCCATTGCAAGTATCTAGTAAAAGTGTGTGTATATATATATATATCATTTTATTTATTTTCTATGATATTCATGATTTAATCTTGTTATTTGGAAATGATTGGCATCCAGTTAAGATCTTCTATTGAGTATGAAAATACTACGCATTCCACAATGATCTGAGACACGTTTACATGCATGATTTAATTTGAAAGAAAAGTTTTGTTTTAGTAAATCTTGTTAGAACTAATAATACTTCAGAAAACTATATTTCTCGTCCATTAAAAAACCAAATATTAATTATTGGAAAGATTGTGATTCACCATTGCTGTGAAGTATATATTTTTCCGAATCTATTTTCTTATAACTACAAGTTTCAATTTGTTTTTTTTTAATTTATTTAAATAAAGTAAAGATAGTAACTTAATCTATATCAGTGAAATTACAGTGTTTAAATTATATATATATATATATAAAGAACACCAATCATCAAACCATTAGCTGTAAAGTGAAGGTCAAATAAAGATCATACACCTTAACAATGATACGCTGCGGATTACACATAAAACTATATTGAGCTTGTTCACTCAATAATTAGAGGCGCCATTATAGGGAAGGGAAAATATGGAGAGGACCCAATTATCGGAGGAGGCCATGTACTCAAAACCATGCATGCAAGTCAACAAAATTATTGAACTTGCTCTTCATCATGCTGGCCCTGTGACTACTATGTGCTATAAGAATCTTTTCACTTATTAATTAGGGTGGCTGTTACATATTCCTGCTTGCAATAATGGATGACGGATTAAGTGGATCAACTAAGTGTTTGATTGCCCATGATCATAAAATCTGTCACGCATCAAATTAACCAAACTCTTAATTGCTTGATTATAAAACAATTGAAAGGGTCGTAGCGTTATAATATATAGTTGAGATACAATGTGAACTCGAGATTTAAAGTACAGCACATGAATTATTGATGAAGATATCACCTTAAAAACAACACCTAGAACAGTTTATACTAACTCAACAGAGTGTATGTATTATTTTAGGGGAGACAAGGGGGTACAGGAGAGGAGATGGGAGGGCAGCCATGAATGTTTAAATTCGCAGGCAATTAGTTGTTATCAAATAATGTCAGATGGGTCAGCATTGCAAGGGATAGGGAAGATTCTTAGCGTAGAAAATTGATTTGGTTTAGTCAGTTGTGAGAGGCACGTAAGGAGATGGTGGGATGCCGCTATGCTCTTGCTGTTGTGCTGCTTTTGTTTCAAGCTAGGTACTCATTGATGGATTACGAAAGTAAAGTATTTACCTTCCTCGTTGATCTCGCTCCCTCGTGTCTTTCTATTGATCAATTGAAAATAATTGTTCCCATTAGTCTAATTAATAATTATTTCGTTTCAGATCTCTTGTGGCTCAAATAAAGAAGAGTCGGCATGTGGAAAGGATAGGGTAAAAAGGGGAGGGGAAGGATATATATTCTTTTAATCTCTTCTAATCATAGTAATTAAATCCGACATTGAAAGTTGATCTGAGTTAAAGTTTAAGTTACTGATCGAGTGAGTTGATGTAAATTTTTTTTAAATGACTAAAATAATATCATTTTGAAATTTAAATATTAAATTAAAATTAACTTAAAGGGATTTCTATTTGATCATCAATTGAAAATAATTGTTTCCATTAGTCTAATTAATAATTATTTCGTTTCAGATCTCTTGTAGCTCGTATAAAGAAGAGTCGGCATGTGTAACCAAAGGGTAAAAAGTGGAGGTAAAACAAAACACTTGCCATAAAGTATATATTATTTAAGTCTCTGCTAATCATAGTTATTAAATTCAATATTGGAAGTTGATCCGAGTCAAGGACACACCATTTTACCAAACATAGATGTAATTTTGTAAAAGCATGGAATCGCATGTATCCCAAGAGAAAGGGACACAAAGCACTAGTGCTTTATAAAACCTTTAGGCTTTCGATCGGTTATTTCTAGGTTTTTCTAACGAGGCTTAGTTAACCCATCAAATTCCATTACACATATGATTTTGGTCACCAACTTGGGATGGGAAGTTTGCTCGACAAGCAAGGTCTCTAAGCCCTAGTCATCGCACTACAAGACGAGTAATATTGCTTGCTCTAACACTACACAACACTGAAGTAGTGAACTTAGTACTCACTCCACTTCACACAGTCGCTAAAAACAAAACGACTTCATGGGCCACGAAAAGTCATGAGAGCATGTTAGTTGCAACAAAGCACCTCACGTAATAAAATAACGTCTAGCAAGCAAACCACTCGTTTTGTTTTTCTTGTTTTTCTTGGTTGGAATTGATCGATCTACCATAACCTAGCACTACTAGTCTCGTTTATTTTTCTTGGTTGTCAGTGAACTAGTTGTCTTTGAAAGCGAAATTTGGATATTATCCAATTTGTTCATTTAGGAACCCAGCTATGAAGGTTTGGTCACCACTCACTACCAAAAGAGAAAAAAAAATATGGAGTAAAATATATTAAATTTATCCCTATGTATACTTTTGTCAACCCTATACTTTTGTCACTATCCATTTTTACCTTTATATATACTTTTAATTTGATAGATTAACTTGTGTTTTTTGAATTTTGTTTAATTGATCTTTTTGTTTTTTTTAAAGAGAATTGATCTTTGTGTTTTTAATGTATTTTTAATTAAAAATGTATTTTTATAAAATATCATGCACCGTAAGCATTACCAAACTAATTACACTTTAAGGAAGGAACTTTTTATTATTATTTTATGATTATTTAGCTTTTAATATGAATTTGTCACAACTTACACATTTTATCTATTTTTAATATTTTTTTAGATAATATATTTGGTGATATAGCTACTGTATAAATGTAAAATATCCTCTCATGAATGAATGAAATGTATTTAATAATGTAATATTTGCATGCATAGTTAACATTGAAACTTGATTGATATTAGTTATTGAATTATTTGAACAAAATTAGAGAATAAAGGTTAATTAAATAGATTGAAAACACACAAGGTTTGATTGATCAAATTAAAAATATCAAGGTAGAAATAAATATTTTACACAAATAAAAGAATAAATTTAGAGGTTTTGTCTGAAATGAAACTCTGGTAATATTAATTCGTTGTAGACAGAGACAGAGCCAAAAGATAAAATTGGGAGGGGAAGATTTCAATTGTGTTATTATTTTAACTAAAATCATATAAATTAGCTGGAAAAATAATTTTCTTGTAGGGGCCCCAGCCCCTGCTTGCCACCCCTGTCTCCGCCCCTGGCTGTAGAATTAAAGGGAGGACATTTATAATTTTTTATCTACAACTATTTTCGTCCCTTTGTCTTCCACATATAATCTTCCATCACAAGCTATAATCTTCTTCTGTGAAAAATGAAAAAGAAAATTAAGATTAAAATCTTTTAATTTCATGTATGCAGTTCATGATGACACCTGCAAGTTAATGAACTTTTGGTACACAATGCCCCTTTCCTGGTGGAATTGTTATTAAAAATCAGGCCTTTTTTGCAAGGCTTCATACTTTTTGACACTGTCCGTGACCATAAAATTGTGTCTGATACAATCAGTTTATACTTGCAAAAGAATCTTCACATTATATAAAGGGAACTTTACTCTTTTCTGCTTTCGATGAAAAAACGAGTTACATGTTATAGATACTTTCCTACACAAGTACATAAAAATGAATCCATCGTAGCAACTAGCAAGCAGGTAAAGACACGAAGAGCTTTCCATATTGTGTTTGATTGTGAATTACAAGGTTGAAATATTTTGTGATTTTGTCTGTCAAATGATAATGGGTTAATATATTTTGTGCAGGAGAAATGATTGTTTGGGCCAAGAAAGTTTTTATTTATGGATGAAATATCTACTGGACTTGATAGCTCCACAACATACCAAATTGTAAGTGTATAGGAAATTTTGTTCATCTAATGGAAGCAACTGTATTAATGGCTCTTCTTCAGCCTGCTCCTGCTCCTGAGACCTTTGACCTGCTTGATGATTTGATGCTATTATCAGAAGATTATATGTGATGTATCAAGGCCCTCGAGCAGAAGTGTTGGAGTTCTTTGAGTCATTAGGATTTCGATTGCCGCCACGAAAAGGGGTTACGGATTTTCTTCGAGATGTATATATTATGCTGAAAATGCACAGTTTCTTGTTCACTTTGATTCTTGTCATATGCTCTATTCTCACCTTTAAACTAGAAAATTAGCAAATAACAATAAAAATATAACATATAATAATTCATTATTAATTTCAGATAGATTGAGCGACGGAAATTTTTCCAACAGAAATAACAATGAATTACATTTTGTTGGTAATTTTTGATAGAGTAAAAAATAAAAATTGTGTCGGTAATTCCATCATAAAGTTCACAAGTCATTATTTACCTATAGAATTTCTGACATAATAATTTTGTCAGCAAAATGTAAGTTATTACCGACTATTCCCTCCGTAATTCTTTTTCTCCTTTCTCCTTTCTCCTTTCTCCTGCCAAATAATAACAACAGCCCCCTTTTATTTTCTTACAAAACTGGTCACCCAAATCCGTTGGCGTCAATCTATATCTATCTTTAGTGTTAGGAATTTTCATTGATTTTTTTTATGATGCTTCAATACATAAAATAAGCAAAGATATCTATTTTTTGTAATTCATTTATATTTTAGGTTAATTTATTGAGATTTTTTGTAATATTTTTAGTTTATTTGTATATTTTTAAGTGTTTTATATTTATTTTTCTAGAAGTATGATTTGTTTTATGTTAAACCATATATATTATTTCCTGCCTAAGAAATTGTGAAAGCAAGTATGGAAAGATACCTGTCGACTCCGAGCTTTCTGTTCCATTCGACAAGTCCAAAAGTTCTTTCAGCTTAGTCAAAAACCAAATATGCCATATCAAGATGGGAGCTACTCAAAAGGAGAAGCTTTGCTGATTAGCAGGCATTGTTTTCTTTACATTTTTAGGACATGGCAGGTATTGTTTATCTTGTGCTCACAATTATGGTATCTTTCAGCTTTTTTATTGTAATTGGCAGATGATGTATCACAATATGCTTAAAATATAACCCATCTAATTGCATATATGACAATTCTAAAAATTGATTGATGAGTTGAAGTAGTTATAGTTATTTGAAATTTTGATGTATGATGTTTTAAGAAAATAGAATTTTCAGATGAAAGCAGCTTTGATGTGGATTTTTAAGTGTATAGGATGGTTTCTAGTTGGAACACGCATAAAAAAATTAGTATTTTTTATTATTTTAATTTGATTAGTCTTTTAATTTTAATGAACTAATTATTTTATAAAATTGACATGCAAGGAAAAA
Source organism: Populus nigra (assembly GCF_951802175.1). Taxonomy (NCBI): domain Eukaryota; kingdom Viridiplantae; phylum Streptophyta; class Magnoliopsida; order Malpighiales; family Salicaceae; genus Populus; species Populus nigra. Next base: position 1,632,372 of record NC_084858.1, read on the forward strand.
TTCCACTAAGTGAGGCTGACAATGTTGTTGCTATGAGGGTTTGGGAGAATCACAATTAATTCAACTAGGTAAGATTAAATTCAAAATATTATATTTTTAATTTAAACTATCAAATTTTATTTTTCTTTATCTTAAACGACAATTTATTTCTACCATGTATGTTACGTGATTTTATGTATGAGACATAAAAAAAATGCACAAGAAAGAGGTCTTTTAGACAGGGAAAAGGTGGCTGTGTGGAGGGATTTCAGACCTCCACACATCTCGAAGGCTATCTAGAAAGTTTATATTCAACACATGACGTCGGAGCATTTTGTGCAGCGGTCACGGTCTGGTGCAGAGAACCAGAACAAAAGGACTCATGGTTCAATTACCATGTATACTAGCAGAACCATTCTACTTGTTTCTCATGCGAAGCAAATGGTAATAAAAATAAAAATATTACATATATTTTTTTTATTTGTTGTTGAAAATACTTAGACTAACAATAGCTTTCTTTTGCAGACTATGGTTCTTATATGCAAACCATGATTAAGGGAGCTTTTTATAGAAACTCATATGCAAAATGATGATCGTTGAAAAGAGATGCAACAACTTATAGATAGTCGAGCTTATAAGTTCTTGGTAAGTTAGGTTTCAACAATTTTTTTCTTAAGTTATTTTTTTTAATTAGTTAGCTGATTTTTTTCAGGAAACATATATCACCTAATTGTAGGAAAGATACGGGGATAATCATTTCACTCATCCAGAACTCGATCAAGATTTGTGGTTGGAGACTGGATTGTCCGGTGAACATGATAGAAATCAGGTTGATGATATCTCAAACACTACAACCGGGAATGTACAGACATGTCATAGTGTATTAACCGATGGTTCCTTACATTTAAGTTCGAGCTCTCAATCTCCGATCGTCCAGATGATTTTATACAAGAACAAGTTGAAGCTCAAACAACCCGACTTATTGTTGAGATGGATTGGCTTAATGCTGAGATGGCTAAAATTAGGCGATTATACATGAAGCTATTGTCAAATCTTGGTGGTACATGTGGTTCACCTTGCTCACCTAGTCTTAGTGAAGATCCGCCTATGTCTCTACCTCCTCCTCCTCCTCCTTCAACTTTTTTCCTCTAAATAATTTGTATTTTAATTGATAATTTTTAAATTAGTAAGAAATATTTAGTTTTTTATTTTAGTTATATTTCTTTTAATTATTTTCTATTTTGTTTATTTTAGATTTCAAAAATAACAATATTAAAAAAAATAATGACAGAATTACCAACAAATTAAACCCATCAGAATGTTTCGGAGAGTTAGAGAACAAGATTACAGGACTTTGTCACTAACAATCACAAATAAAGTTATCGATGAATTAAGTCTCTCGAAAAGTTTCGGAGAATTCAAAAAAATTACAAGAAATGCATCTAACAATATGTAAATTATCAACAAATTAATTTTATTAATAATATAAATTAAATTACTGATAAAATTATAAATGGTATTTTATATCAGTAGTATGTCATATTGACCGATAGAATTGCTAAATTGTCAACAAAAATAGATAAAACTATGAGGTCAAGTGGTCGCGCTTTCCTGCAGGGTTGTATACTATTAGTGTTGGAGAGCCACTTTGGAAGTTGCAACTAACCACAGAGTAGAAAATTGAGGTGGCCATCCACCCCCCACCTTCCCATGTTGACAGCGACTCTATGCCAAGTCCAGCCCTAAAAATACCAGCGTTCGCACTGTCTCACGCTTGGCTTGTGAATGAACTGTTTACCCAACATGTAAAGAAAACTCCAATGGTAAATACTATTTTAATAACCCATCTGTGTTGTTGAAGAGGGGAAGCAAGAGACAAGAGATGAAAAAACCGATGGCCAATAACCATATCTATCTCCTCCATGCTTTTGGCTTTTTTCTAGAGATGTAGAGATGGCATTTAAGTGAGAGAAAAGGGTGGCCATTTCTCTGTTCTTTTCTTTTCTTGGCTCGGCTCGGCTCGTGTCGTGTTGATGCCCTTATTGTTCACTCTACTTCTTTACTATTTTGATCCCTTTTGTTTTGCACACCTGGCGATGAGCAACACAAAGACTTGTTGCTTTTCTTTAGTGTACTGAAGGGCATAAGAACAGATCGTTCACCTGATTAGATTGCTCGCAGAAGCAACAGGTTGATTAGGCACCAATACTTGGAAATTTGATTTGCACTTGGCATAAGTAGATTACCTTGTTGCTTAGAATGATGGCATGAGCTTCCCTGATGTCCTGTGCTTAGGACCATGTCAATTTGATTAGGCACCAGATTTAGAAAAAACATCTCTTTTCTTTAGCCAGGGCCAACATTTCATTACTTTGGCTAGTCAATTACAAGGTACATGGACACTGAGTGACCGACGAAAGAATTTTCATTTTTAGATCTTAACAATAAATATGCTCTTGGATCAACCCTTATATGTCGATATATAGAGACTAAACCTTTTTCTGATAGCCTGTTGGTCATCCACATCTAGCCAATTTGTTGTTTTATCTTGGGGTTAACCTGATTAGGTTGCCAAACCTAGTAGAAATACTTTGATGGTAATTCTTAATCTATTGACCATCCTTAGATTGCAGGCTTACCATTGGGTAGTTAATGAAGAGGCCAAGCATTGCCAAGTGTGACCAGTGAGGTTTTTATATATACAAGAACAAGGCACTGCAATACCTTTCCATGCAAATAAAATTTTATGGAGTTTGTATAATTACATGATATCATACATAGAACCTAAATTTGTCAACCAAATTCTTTGCAGCAACATCCATCGTTAAAAGAGTGATTAAACCCTCCAGAGCAACTAACAAAATACGACCTCAAATACCAGAGAAGCTCAAATGCAAACTCCACTAGACTAGAACTATGATGCAGATGATGACATGACATCTAGGTATCTAGGTTTAAACATGGAGTTCATAAAATACCTTGCATGCACTTCTTTACAACCATATGAATACCAATTCAAAAAGTTTTCCAGGAAAAATCTACACACATCACAGAAACATTTTGTAGTTCTTGAGGAATATAAAGAAATTACCAATCCAAATTTGGTGAAATCAACAGCTGACATATCAAATTCTGGCATTGACAAGGCATGCATTGCACCATGGTTTATTCAGGTAGGAAAACTGTCTAAGATCATGACTTGATGCTTGCTGTCACACTTTTACGTTACACATGGGAAAATTAACATTAACATTAGGCTCTATATGAGAAAGTGGTGAAAGCAAGCAGCAAATGGTGACACCAGACTGAATTTCAACAGCAGCTGCCATTATATTGGAGTCAAACCAACAACTCCTGCACATACATGGCACAAAGGGAGGCAAATAAGAATTCAAGTATTTAATGAAAATTTTACAGAGAAGAACTGCATGCTTTAATATCAATAATTACACAAGAATTTGGAAGATAAGGCCCCAAATAATATGGAAGAAAAAATTGAAAATGTTCAGTACCCTACACGGAAGTGTGTTCTGCTCATTGCACAAGAGTTATCAGTCAATTAATTGGTGCTTGCTGCATATGAGACTCCCTAATGTACATCACTAGGAGTGTGTTCACAGGACTTCAGTGACATAACAATACTCATAAAGCCAGGAATGCATGGTCTACTGATTTCTGCAAATTCATAGAGTGAACAACTGGTGCTATCCAAGCAACACCAATAAATTCATTAAAGTTCTAATTGGTCCAGTGACAAGATTTAGAGCTAAGAGATTCAAAAAGACTTTCAATAGACTTCTTCAAGACACATGGGCTAAGATGGACTTCAAAAATATATTAAATAATGATGTACAAGCCTTGATTATTTTAATTCATGCTCAAGAAAGACATGCAGGTGAACATTCATACATTACAAAAAGATTGGAATAAAAAGATTTAAATATGTCAATTTCAACCTTTTGCTATTGTTTTGGTCATAACTGGAGCTATAAAAAAAAATTTAATGTGATTCTAATTACATTGAAAAGTAAACATCTATAGCTTTCCAATGATAAATGGCATGTCTTCTAATTCATTAAGAGGTGAGAGAACCATGCGTTTGAAGATAGGCTTCAATTATGTCAGCAAATTATGAAAACAATTTTAGTCTTATTTAAATTAGTTGGGCTATTGTTTTATTTATTTTTTTGTTGTTATTAGGTATTTTAAAGATACTAGGGTATTTATTTAAACGTGGGCTCATTGGATTATTATTTTTTAAAATTTATTCATATTCATTAGGGATATTCTATTAGACTTGGGATTATTTCTGGTATAAATATTCTTTTGTAGAGACTTTTTGAGGGAAGACTATATTTAATAATAAAAAAAACCCAGCATTTTTGTTACCTTTTGTGTAGTTGAGTGATTCTCGTATCAAGTTCTTGATTGAACTTGCAAACTTTTTAAAGGATTGATTAATTTTGTTGTGTTTTTATACTACTCGTTCACGTCTCTTATAGGCATAAGGTGAGGGTGATTATTGTGAATAACTTTGGTTCTCCAAGATAGATTCTTGTTGGGTCAAGTTGCAAACCATTGAAATCTAATTTTAGTGTATTTTGGGAGGTGTACGCATCAAAAACACTCATCCTAACAAGAATCCAAGAAAATGTATCATAAAGCTGATGTTAAAAAATTTTGCCACTCATGCAACCATGAAAGGAAAATGCAAGAAATCAGGAACGTATTCCTCCTTGTGTCTCAGGTGATATGCCTTCCCTAGTTGGTGACATGAATATGCACGGCATAGTAATTGTGAGCTTGCAAGTAATCATGTTGGTGACATGAATATTCCCTCAATACAGGAATTCCATCAAGAAATTTAGTCAAAAATGAATTTTCTTCTATAGAGTCGGTCAAAAGGAATCTAGCTCCTGCATGCAGTAAAATCCTAGTACCGAAATTAATATTAAATTGAACCCTCACAAAGACTGCGAAACTTAGAAGTTGTTGGATGGTGGGATAGATGCTTTGCTTTATGCTTTCAAGCTAGTTGTTTTTACATCTGGCACTCCAACATGATCACAAACACATAATGCTGTGCAACTACTGTACAAACTACTACTGTACCGTGTGATTTCTACAGTCAAATCATTGCCAGAAGTACCGAGGTATCAAATGCACATTATCAATAATTACCTTATCACACAATCATATACAGCACGGGCAAACCTTATCACACAATCATATACAGCACAGGCAAACCTTATCACAAGCAAACAATGAGGTTACACATTACACACGCGTGCGCAAGCATATACACAGCTGTGAAGATATGCACATCCATATTCATTGGAAGTTTTTAGGTCTTCTTCAATAGAAATCGATAGCCATAATTTTCAAAATTTTAACTAGCAATTTATCAAATGCTTGTTGCTTTCCAAATTTGATTAAGGAATGGATCAGCCAAGTCATGACCATCTAGTTACTCGATAAATGCAACAGCTGGAGAGAAGAAAAATATTCATACATACCACATGCCAATCTACCGCCTGCATTCCCAGTGGTTGAGCTTAGTTCATGCCCACCTATAGATGCAAAAAACAACCAGGATGGAGAGAATGTAAAGAACGTCAAAAAAAAAACAAAGTTCATCAAAGTGATTCACATGTCTGTGTGTTTGGAAGTGTGGTTGTGGTTGCTTTTCAAAGTGTTTTTCACTCAGAAATGCATTAAAATAATGGTTTTTTTATTTTTTAAAAATCATTTTTAATATCAGCACATCAAAATGATTTGAAAACACCAAAAAAAATATTAATTTGAAGCAAAGAAAAAAAAATTAAAAATCAATTTTTTTCAAAAGCACTTTTGAAACGCAGAAAACAAATAGGGTCTAAGTTGTTCACACTAAGTTGCAAAAATGTTAAGACATCAAAAAAGCAAAGTTCATCAAAGCAAGTGGTTCACACTAAGTTGCAACCATAATTTCCTACTAAATGAGACTAGAACACCATTTTGTGCCTTCATTCCTAAAGAAGTTCCTACTTTATATTCATAGCCTCGTAACACTAACAAAATAGCAAAACACAAGTTTCAAGCATTATAAAGTTAGTTTCATCCCTTGTCTCCTGTGTCCCTCCCTCCTCACACAAGAGACAGATTGTTTCTCATGGTTGCAGTGAACATAAAGGTATTAAAAAAAGTTTTTAAACAAGCACGAGTAATAATTTATAAATGGAAGCTAAGTTTGACAGGTAACAAAGTTGATGTTGCAAAGGTTTGTAACCAGGATGCCTCCACAGTGCAATGAGTATCAGCCACAGGTGAACCACAATGGATAGTAAAATAATCTGAATAAGAACCTACCCTTTCCAAGGTCATCCTCTAGCTCATGAACCACAAGTGCTCTTCCAATCACTGCATTAGGACCACTCAGTGGTATCTGCACAATTTATTTATATTATTATTATAATTATTGCTATTATTATTTTGATCAAAACTCCAAAACTGAGTAAATGCAAATAAATAAAGGAGAAAAGTCGGAGATAAGAACATAAACCACATATCAACCCACAATTTCAGCCAAGCAAAGAAACAAATTACACTTCATGGCTGTTGAAAATTAAAAATAAAAATAAAACATTACGTTTCAGTTAGAAACATTACCTGGCTATCCACTATTGTTGCCTCTGCCACTCCTTTAATATCAAAATTACAGGAATAAGTTAATTGGTTCAGAGAAGCCCATAAAAACCAAATGAAAATCCAGAAAGACATTACCATCGGCATTAGCAACTATGTTTCCCAGGTCACCCGCATGACGGATTTCATCCTCAGGAGCACCATGTGTCAATTTTTTAGGATTAAAGTGCGCTCCTGTTATTTGAATTTGAAAAAAGAAATTATAAATACACCAGTCAAGCATCAAAATCATCTCTGCATTAATTGAAAAAAATATAAGAACCAAAGCTAAGACAGTTTGCTGACAAGCTTTAATGCCTTACCTGTTGACATGCATCCATTTGTTGTGTCACCAAATTCATGCTACAAAAAGCCATGATTTGAAAAGGAAAAGAATTACAATTTCGAAAGTAAACTATATTAAGTCCAAAGATGATAAAAACTAAAGCCAAGAATACTCACCAAGTGGAACCCATGAGGCCCTGGAGTAAGCCCAGTAATACGAACATTCACTGTTGTTGGACCTATCGAAAGCAAAATGCAACCATCAAAACTCCAATGTTTAAGACTCTTGACATTAACCTCCACTGAACTGAAACCATTATGCTCATATGACTTGTGATGGTTGACTATTCAAGCTTCTCAGTGATGGAAAGAACAAAAACCATATCAGCTAATTCAAGTCTCAGGAATGCTTGCATCTCCTAATTCCAGATTTGAAATTCAAAAATTTCCACAAGACAGTATTCCTTTTGGAAACTACCTTTCGAAAAAACCAAAGAATCAAAAACTAAACCTCAAGACAGGTAAACAAAATCAAACCATCAATCAGAAAGTTTGTGAAAAACAAAAAAAGTACTTGAAATCATTCCCATACAAGTATCCTGAAATTATTTTTTTCAAATTTTATATTTTAAACATGAGAAATCAAATATCAACCTGTCTGAAACAAGTACAAGAACACTGATTATCTAGTTCCAACCTCATTTTCTCTACTTGCTAACTAATTTCAAAGTCAACAACTTCAGTTACAATCTGAATTTTCCAAAAGACAGGCAAAATAAATATAAACTCAACAAGGATAAAATCACCATGCGGTTAGCACACCCATCAAGAAACAACTTCAATTGATCCAAAAAAGATTCTTTCTCGGTCAAAAAAGAAAACCCATCTCCCAAAAAAAAACAAAAATACTCTTTTCTCTAATTCTTCATCATCCAACAAAGAATGAAAAGGTCAACCTCAACCAACAAAAACATTCACAACAAAACCTTAAAGAGAGAGAAGAGTGACAAACCATCGTCTTCCTGGGACAAAGTGACGACGCCTTCAACACTGGAAGTGCCTTTAAGGACAGCAACAGCTTTCTTGGTAGCAGCAACAACAAAAGGAGGTTGCTGCTTCTTGGCAGCCAGAGAGAAGGAAAAAGATTGACGCGAGAGCTTAAGGGAGACGCCATGGAATGAGGAATGATTTGGGGGAAGTGGGGAGAGAAGAGGGTGACGAGTTGATGGAGTGGCTGTGAGGATTGCGTGGGCTGCCATTGCAGCTGCTTGCATTTCTCTTCTTTTTAGATAAAATGATAATGTGCGACGAGCTTCTTCTGGTGGGTGGAGTCTGTACCCTGTAGAACCATATAAGGCCAGTGTCGGTCTTTTGTTGCTATATGGAGATGGGCTTTCGGCTTTTTTCTTTTTTTCCGGAACTGTCTAATATAATTTTAAAACTCCACTCTAATTATCTAGATAGTAGTTTATTAGTAAGAGTTTGAGATTAAAAGATTTACTTTCTCTGTGATCTCAGGTTTGAGCCCTGTGGTTACTCATATAATGGCCACTGGAGGCTTACATGATCATTAACTTCAGGACCCGTGAGATTAGTCGAGGTACACGCAAGCTGGTCCAAATACCCACATTAAACTAAAAAAATAAAAAAAAACTCAACTCTTGATGAACCAGGACAAAATGTAAATTATGGATAAAAAAGTTAATCTAAATAATGAATAAAAATTAATTTGAGTTGATTCTAATTAATCTCAAGAAAAAAAATAATGTTATTTAAACTAAATAATTTTTTTTAAAAAAATAGATTAATAGCTTGGTTTTGGCTGAATTATCTAATTAATCTAGATTTTTTATTTAATTAAATAAAAGTATTTCAGCCAAATTAATTTATATTCTAAATCAGTCGAATCTCAAGATAACCCACTAAAATTATATTTTTCAGCCTTCCCTAGTAATTAAAACTTAATGATAACATGAGAAACAAAATCACTTGACAAGTAGATTAAGAATTTTGATGTTACGTGGACATAGTTGTGAAGATGGTTGACTTGATTCGAATTCTTTCTTCCTTTTTCTTAGGTTTGAAAATTAAAGATTTATGCCTGATCATAGGAGATCATTTATTTAGTTTTTTATTATAATTATAATTTGTAATGTATTATTGAAATTAATAAGAGTTAATATAAAATGAGAAATCATTGTTCATTTCCTCATGTATCAATGTTCACTTAAACTGAAACAGTAATTTGTTTTTTTTTAATTTTATTTTTTAACACTTGTTAACAACAACTAACTGAGGAGAGATTCTCTAATTCATACATATCACTATTTAAAGAAAATAGTAATTTGTTATATTTTTTAACATCTGATTTATTATTGGGTATTGAGTTTTATAATTTATTTTGATTTTTTTATTAAGTTATTCTAATATCATGATCCGAGTCACGGGTTTGATTGATTAACTCAATTAACTCAAGTTTTTTTTAAAATTTCATCATTCAATATTATGTTGATTAAGAATTGTGATTCATTTTACTTTCTTCAAGGCTATATCGGTTTTATAATTCGGGTTGTGAATTTGACAAGTTGCCTCAGGTTAACTTTAATCAATCCAACATATTGTCGTCTCAATATTTTTTAAGAAATATATATTGTCTTGAATTTATTTTTTTAATCAAATTATATTTTAATTAGTTATTCATATTGTTTTCAAATTCACACAATAAATCATATAATATCATATCAATCTTCCCATAATTTTTTATATATTCAAAAAATTTCAATTTGACCGCAACATAATGCAAGCCAAATCAAGTCATAGATAAATATTCTAATAAAATTATATTATTTTACTTTAGTTTCACGTACACTACTATTTTTTGTTAGTTGTTGGAATACTTTTTAAAAAATTTAGCAATGATGACCGGATCAAATGAGCCTGTAATATTTGATACTGATAAGGTCTCTAATTTAACATGCATGTACTTAATTTTAATGCTTAAGAAATTAAAAAAAAAAGTATAAAACTTGAAGGAAAAGGGAAAAAAACCAAAAAAAAATGTTATTTAATGTATTGGCATAATTGTTATAGAAGTATTTATCAGATTTTAAAATTCATATCTACATTCTATATGTATATTCAATTTAAAATCATAAATATTCCTATTTTTTAAGTAATAATATAGATTATATTACTGGATATCATAATTTAATTATAGAATGCCTTGATTAAAAACTAATTAATAAGGGTGTTGATAATACCTAATTCAATCTTTATATCATTATAATTTTTAAAACAATTTAAAAGACCTTGATGTAATTAAGTTGGTCTAGTATTAGAGATACTTGCCTCTTTTTTCTTCTAATAATATTCTCTTGTATTGCTAGCAAATTGACTTTTAATGTCTTTGTATTAGTCCTAAAAATGTATTTATTTTATATTAAATAGCATTTAATTTTATAACATTTTAAAAATAACATATCATTATGTTTCAAAAACACATAGTAGGCATCGTTCCTTTCACTCAATTCCATATTTTTCATGAAAACAAAACGTATATGAATTAAATGCACGAAGGTTTGATCAAACACATTTTCAATTGGGGTTTTATAAAGTTTGAAAGCTTAAAAAAATAACATGGGGCCGGTAAGGTACGTAATTAAATTCCTTACATTCATTCAAGGATTCAACTGCATTTATTTAACATTCAGGATTTTGAACTAATTTAGTTATTAAAACAATTACGTACATGGTGTAAGGTATTTTATTTTTATTACAAATATCCTTAAATAAAAACTTTTATAAAAAAGCAAAGGAGTTCTTTCTGCAAAACGTGTGAGTAATGATGATGTACAGAAGTTGGTAAAAGGAAACCTCGTCAACGAAACACTGGTTCAACTCAAGTTGAACGAACTTCAAGAGTTATGGATCCTCTAGACATTGCAGCATCTTTGATGGAAAATAGCAGAGGACTTACAGAAAAGTTTCGACTATGTGGTGCGAGAAAGCACTTGATCCAACTGCCAAGGATGAGTATTTGAAGGGTTTGCCTGTTTGTTATCCCACTGCACAGCACGAGAGGTCCATTTAGAAAAAGCAATGCGTGTTTTCCTGTCAGTGGTCAGGGGACCTGCAGTTCTGCTGTTTGCTAAAAAGTTGGAGGATGAATGCTAATCCATCTGGAAATCTGGGAGGCAACTATGTGATGCTGTTAGTTTGACAGGGAAACAATGCATGCACCAGCGACAGAGTGTTGATAATGGTGTGACGCTTACAGGAGCTCCAGTCAAGCCTCATTCAAGTGGATATTTTTTCCTTCATGCCTGTGCCTGTGGTCGTTCACGTCAACTACTATCTGACCCTTTAATTTGATTTTGAATCAGCAAATATATCTTCCAATTGCTTCACAGATTGTGACAAACTCCTTCCTGCTATCCAATTACCAGAGGGAAGCAATATAGGACCGATTCAGTCATCTTCATGGAGTTTGATTTGTGTCGCGGGTGCAAGGTACTATGAATCTTCTAAGGGCCTGTTGCAAAGTGGGTTCTCTTCTACACAAATTTCTTTCAAAATGCACATTATTTCTCGAGAAACCAACAAACCTAAATGGTCTCCCAGCTACAAATGTGCAGCAAGGTTCTGCAATAAGGTCAAGTACAGATCCCCAGGTTGACTTTAATGGTGACGTAGATAGAAAGAAAACTGTATTTTTCTCAGGAGATATGGATACAGGGGTGGAAAATCAAAGAAAATTGTCAGTAAATAGCAAATTATATGAAAAAGAAATCAGTTTTGGTAGAATTATTCCAAATTTTACAATGAGAAAGCCTTTTTCTGAGGTTGTAGCTGGATTGTCAGCTGCAGATTCAGGATTCCCTCCCCTACAGCACAGGAAACAGCACCCGTCATGATGATGGATCTGAGTTTTAAACTAATTGCTGTTGCTTAATAGGAAAGAGAATTAACTGTGGAAGTCTTTTTGAAAAGAGTGAAATATCACAATTTTAACGGTTTTTTTTTTGTTTTTTTTGTTTTGGTGCAGTGGAAAAGAAAAGAAAAACTAAGCTTCTACAATAGAAAAGACCATAGTACTGGTGGCTGACCCGGTCTTGGACCTGAATTCTGAATTTTGATTGGGTTATTAGATTTTGACCGGATGATCAGATTATTTGGATAAATATTCTTTTAAAAAATCAAAATAATATTATTTTATTAAAAAAATAAATTAATAAGTTACAATTGAGTTTTTAACTAAGTTTTACCAGATCACATTCAATTTTTTTCTCCTATTTTTTTCTTCAACATTCCGGTCTCAAATCAATTTCAAAACTATTGGAAAAGACCCATGGAATCAGACAGGAGAGGATCGCCCATTCCTGGAAGAGGTTGATCCCAGAGCGTAAACTCCGATGTAGTCTGCACACGCATTAGCTTCTCTGTAAGTACGATGGATTCTAACCTATTCCATGCCCACCGGGAGACCTTGTCTTATCGCCAACAGCTCAGGAAGCAAGCTAGACTCTATACCTGCAAACCCACAATTTATAATTATATAAATTTAATAAACTTGTATCTCAACCATCTTTCCTCTTTAAAGTTCTCCAGTTTGATAAAAAAAAAAAAACAAATAAATAAATAAATTCGAGAGATGAAAAAGTAGTATGCTAATAAATAAATTGAATAATCTATTGACAAAAAAAAAAAAAGGAAAGTAAATCTCCTTTCCACATAGAATGACTGGTGATGCACAGGACCGGTAGTTGAAAAGTAGGAATTCGAAACCATCTAGCCGACTAGATCAAGAGACTTGAACCTTACGCTGAAGATATGGGTTTGAATCCACCCTTCAACAATAATATTATTTAATTTAACTCATGCTTCATTTATTTCTATTGTACTCTCTTTGTGCAGTCCGTGTTTTGTTTCATCTACATATTTTAAATTATTTCGCAATTTTGTATGAATTCATTGAAAAATATCTTGAAATCTTGGCTAAAAATATTACAATTTATAGTTTTTTTTTTAATTATATTCATAAAAACTACCATACTACTAAATATACATTCAGTGAAATTAGGGTTTCATTTTCTTCGTGAATTTTTTGGCCTGTAACCTGAACAAATTGAGCCCTATGACCGCAGTGCCGACTTAAGTCTGTCCCAATATATTACTTAACTTTACAGCTATAATTAACCCGACCAGAGAGGCTCTCAATTATCTAGTTAAGTCTTTCAAAAAATAATAATGGGATCACAACTAATTAATCAAGCAAATTAAAATTCTTAAAATGCTACACATAGTATATAATAATCAGTACATGATCCGGGGTCGGGCTGGGAGTGAAACCAAAAAACATATGTCGTGGTTTGTGTACAAATGAATTTAATCCATTTTAATCCTTTACTGCATCTTATTTTTGTTGACCGGTTATACTAATCACTTATAACTTACCCTCATGGATGTGTATAAAGTTAGAATTCATATTCTTATCTATGATTATACCTTGTCTTTATAATCCAGGTAAGAATATATATGTTTGTTATCTATTTCATTGGTATAGTACTTACCGACACAAGGTTTTTTTTAACAAAAACAAAATATTTTATTGGCTTTTTCCTATTTCCTAGTGGTAAACTTTGAATGCAATATTAAATAAAAATATTTCAACTTAAAAATTTAAATTATTAGATAAAATTTTAATAATTATCTTATATTATTTTTTAATGCTAAAACATTCTTACAACTAGGATTGTGCACCAAATTCCCTCTCCTTTGTTGTAGTGCATTCCTATGTAAAGGGTGATTACTTACATTTTCAAAGTAATTCATATAATAATAGTTTTCTTACCCGCAGCACTATGTAGTAGATCAAATATTTTTTTCAACCTTAAAAAAATATAAAGATATTAGAAAGTGAAAAATTCAATGCATGATGGTCGAAACACTTTGAAAATACTTAAATGATGACATGTTGGATGATATTTTTCTAAAATAATATTAAGATGGTAACATAATAGATTAATCCAAACCAACTATAATTAACTGCAAAACCCGCAATCTGAGATATAAGATCGTGAGAAAACCATGGAACTCATACCAAAACAAATTAGAAAACTCAATTATAATGAACCAAATATTGAAGGTTGAAAGCGAAAAAAAATAAAATTAAAAAAGGATAAAAACAATGACTTGAATAAACCTATATCAACAATGGGTGCAATGCCACAAGCAAGGGCAAATTTCTCCATACATAAGAAGAAAAATGTTAAGGCGACACTAGGATTTTTAAAGAAGCAAAAGATAAATTATATTAATTTACTAATATATAATAGGAAACCATAATTTAACAACATGAAAAATAAAGCAAACTCAGGTGAATATCCTAAACCTGAGTTAGTATTTTAAAATTATAACTCGTGAAATATTAAACCCAAGCTTAATCATAAAAGCCAATTCACAATCAATGTAATATTGAAGGATAAAATAAAATCTAAAAAACTTATCAATTTAGAAAAATAGCAATAAAAAATTAGGATTAGACTTAATAGAAAAAAATAAAGAAGGTTGAAATCGTAAAAAGACATCAATTTTATAAATCACTTCAAATAAAAAAAATAGCAATCAAAATAATAGGGATCCAATATGAGAGATGAAAAGATTGAAGATTGAAGAATGATGAAATTGGAATTAATTTTCAAAATGAATTAATTTTTTCAAATAAAAAATTATAATTAAGAAAAGAGCGAATAAATTTGAAGGGAAAAGAAATTGAAGGGCCGGTGTGATTTTTCAAGGGGTAGTGTGCAAATCAATGTGGAGGAGAGAGAAAAGAAAGGGAAATAAGTGAACCAGCATGAAACCGGACGGAATCACCATGCTCGCGCCACCTAGGTATGAGAAGGATGCCGAGACAAATCAAATGATGCAACGAAAACATGACCATCAAATTTATCCGCAAGCGCTGCTTGAAAGCGGCTGACGCGTTACACGTGTCAACAATTTTGTTTTTTTTATAAAAATAAAAATACTCCTAGTACTAAATAATAATTACAAAAAAACCATTATGAAATTACTAATAAGCTCTTGAAGCCAAGGTTAAAAAAAATTGATGGTAAGGAAAATTGAGCAATTACATTGTTTATAATAAAATAAAATTCCTATAAAACCTCTAGATCTAAGGTTATTTTTTTTAACTTGTAAAGATAATACAATAATTTAATTGTTGCAAAAAATTCAAAAAGAAAATGTTGCCCCCGAATAAATAAAAATAACAAATTAATCTTATGAAAAGACATTTTTATTTCTAAAGTCAAGTTCAAATGATTTTTTTTATTAAGGGCAAAACTATAATTTTATTGTTATAATGCATAATAAATCACGGGGTATATGTAGAGTGATTTTGCCATATCTTTAGGCTTATGTAATCATTCATCATTAGGACTTTGACATGCAAAAAATATTGCATGCATAGCATAGCATAGCATAACATAGTATACCTATAACATTGGCCCCATTGATTCAATTTAATTAAATTAAGATAAATTGATGTAGGCAAAAACTAAAGATAATAACAAACAAAGAAAATACTCGTGAATTTTAATGAGTGAAAGAAGCTATAGATATAAATCTTAAATCCGTAGGTTTTATTTTTTTTAGAATAACAATCCTCAAGTCCTCCTCTTTTTAGAAGGTTTATAAAGCCTTAAATAGACCATAAATTCTATATTAAAAAATAAAATAAAAATTTAAAATCACAAAGGAATGAAACATGAAATTTAAAAATAATAAGAAAAATCATAAAAACTGCCAACAGCAAGATCCTGGGGTGAGATTTTTCAAATCTAAAGATCCAACTATCAGAGTAGCGATTTCATGACTAATTAAAGGATAACATATTCTGAAAATTCTTGTAAAAATTTGAGCACGATTCAACTATCAGATAAAAAGTTATGATCCTTTTAACCATTATTCTGGTATGGCGTGACCAGATCTCCTCTTAAATCTATACTTATCCTAATAGTGCATAAATATATCTACTAGACACTTCCCATAATTTATCTAAAATAAATTTTCATCTAGAAAACTCATTTTCAACCATTCAAAATCATTTTTTATCAGAGACCCCACTACATCACATAACCACTTCAGTGCAATCACAAGACGTAGCTCTTATCTTGTATTCCTACCTGGCTATCACACATACTCTTTGAAGGTGAATGCTTCGCTGTGCATGTGCAGGTGTGGAAAGATAGATGGTCCCAGCATTGTAGAGGTCATCGGATACCGGATATAGCAGGGTTCCAATTGCTTTGAAAGTTCAATATAAGGGGCTCACAAGCACCCTAATGCAACATAGATTTCACATCTAGCAAAATTAGGTACATCCCGGGAGTGTCACTTCTTCCTAGTGATACTACCAGCTCACAATAACATTTATAATTTTCTCCATCCATTTTGATCCTTAGAATTGAGCACCATGCGCAATTTTATTATCATCGAACGGATAAGGATCGGAAGGGTGGAGGATGACTTTCATTCTAATGCATTCAAGGCTGCATTGGCTGAGTTCATCAGTACCTTAATTTTTGTGTTTGCTGGACAAGGGTCAACTATGGCCTATAACAAACTCACATCTAATGCACCAACATCCCCAGCTGGGCTGATTGCCGTGGCATTGGCACACGCGTTTGGCCTATTTGTGGGAGTTGCTGTCAGTGCCAACATCTCGGGAGGCCATGTCAATCCGGCCGTCACCTTTGGTGCCTTCATTGGTGGCAACATCTCTCTCCTCCGTGGCATTCTGTATTGGATTGCTCAACTCCTTGGCTCCACCGTCGCTTGCTTGCTTCTTAAGTATACCACTCATCACATGGTGAGTAGCTACTAGCTAGATATAAAATTAAGAAAAGTAACCTTATGATCCAAAAATGTCATAAATATAACCTAATTTAACAGCATATTTTTCTAATTAACAATATTGGAAACAAAATCTTGTGCAGACAGTCTCAGTATTCACTTTGTCCCCTGGGGTGACTGTATGGAACGCATTTGTCTTCGAGATTGTAATGACTTTTGCCCTAGTTTACACCGTATATGCAACAGCCATTGATCCAAAGAAAGGTGACGTGGGAGTCATTGCACCTCTAGCCATTGGCTTTGTACTTGGAGCTAACATTTTGGCTGGTGGAGCATTTGAAGGAGCAGCTTTGAACCCCGCCGTGCCTTTTGGACCGGCTTTGGTGAGCTGGAACTGGTACCACCACTGGGTTTACTGGGCTGGACCTTTGATCGGAGGCGGGCTTGCCGGGATTGTTTACGAGCTTATCTTCATGAGCCACGGCACTCATGAGCCCCTGCCCGGTGGAGAGTTTTAGAGGGAAATTACAAATAAATCGTTGCATCTACTATTAATTTATAATCTATATTTAATTTCTTCTTCTTAATTTTTAGTTCTGTTTTGTTTGGACTACGTTGGATTCGTTGTTACGAGCACTTCAATTTGCCTTTGTAAGTTGGTTTGCTGGTCGAGCGTATGAGGTATTGTTGTGTTGATTATCTCCTTAATCACTATTATTGTATGATTTATTTTATGGACATGAGTTCTTATGGTCTTATGCCAAAGATTTAACTACCTTGCTTTTATCGTTTTCTTAGCCTTTTGGTAGATAAAATATCCAAGTCAAACAAGGGTAGAAAGGTAGTTGATAGCAGATTGTGATAAATAATGTGTTGTGGAATTGCAGGAAGCCAGCAATACTTGCAGACTAGCTAGGGCCATGCACGGCCCCTAAACTACCCTGCTATTTCTTCCATTGTTTTGCCTTGTTCATGATCATGTTTCTCTGCTTCATGATGTCCCATAACTTCAGCTACTAGCTATACGTAATTGCAAACAAATAAGCAATGCCAAGGGAAACTCTTATTGACAAGGTTACTTCTGGCACTATATATATTAAACTCTGAGCAGCATTTGAGTTCTTGGCGTTAAATATATATATCAGCTTGTTTGAGCACACTCCATTAATTATAATCACTAGTTCAGATATCAATGTGGTATTTTTTAATTTTGAATCAGCAAGTGGGTGGCTGGAAAAAAAAAACTCCGTTCTTAGCAAAAGAAAAAAAGGATATGGAAAATTAAAGCCAAGATCTAAGAATTCAGGATACCTTCACAAACTGTCTTTCGCTGGCTGATCTGCAACTGAGTTTGTTTCTCTAGGAATATGAAGGAACCTAACCGATTGAAGAGCCTTAACAGAAGCTGAAGTGGAATTGAAAGGACTTAATACGATTTTCATATGTGTTTATATATGTGTGTGTGTGTTTGTGTGTGTGTGTGTGTGTGTGTGTGTGTGTGGAGGCCTATTCATTGATGATCTAAAATCCATGATATTTAGATAATTGAATTTCTTCTTTTTAGATCAAGAAACTTCAAACTAATAGTAGAAACTTGAGTATGTGTAAAAATAGTCCCAATCAAGGGGATTTAAAAACCCTCTGATAATAAAGTTAGTATCTTTACGAGAAAAGCAATAAATAACTTAAAATGACCTTAAATTCAAATAGTAAAGATGTTCTTGAGTTTTAAGATGGTTGATGTTATGAAATCTATATAAGTTTTATTTTAAGAGATGAAAAGTTCTAAGCTTTTACCTGGATAATTCATGGGATATTTATACTCTCTAAACCTTGTCGTTTTCAGAAAAGAAAAGGACTAGAAAGTCCCTTGCTTTTGATGACATTAATAGAAGATAAATATCTTTTATATATCATTAATGAGATAATAAATATGGTAAATCTCTTAAAAGATCTTTTGTACACCTATGAGTATAGAAAAATCATTATATTAGATATAAATGACTTATATAATTGTTCTAAATGGAGAGGCATGACGGTTTATAATTTAGGGGATCTTCTAGGATCAAGCATTTAGCATTAAAACCTAATAATGGTTGAATTCAAATGCTCTAAGTCTAGCTTGCTTGCTAGATTCATATTACCTTAGGCTTAGCTAATTATCAAACCAAAGTACTTTAAGCCTGACTTATTTGCCAGACTCACGTTACCTTAGACTTGGCTGACTACCAAACTCAAGTATTTTGAGGCTGACATGTTTGTCAGAATCAAGTTATCTTAGGCTTGACTGACAATAAAACCCAAGTTTTGTGTATTTATTAGATCTATATTACCTTAAACTTAGCTAATTGTTACCGATAAGAGAGGGAGTCGCTCGTTAGGTCATAACTTAAATATTACCAATGAATTTACCAAGAAACATAGTGAGGAATTATTATATCGGTAAAGTTTGTTACAAATTACCAACTGGATTTTGGTTATTGGTATTGTACAAAAAAAAAAGTTCAATGATAAAATTGAATTTTAAAAAAAAAATCATTGCTCCAATCTACAGTAATTTGTGAGAAAATAAACATTGATTTCACACACAATGAAAAAAAAACCACAAGCTTTAGTTTTTTTTAATTTAAAAATCTAAAAGTCTTCACATGAAATATATAATGATCTCTTTAATAATCTTAAATTTATTTATTTCATAAATTCTTATGATATTCTTGAATGGTAATTTTTATTGGATGACGCTATTTTCATTTCATAGTTCCATAGTTACAAACCTAATCCTCTTTATTTTTATTCTCCTTATAATCAAATTCCATGATATATCAACACCATAAAAGTCCATTAGAATTCTTTAATGAAATTGATTTACAATAAAATAAAAATAATTAATATGTTAATGATATTAAAATTCCATGATATATAATTATCCTTATTATTCCTATGTATAATATGTGTGCATTTGCCAATCAAAAGGTATTAAACACATTTTCGCCTCATTTTCAATTAGACAATCTTGCATAGATTGTGGGAATCCAAAACTATTTCTATAAAAGATTTCAGTACGTGTTACTAATTACTTCAAGACTTTATGGTGATACTAATTATATTCATTCCTATCATTTCAAGGCTTCATATAAATACTAATTTTATTCAAATTAATGTTTATAAAGGTTGTAAGAATTTATAAGAGATAAATTACAATAATTATCGAGGAGTTATGAAATTATAAGAATAGTCCAAAAATCTGAAAATTTGACCAAAACATTTTTTACATTAAAAAAAATATTATAAAAACTCCTTTATACCCAGAATGCCCATAATTACTAAATAAAAAAGATAGTTAAACTATGAACTTAAAAAAAAATAGAGAGGATATTAGAAAATAGGACATCGTTTTAAACAATATTAATATTCTTAATTAGTTTCTCTTTTGATGTTCTAAATTTCTCTAATTTTTTAAATATCTTAATTTGGCTAATGTCTTTTTATAAGTATTAATTAGGGCATTTTGGATACAATAGGGAGGTCATCTTAATTAAATCTGTAAACTCTTAATTAGTTTTTGTAATTTCATCATACTTTTGGGGGTTATTATAACTTAACCCTATATAAATAAGGATAATATTGATCCGAACAAAATTACTTACATTTAGCAAAGCAATTGTGTTATCAGAGTTTTCTCCTTCTCTTGTGAAAATGGATTTGCCAATGGATGCGAAAATATTTAAGTCCAAGGTAAATACATGTTCTATTGTTCATCTTTCGTTCAGAAAATTC
Source organism: Populus nigra (assembly GCF_951802175.1). Classification (NCBI taxonomy): domain Eukaryota; kingdom Viridiplantae; phylum Streptophyta; class Magnoliopsida; order Malpighiales; family Salicaceae; genus Populus; species Populus nigra. The sequence goes on from NC_084858.1 coordinate 1,652,934, forward strand.
ATGTTTTCTCATTCATGTTTGTTGTTTGCTTATAGGTGACTCTACTAGTGCTAGCTGAGTCTGCAAATTGGTCAGGAATTGAAGAAACATTGAGGAGTAGCAGAGGTTTTATTTATTTATTTAAAAAAAAAACAATTTCATCTTCCTACTTTTATCATTTACATTTATCCTTCTTTTTAATCGTATAAAAGAGATATTAATGGCCTGATTTATATATTTTTTATTTGATTTTTATTTTGCTAGATTTGACCGTCAAGTCTATTAATCGAGAAACAGGTTTTATATCAATTGAAGGTAGAATTGACCCAAAGAAAGTGGTTGCAATGCTTCAAAAAGTAGAGAAAGATGTTTATTTTGTTAATATGGAGGTTGAAGATAATTCAGACAAAACGGACGTGGTCACGATGGAAAATAAAATAAAGGAAATTTGTGGGATCTCCGATGAAACATTGGGCTCTCCAACAACAAAATATACAACTGTGGAGAAATTCAAGGTGAACTAGCTTTTCTTAGGATGGTTAGATGTTATTTCTAAATATGTAATTATTAGCTTGTTATTTTGTTAATAATCCTCTCATAGGCATGGATTATATTTAATTTGGACCTTCAATGAATTCAATGATTTCTTAGATTGATCTACAATTGTGATAATGAAAATAAAATTAACACCTTGCATTTAAAAAAAAAATGTATTTTTTGTTCATCAATATTATTAAACTTGACTCGGTTTAACGGGTTAACTTAGTAACTTGTCAACTCAACTCTTAATGTAGATTAGATTTAATAAAAAAAAAAGATCAAACTAAAGTTGATCTAGTTGATTCTATAATTAACGGCGACCCGGTCAATCATGTCAAAATCTAATTTAATTTTTAAAAAAAAAATTAAAATGATGTTATTTTAAATAAAAAAACATATATGTATATATATATATATGTATTAAAATAAATTTGTTTTAAATTAATCCAAATTAATTCTCCACCAAGTTTTATAACTTTGTTGATTACAATATTGCTAGGTAGCATTAACATTAATATGGAAGCTGCATGACTTTGCAAAAGCCATTGATCCAAGACGATTCTCTAGCTCTATAATTACCCTCGACTTCCATTGTTCATTTTCAATTTTTGTTCGCAAAATTCATTCCTTTTCATTTTTACTCGTAGGCGACTCTAGCAGTGGCATCTAGCTCTCCAGATTGGTCTAAAATTGAAGAAACATTGAGGAGCTCAAGAGGTTTCGTTTCCGAACAAATCCATCTTACTTCTTTTACCATTTGCAACAACATTAATGTTCAACTCTTTTCCTCTTTTTTTCCCTCTTGTGAAGAGGAGATGTGACTATTTTTTCATTTTATGTATCTTTTGATAGATGTGACCGTCAAGTCCATTAACAAAGAAGAAGGCTCGATATCAATTGAAAGTAAAGTTGATCCAAAAGGAGTGGTCGAGATGCTTGAAGGGGTAGAGAAACATGTCTACATCGTTAATCTCGACGTTGAAAGTAAAATTGATCCAGAAATAAGGAGAATGCTCGAATCCTTGGATTCGGCACAGGAAAACCCTCCGAGTTAAACAGACTCGTCCGAGAGAAAAAGAAGGAGGTTATGTTTGATTAAGGAGGAGACAGAGACATAAACAAGTATAATTTCAGAATGGATTTATATTTTTTCAAAATAAAAAAACAAGTAAATATATATTCTTCTTGTCTCAATTGTCTTCATTTTATTTATCTCAAAATAATAACTAAGAATGCAAATATGGCTAAAATTCTATCCACAGGCCCAATTGGACATTGAAAAGGCAAACAGCACACACAGGATTTCATTGCAGAGCGAGTCCTTGAAAAAACAATGCAGAAATTTCAAATGTATCAAGTTTTTTTCATTTGTTTGTGGCGCTGGTTGGAACTGGTTTTCTGCTACTTGGAATGATAAGCTTCATTTCAATGCAATTGTTCAATAATGAATTGCTTTTTAGGACTGGAATCTGGGCTACAACCCGGCGGATAATATATTATCTGTCATATAGCAAGAAACATCATTTATTATTTTTTTAAGAAACTAAAGGTTAAAAAAAAGAAAAAATTAACAGGCCCACACACACACACACATTGGGCTACTTTGGCCATCGCGTTTAAGCTCTTTATTTTTTTATTTTTTTATTTTTTTATTTTTTTATTTTTTAATGTGGAGATTGTTTGAAGCTCTGGTACCTTGTCCCTTACTCGGTTGCATGGTCAATCTGGATTGCTAGGAACAACTTCATCTTCATCTTCAACAACATTTCTCCCGATTGGGAACAGATCTGGTATTTAGTTCTACATTGGGTAGCTGATAGTGCTAAGGTTGTTGATGAAAACTTCATCTATACGGGTAATGATTTAATTAACACGAAACTCTGAATGTATTCAGAATGTCTCCTAACAGGCTTCAAGCTAGAAGTTTTCTTTTGTAACTTTATTTGTATCTTGAGACTGTTTGATTGCCAGTAGATAACAGGTTTCAGTAAGCTCCTGGGAACGCGGCTGATCACGCCTTTGATTTTTTCTGCTTAAAATTACTTGTTTTATATTTTTCTGATAATCTGATGTGTTGTTATCAAAAATAAATTTTAAAAAATAAAAAATATATTATTTATATGTATTTTCAAGTAAAAAACAATCGCTACTGTAAAACCAAACAAGCACTTAGCATATCTCATTAATATTTTCATCAACAGAAGATGGTCAATATTTACTGTAAATCCTTTGATTATCCAATCAGTCCTACATATTATGACTTTATATTTTTGTTTTTTTATAAATAAAAAAGCAATGTTAAGCTTGCCTGATTACATAAAATAAAAGCTTGTCTTAAATATACCTTATTTTGAGAAGAAACTATAAATTATTCTTGGCAAAAGCAGTTGATCAAATTAACGAATTTTCTAATTTGCATCATTAGCAACTCGAAATTACACCTAGTTAATCAATTAACCACAGTTGACAAAATATCTAATAAAAAGAAAATGAAAAATACAAGTGACTCATGGAATTCGAAACTCTTGACCTCTCTCCTCTCGCAATGTATTGTTTTATCCACCAGCCTACACGAAAGCCACAATGGTTGGTGAACTGTCTGGTTTCTGCCTGGTGGATACAAATTGTCAACTGCACAGAAGCTAATAAATAATGACAAGGCCACGTTAGTTTTTTCTTCCAGCCAAGCCTGCAGTGCATAGTGCAGAGCACATAACCCTAGAGTATACAGCAGAGACACCTCAAATTCGCTGTATATGTCATAAGAATGGGACAAAGTAGTGAGTAGCTCACACATTCAAGAGCAAGAAGATTTTATTTATGTTGTACAGTCTGAATTTTATCTCGACTCGCATATTTGAAACTGTTTAGTGAACCTGTATCATAATTTAAATGTCAAACACAGTAATAAAACAATGACTTTTCTTCTCTTCCTCTCTCGTGGAGTTACCTTCGCGGTCGATGTCTCCAACGAGAGGGAAAAAAAAAAGAGAAGACAATCCAAGTGGGTTGCTTTGGTTGTTTGTAGACTGAAAAATGCCTTTACTATCGATTCAAGCAACCGAGCAAGAGAAAGGTAAACCTCAATCACCATTCCAGGGGAAAAAGCTCTTCGCACGTGAATATCACAAACTTTTCTCGTCAGCCCATGACGATGAATGCCATTCCAGTAGCATGGCTTTAATTTGTCGGAAAGGAAGAGGGACCCTAGCAATATATACGGGTGATTACTGTTGATAAAGATAGCGCAGGCCAAAAAAGGTTAATGAAAAATAGTCCATGGTCGCAGTTGCTGTGACAGTTTACTGTAGCAAAAGCATTACTGCACAAGGATGGTTTTGCAACTACAGTTTACACGAAAAGGTACGATTCAAATTTTTTTCAAAAAAAAAAAGCTGACACCCAGTGGACATTGCCTGAACTTGCACCCTTGCAAATGGGTCATTTCCCCTTTTCCTCTCTAAACTTTTTTGAACTCTTTTTATTTACAGAATCATTCCATGGACCCGCCAAATAATTTTGATCATTGGTTGACATTTAAACCAAATTTGAAAACTAGTAGTTTTATACAATCAACAAGCCTCTTCAAATGGAACCGACTGTTTGTTAGCATTGATCAGCCTCCAAATTTCGCCCTACGAGCGGCAAACAGCAGGGTTACATGGGGCTTTGGAGTGGATTATAACCCGAGCTCCTGAAGCAAGCCTGTTGAGAGGAGATCAGAATAATGTCAAAATGCGACAACAAAAGGATAAAATTTAGCAGAAACTTTTAAAGCAGATTGGAGTCAACACTTAACTTTCTTCGATCTTGATCACCCTCTCCTCCTCTCTGAAAGAATCGAGCTTCTTTGATTGTTTCTTACCTGGAACAGGCTCTGTGATTCTTTGACTGCCACCGTTTGATAAGCTATAATGTATTACTTGAGAGCCATCAGCCCCGTCAGAGGAGTTTCTAGGTTTATCAGAAACAGGTGATCGCAAAGATATGCCGTGCGGCTGCTTGCTTAGGGAGGCTTTTATTGATTGTGAGATGCATTTTGAGTGTCCAGAGGTTGACTCGCCATTGTCTTCAACTGAATCTGGCTGTTTACACATCCTGAAATTTAATGCATGTTTGTAATTAAGGTGGATTGATAAATAACAAGGAAAGAACGTAGAACTACTTCCTCTTTGAATAATACCTTTGCCCATAATAAAGCATAGAAGAATTTTTTATGTATTTTTATAAATTTTACTCCAATACTATCACATTTCAAAATAAATATAATTTTTTTCATGTTATTTTATTCCTATAGTATCAATCAGACAGACAGGGACAGAAAATTGTATCTTGTCTACCAAACCAAACACAAATTAGTCTTGTTCCTGGTGTCTCGTCTCATACTATCTGCTTTCTTGTTCCTCCCGTCCTGTGCATCATTCCAAAGCCCAACCATAATGACTCAATTGTGGCATGACCTTTTGTTGTGCAGACCAATTATAGCCTATAAAATTGTCTATGTGCTTTGCTCAGTAAAAGCTTTGAGCTTTTGAATACCAGCACTCTAGGATGACTTAAATACGATGGGACATCGCATGTGACCTCATTATTAACAACTAAAGTGCAGGGAAAGCAGTAAGGTTAAAGAGGGTGGGGTTACAAGTCTCACATAAGGGAAAATATTTTAGCTCCAACAAGTAAACACCATCATGTTATGTCCTTAACCACATTAAACTGAAACAATAGTAAGGAAATCCACTGGTTGACGTTGTGGATTCTCTTTACCAAGCCAAATGGCCAAACTGAAAACTCAAGGTTGATTCTTGGATGATGCCTCAAGAATACCTGGTTCAGAGCCTAAACCAGTCTAGTGAATTAACCTAATAAAACATTCAAATAACCAGTCATGAAAGTTGTCAATTTAGCCTGTCTCCAGTGGTGGCAAAAAGTCTGAAGTGTAACTATTCTTCAGAACACCTATCTGGTAAATTGCCAACTATCCGCAAACTGGTTAACAAGCCTAGTTGTTAAGTTAAATAACCCAATTCAAGTCATCATTCAACAAGCCAGCCCTTAGATTGTGCATGCTCTTATTGCAAAATATGTAGAAACGCCATGTATTAGCTTATTAGGTTTTAGTACTACAACAACTAGCTTGCATCCATAGATTCTTGAGGGAGGTGAAAGAAGCTAGCACATTTAAATGATAGGCGAAGGATTTAACACAAGAGAAGCAAGGGTTGAAGCAATGTTAACCTGTCTGCATTGTACGAAGAAGAACGCTTCAGACAAGCAAGCCCGTCTCCTCCCTCTAGCATTTTCATCTCGATCAGGCTCCCACTGAAATACTCCTTTTCTTCTAATCTGAGACCCGTCGCCCTTGGATTCTCTGACAAGCAATCAAGCTCTCCTAACATTACTGAAGTAGAGTACAACGGTGAGGGAAATTTTGAATGAGAAAATCTCGGCCTGTAGGTTGGAACCAGTCCAAAACTGTGATCTTTCACCGAAATTGACCCACAGGAGATCAATTGCATCAACATATTACTGGCCTTGAGTCTTGCATTGTTTGGCATTCGGATGTCTTCCTCTTCAATAATTCTAAAACTGTTGATTTTATTAACATCAGCTCTAATAAGAGACTCCAAAGTTTCAGTCTTCCCGCCCGATGATGATGGGCTAGAGGAAGACGGGGGAGGGGAAACTGAATTCTCACATATCTCAGAATTTTCCTTCACGCATGGAAGCCGATTTTGACAATCCTCTTTGCATTCCTGTTCCAGAGAAGCATCATCAGTCGAGACACCCCTTGTACAAGTTTCTCGGGATTTAGGTCTGCTTCCATTTTCCTCGGTCTGAGTCGAAGCATTTGCGAATCCATCACTCTTGCAAACCTTGTATTCTGTCAAGCTAAGAGAGCCATTCCACGTAGAATTCTTTCCAACAGTAGACTCTGGAGACACTCCAGAGGAGCCAGGATGTTGCAGTCTAGGGGAGATTTCATCTTCCTGAGAATGCTTTGTTTCTTTTCCATTCAAACTTGAAGCTGACGAGGAGTCATCTTGACTTCTAGAAGAAGCTGGTTGTGGCAATAGTTTCAGATTTTGCATTTTTATGGTTCCAACAGGAGCGAAATGATCTGTAGAGATTAAAAAGCTGTCAGGCCTTAAACCTATCCATGTCACAAAACAACAAGTAAACCATGAATCAAGCTGAATTTCATTCATAGCCCACCTGAATTAGATTCTTCAAAGAGTTCAGAACCTTTGAGAACATATTCATTTCCATGAGCAGGAAGAATTAAATCATCCTCACAGAGATCATGCCATACAAATCCATTCTTATAGCTTCTGCGATACATAACACAAACAAAAAAGAACAAATAAGCACAAGCAGAATAAACTAAAAGTAACCCCCAGTTTTTTCAGCAAAAAAGAAAGAATCTTTACCAAAGATTTTTCAATCCTTTCAGGATTTTCAAATCAAAACAGTCCAAGAAACTAAAAACAGGAGAAAGAAAGTAACTTTGACCTCTTAGAAGACCAAGAATACAAGGAAGCCATCCCTCTCCCTCTCAAAACATCAAGCCTCTCAATCACATCTGCAGCAACACATCAAATTACATTCATTCTCGAAACCAAAACCTAAAAAAGAAATCACCAAAAAATACCTCTAAGGTAGAGACCATCAGGTGAAGCAAGAGGGACTTCAATGAAATGAGGGTGCTCCAGCTGGCGATTTCTACAGAGGTAATAAACAACAGCAACTTTACGGTTCTGTTGTTGATACTTTGGTGACCTCTCTGTCCACACTTTTGCTCTCTCTGGACTCAGTTGCCTGTTGTACTTCTTCATTCTCGTCGTCTCCATTATCACATCAAAACCCTAACCAAGAAAATACTGAGACTTAAGGGCGTACAGGTCAAGGAGATCCAAAATCCTTATGGTATTGCTTTTGCTGTATGAAGAAGAACAAACGACAAGAAAAGGAAATGTGGTTTTGGATTCTTATTATCTGCTCATACTTTTTTTTCTCTTCTATTTTTTTGGCTGGTTCGATGGAGGCCGAGAAAGGAAGGCGTGGGAGAGGCGAAGGTAGTGGGTGAGCTCTGCCCGACCAAAGACTGGTTTTTGTTTTGTTTTGGTTTTTGTTTCTGCTTCTGCTCTTCCTCTTGCTTGCTTAGTTTTGTCCTCACGGTTTTATAAATTGAGTTAAATAGTTTATTTAGTTCTAAAAGTTAATTAATTAATCGTAAATCGTTAAATATTTAAAAGACTTGTCAAATTTACAGAGGGCAAAGGGGGAGAAGAGATAAGGAGAGGGAAGAGAAGAAAGGAAAAAAAGGCCAAGAGGAGGAGGAGGCAGAGAAGTGATGATCGGCTGAGTAGGGAGAAGTGAAGGTAAAGAGAAGGAAAGAAGAGACAAAGGCTTTTTTTATGATTTAATATTACAATATTACAATATTAATAAATTTAAATATGTAAAGAATATTTATATAATTTTTCAAATTAAAAATACTAAACAATTTCTTTCTTGAAACATAGGGACGAACTTGTACTATACCTTTTTTCATGCTCTGCCCCGTCTTTTCCGCCCCTTTAGAAGCTGCGTCAAAACAAAGTACAATGATTTAACGTAACTTGGTGAATACTATTTTTTAATATATTAAAATAAAATTTTTAATTTTTATATCACAATATCAAAATTATTAAAATATATATATATAAAAAACAACAACTTAATATTATTTTTAAAAAAATAATTTGAAAAGCTAATTAAATCATATAAGTAAATACTTCATAAACCATATTGCCCTGATATATTAAAAAACTTGGATTTTTTTTAATTCTTACCATTTTTTTATTTTTTTTCAATCTTTTCCTAAATTTATTTTAACAATCATTCGGATTATCTTTTAACTAATTAAATTATATCAAGATAACTTTCACAACGATTTAATTTTAAACTCATACTATGTAAGAAGTTAAATCGAGAGATTTTTTATGTCAATTTCATCTTCTTTTTTTTCAATGTCATTTTCAGATTTTTATTTTTTTTACTTATTATTCAGATTATCTTTTGACCAGCTAAGTCAATTAAATCACATTAACACAACTTTCATACAGTTTAATTTTAAATTTGAGGTAGGTAAAATATTAGGTTAAGAGGTTTTTTTTCCTATAAATTTTATTTCTTTTCTAATTTTATTTTTAGATTTTTTTTAAATGATAATTCAGTTTGTTTTTAAACTGATTATATTAAAATAATTTTTATAAAAATTAATTTAAAAATAGAAGCAGATAAAGAATAAGTAAAAAAATTTCAAATTAAAATATTGAATTAATTTAATAATAATACTAAATAATTCTCTACACCCAAGTGTTTTTTTGTTATATTTTTTTTAAAAAAAAAATAATCTGTTCCTCTGTATTAATTGTGACCAGTAGGGTTTCATAACGTCACTCCACAATCTTTAGTAGCTGTTACTGCTAGATTGTAGGCAGAAGATGAGAAATATAAAAAATGCTACTTTTACAATAAATACAGTTTAATACATTTTTTTTTTTATTGAAACACCTTTTCTTCTACTAGTGTATAAAATTTACTAGAAAGAACACCTTTTCTTCTTTCCATATAAATCAACTTTTTTTTCTTTTTTTAAAAAAATAATATATCCACGAATCATAACACGTGTACTTGATCATAAATTCTTGCCATGTCAGTTGATGTTGTCGTTTTTGTGACAACTGGTTTAAATAATTTATTAATGATGGACACATTTTCTTGCACCTGGGGGCATAAACTCCTTAGTCGTCGTCTCCTCGACACTGATTTCTTAAGATTTTTGAATTTTTTTAGTTTTAAATTAACTTTTTTTATATTTTTAAATTACTTTAATATAATAATATTAAAAATAAAATGAAAAACACTTTCAGAGTCGCAATCTCAAGCACTCCAACGTTAAAGAATAGGCACGGCAAGGCACAGGAGCAACCTTATAAGACATGATGAACGGCAGTGCCATGCATCCTCTTTTTTGTCCCTTGCTTGCTTGATCTCTCTTGCTTAATAAATATAGCTAGAGCCTAGAGGGGGCATCGTGTTGCTTTCATGCACATGCCATGACCACTTGTCGATGTTCTTAGCAAAATCAGATTCAAATCTTTTCTTTCCACCTTTCTCTCTCTTTTTGTAGGGATCGGATCCACATTGATCGCTCCGGTGATCAATCCCATCTCTACGCTGGAAAGTTGAAAAGAAGAAAGAAGAAAGTTGACAGGTATCAGCTAAAATTAATCACCTCGTTGCTTGAAACTTGCATCAATCCTGTATGTATAGATATTGACGCATATACTATATGATCATCGAATTTGCATGTAAGACAGACAGAGAGGGCACCCTTCCTCATAGGTGAACTGAGAAGTGCTTTCAATTTGATAGCCATAGCACTTCCCCCATCCGCCATTGATAACTATAGATCATGTCCTATCATGTCCTATAGATAATGTACAATTAATAATCTCTCGTCATTGTAGTAAAACCAAGATGGATTCCCATGTTGGTCCGGGATTTGACTAATCAAAAATAGACTGGTCTAAGTTAAAAAAATAAAAAGACTTGATTGATCCAATTAAAAATTCAGGTTAACTTATTGACCAGGTCAAAACTCTATCCTCTACTCTGATTCTCTTTATAAAAAAAAAGAAGTTTTTTTTTATTCAAAACAACATTATTTTGATTTTGAAAAAAAAAATTGAGTTGATCCTCCTAACTAATGACCGGAACAATCGATGTTTACAACTATATCTCCAACAAATTAATCCCTTATTTTGATTATAAAAAGGGACTTATAAAACAAAACAAAAAAAAACGAATCAGGATTCATTATACACAAAACTCAAGTTATAATGGATTGGAATAGTAAAACTATTATTTTTTTGTTGTCAACAAAACTGCGTAATCTTCGTCTTGAAGGTATATATAATGATCTTTTCATTAAAGTTCATTTGTCATTATCAATTAGGGACTAAACAATCTTCTTATTTTTTTAATATAATAAAATAACTTAATTATCCTTAAAAGTAAAAAATATTAAACTTACATCCAGAGACATTTTTATATTTTTCTTTTTAGTGTAGTAAAATGATTTCAATACCTTTAGAAGAAAAAAATTATTAATCTTGCTTTCAGGGCTTTTTGGTCATTTCATCTATGTTTTTGGGTTAGAATCAAGTTAGCTTAAGGGTATTTTAGTATTTTGATAAATATATAACAATATTAATAAGAAACTAGCTAGCACATGCGTTCACATGAAGCGCCTCCATGTTTTTCGAACGGTGTATAACACGTCGTCCAACGATGGAACATTGTTTCTCGTGACGACGATGAAACAATTTTTTTCGTGACAATGGTGGAATGCCATCTTCTGTGATGGCGTTGTAAGCATCACGTCCTTTCATATAGGGTAGCGCGTGTGGCGGTTGAGATAATGATTTGTCAATGACAGTCTCTTCTTTCTTCTTCTTCTTTTTCTCTCTCCCCCCCCCCCATGAAATTCGTGTCGGCCCTTCAAGATTTTAGAGTTTTCCTCTCATTCATTGATATTTTAACTTTAATCCTCATTTGTTTTATTTCTAATTTGTGTTCTTAGCCTTTTTTATCATATTTTAATTTGTTTTTGATTTCATCTTTAAGCCCATAATTGTGATTTGTTATTTTTTTTCAAATTTAATCCTCATTCTTTTGATTTTTTTTTTGTTTTGTGAATTTGATTTTTCTTTTCAATTTCACCATTCTGTTCAAAATTTCAAAGTTTTCATCTCAATTATTTTTTATTTTATATTTAGTCCTTATTCTCTTAATTAATTTTTTTAAAATGTTTTTTTTCTTTTCAATTTCGCCCTTCAATTCAAAATTATAAGTTATCATCTCATTTATATTTATTTCACATTTGATTCTCGTTATCTTAATTGCTAGTTTTTATCTTGAATCCTTTTGTATAATAGATTTTTTTTTAATTTCTTCTTTTGACTTTTGATTTATTGAGAATTGAGGTTTTTGGTTTTTTTAGATTGGGTGCTTTCAGCTTATTGACTTAGGTCATGAGTTTAATAAGTTAACACGGGTTGACATTTTATTTCTTTATTTTTTTTAATTTTATTTTTCAATGTTGTTTATTTTTAAAAAAATAAGCTTTATGGTTTTCTTTAGTTTCCTTTAAATCAAGTTATCTGAATCTTGCAACCTGGGTGACAAGTTTGGTCGATTAACCCGATCATTTTTGGAGTTATGTTTTTTATTATTTTTTTGGTTTGGTCATTCAAAATTGGGTTTTTTTTTTTAAATTAAGCTTTGTTATTTTCCCCCTATTTTCTTTCTATTAGGCTATCTCGTTCACATGATCCAGCTCGCGAGGTGTAGCGGCCTTACCTAGAGTTTGCATGTGTTTTATTTTTTTGGGCTTCTTTTTGTTGATTTTTTTTATTCAATTTCAGTCTTCTACATTTGGATTTTTAGGAATTGGCCATCGCTTTTTTATTCAATTTGCATTTTAAAACATTAGTCTGGCCTCATAACTTAAGTTACGAGTTTGACGTACTAACTCGAGACCCTTTGTTTTATTAATTTTTATTATTTTTATTTTTATTCTTTATGATTTGTTTTTTGACAAGCACTTTTTTTCTTTCTATTATTGTTATCACCTTTTTTTTTTAAGATTTAGTTTATTTAATGTCGTTACCTTTTCTATTATATAATTGAATGTACATGGATTTTTCCCCCGTAGCACTCGAACATCATTTTCTACATTATAGAAAAGTCAGCTCGGCCCGTGATAAAACGCAAGTAACCTAAGTCGTGTTAGAAAGGGTATGTTCTTGTCCCGGTGGCGTGACTCTTTTGTTCCGGTAACTACCAAATCTAACCAAACGACAACCTAAGCTTTAAAGTCCCATGTAACATCTACTCCGTGGATCGGCTGTCTGCAATACCTTTCAAGCAGATATGGCAGTGAGCATCTATGATTCCGGCTAATAATACAATCTCAGTCATATACTCGACTCAATAATAATAATAATAATAATAATAATCGAATAAAACGAATATTTTCAAGTCCTCCAAGTTTAAAGGCTAGAGAGATCATTATGGGATTTAAATTTAAATTCTGTGTTTTGAGAAACATAATTATGAGTTTTTGGTCAAAATTAATCATTGACTTTTCATGATGGGTCAAAATTAATCATTACTTACTTCATCTTGTTTTATTTTCAATGAAAGATAAACATAAAGGAAAAGGAGAAAAAAGAAAAAGAAAAAGGTATAGCCTGCCTTTGAAAATAAAACCAATTTTTAATACATCCCATTGCCATTTTGTCATATTGAATGATTTTGTTCCTTCTGAAAACCTACTTCTTTTACACATGCACATATTTATCTTGTGGTATAAAATAAGTCACATTAGCCCCTTTTTTCCTGAAAATGGAAGCCATTTTATTTAACATTGTGGAAATAAAGATATGGTTTAGTTAATTAACGAATCAATGAACAAGTTAACTAATATAATTGTCACATCATGTTGTGCTTTCGGTTATTGTATTTTGATTAAAGATAATTTTCCTTCTTTTGTCGGTTAACATCGTGATGGATGGGATAAACGAGTTGAAGGTATTTTATTTTAATGATACAAGTTATATATTTAGCTAGTTAATTTAAGTTAATTTAATTTTGTTTTTTATTATTTTTTTTATTGATTTTTTAAAAAAATTTATTGTTTAATATTAATTTAATTTAGATTTAAAGTTTATAATTTGATTCGATTTATTTTTTATAGGGCTATTTCAGTCTCATGATCTAGGTAATAGATTTAACATACTAATTTGATTCAATTTACTTTTTATATGATTATCTCGGTCTTATGATCCGGATAATAGATTTGATATACTAACTCAAGTTAACCCAGATCAATTCACTAAGCTGTCATCTTAATTTTTAAAACAATGTATCATTTTAATTTTTTTTAGTAAAATTATATTTTTATCAATTATATAAATTAGTTTTTGATTTATAAAATTAATTGCAATGTAATGAATTAACTCTTATATGATTTAAATTTTTTTTTTTTTTAAAAAAAAAACCTCGTTAACAATACCTAGCTATTATTTTTACATTAAAAAAAATTCAATCTAACTTTAGTAAGAGACATGTTAATAACATAACATTAACTAAACAATATATATAGGAATGCTCAGGGTACACCCTAAAATGATTTAAATATGGTTTCTAGATTTCAAATTAAATAAAATCAATTTAAAAGGATAGAAGTTTGAATCTGTTTCAGCTCAAATTTTGGAATTTTAAAAGGTGATTAAAAATAAATGCTTTGGCATTGGGAATAGGAGATTATTATATCCTGTTCTGTTTCTTAATAATCGAATACCTTATTTCTTAAAATAAGCAACAATTATTATAGTTGGTGTCCACATAGCATCATCTTTCGAGTGCTTGTCGCCTTACCTGCCTCCACGGCTGCTTCTGCTCCCTGTGAAATGGGTGGCTGTTGTCGCCATACCTGCCTCTGCAATCCCCTTGTTTGCTGCCTTTCCAAGCCTATACAGACATTGAATGAGAAGCTCCGGCATATCACAGATAAATTATAATTGAAACTGCTAATTGTAGGGCTTTACCCCGGAGGGAGCCCTTCCAGAAATTCTCGAGGGCACTGGGCCAAGCCCAGGCCCAAGAGGGGGTTTGGAAATAGTTTTCAACCAGCAATTGACGCGCCTCGGTTAGAACCTCACTAGCTGCGTCATTGCCCCAAGCGCAAAGATGAGTTTTTCGAGGAACACGGTTTCATTTTTATATTGCACCATTTGTTTCTCTACTTCTTGTCTTGTCGATGTGGGATATGACCACTGAGAGTTCAGGCTTGTAATCCAGCTTCCTTGATGATTTGGCGAAATAAGACTTGAGCTGGTCTTTTGATGGAAAGATTACACCGACGCTTCAGCATTGGGCAACTAAATTGCTTCCTTTTGCAGGAAGATTGCGATTGATTTCGGGGATACACGGTATTCAAAAACATAAAAAAAAATTAATTTTAAACAAAAAATTTCAAAATTTACCTATTTTAGAACGGAATACCAAATGATGCGATTCATCTTCTAGCTAGTGTTCAAAATTACTGGTGCTCTATTCTTCTTCTATCAGCAGTTCAAAATCACACAATGGTTTCACTAATTTGTGAAAGAAGAAATATTTGTGTAGTTCATTTCTGACGAACTTTTTTTGAACTTCCTTACAATCCTATCCACAATTATAGCCTCCATAAACGAAGAGGACTTAACCTTCAGCTGCTCATATGGATAGACAAAGACTACAGCGTCATTCAAGTCGGGATTGGAAAATCTGCAAGCGGCAATGTTTGAGAACAAGATTCAGCGGGAAGGTTTTAAACCAATTTCTTTAAGAAGGGTTAAGCAAGATCCTCTTCTCATGCAAGGCACTACCCTGATGCACACAAAACAACATCTCAGTGATTGCAGCAAATAGAAATTACCAGTAGAAGCAACCGTCTCCTTCTTTTGCTAACTCAATTTCCTCACCCATATTAAACTCCCCTCCTCTTTCACTTTGATAATTATCAAAACAAAACCAAAACACAGTAAATTAACACTCACTTTAAAACCAATCACAACATGAGCAAATAAAATAACTTATCTAACTAATAGAGTGATACTGACACCACGGATGTCGATTTTGAAAGCAGGAAACGAACAATGACTTTGAATTTAAACGTATATGCCCTGTAGCTGATCAGTGGCATTGTCTTATCCTGAGTAGTTTAGCCTGTGCATTGGACTGAGGCTTGAAGGAATGGGGTTAAAATCCTGAAATAGCAAACAAAGAATATGTGTATGAAGGGATTTGCTATGCAAGGTAGTATGAAGGGATTTGCTCCCGATTTTCTGAAATGGAATGTTATTTAAGCATGCTAAAACCAATTTAAACGTACTTTTAAGATTCCAAATCTTGAAATATGGATGGAATAACATGGAAGCATTATTTGATGGAGCAAAGGTGATATATTGGGGGGGGCGGGGGGGGATCCATTGACAAACTGGCATCCCCTTGTTTACTACAAGTTTGGAGGCCATCTAAGGCAGTCTCCTTCATGTGGTCTGTGTGGTGAGATGTTACGGCACCTTTTTTCTAGTTTTTTCTGTTATTTAGGATGTGTGGATGAGGTTGTTTGTTTTTAGTGTTGAACAGTGGATCTTCCTTCTGAGCTTGGAGTATTGGTTATTGACAATTTTCATGGAGTTCGGGATCGCAAAACATTGAAGATTCTTCTTAACTCCACTATCTACTTTGTCATTCAGAGTCTTTGTAATTCAAAAAATAAAAAAGAGAACAAGACAACTTTTAAGAACCAAAATCTTCAGGCACCTATGATGCAATAAAGGTTTTGGTTTTCTCAGGTGAGTTTATTTTGCAGCAATTTGCCAGCGCTTGTTTTTTAAGGTGTTATGCCTTTTCAGGAGGATGCTTATTCTTCTCTTCTGTATATTTGTTTCCATCTTAATAAAATATATTCCGAAGTCCATTCAGTGTTTTTTTTATGTTGTACTTCCTGACATTTAAGTTTAGTGTATAATGTCAAATTGTCAATCCTCTTAAATTGCCGGTATTGCCTCTGAATATTTTCTGTGTTGCTTTCGGCGATGCAGTACCTGGAACTCCTCCCTTGCCCCCCCTCCCCTCTTGAATAACGAGTTTTAGCTGTCAAGTTGCGCGGATCCCTACTGATGGTTCGGGAAAATAATTTTTTTAAAAAAAGTTCTAATACTTTTCCTCTATCTTCGTTACAGTGGTGAATGTTATGTTGGTGAAATGTGGGCTTACGAAATTCATTGTACTTTAGTATATCAGGTGGTTGTTTAACATTTGCTATATTTGTTTTGATCTGTAGTGCCATTCACAGGGACTGGAATTCAATATGGATGACATGATCGTGAAAATGGCAAGCCAAGACCAAACAAAAATAATGCACATCAAACAGCAGCTGGACACCTTAATAGACCATACTCCAAATCACGCAGTATACCCTTTTGTATGCTCTCTTTTCCTTCATGTCTGCTTCTCTAGAAATTTCGTTTTTTGTGCGAACGAGTCTTTAGTCTAGCAGCACTCTTCTTTAAAAAGCAAGGGCAGGTGTAGCAGTGTAGGTCTCTGGTTTGAGTCTTACCTTGTTCTACTTGGATTTTAGAAAAACAAAGGACAATGAAATTGTCACTGTTTAGTTTCCTATTTGATTTGATTTCATTCATACATATGATACAGGAGGCAATTATGGATTTAAATGAAGGGGGATCGACCAAGGGAGAAAGTATGATGTTCTTCAGGTTCATGTGGCTAAATTAATTGAGCAATTAGAGAAACTCGTGGAGAAAGAAGAGCTAGTTTTTACTTCTGAGAATCGTTAAATGCTTCCAGCTGAGGATACAGGTTCCCCCGCTGATTTAAAGCAGGGAAATCAGCAGTCCGTGCAGTGTGAACAAAATCTTGTGTGCTAACATTAGCAGGGTATTAATAACCGAAAGATTGTGTATTATATGATCAATATAATAAAACCATATCGAATTTTCAGCAAACATTATTACATTGTTCTTAGAAAATACTACACGAGACATTGGCTAGTTGTACAGTAAGAGTGCAAAGCGACATTCATGTCAGAACTACGAAGGATGGGAGACAAGAGCATGTTTATCGAGATTAAAGGATGGAGTTAACGAGTTATGATTAATCCATGGTAAAATAAAGATTTTTGGCAAATGTAGGATCCAAGGGAAAGTTTTATAGTAGTTGGAGAATCTTAATGTAAATGGCCCTTTTGAAAAATGCACTAAAAGTTTCAGTAGATCCTAGACTAAACAACAGGCACATCTTTTTCTTTCTTCATCGCTCCCATTTTGTAGAGATTTTGAGATAATAATGAAAACCATAGTGTATTGTTTATGGTGTAGAATGTTGCATTATATAGAAATTTATTACAGCCTAATAATAATAACAGTATCAAATATAATCTGATAATAATAACAGTATCAGCTCTATAAGAAAAGCTATTTAAGATTCTATATACACAACTAATCAGCTCCTCATAACATCTTGATTTCCATGGATTGATCTTTGATGCTAGGAGCGATTTTCTCGTTGATTGATGCCTTGATTATCTCCAGAGTGTAATGTGCTATTATCACCAACACATTTCACTTGCAAGTGAAATTCTATTCATGCGACTAAAACAAAATTTGTCAGACCATAACAGGTTAATATGCGTGTAAAAGCTTCTGTTGATGCCTTTCAATGCTTAATCAAGATGACAGTGAAGATGAATATGGGACAGAATTCTGATGTCTTGTCGTTTCCAGGCAAGTTTCCTTGTAAAGATCAGCAATGTCAGGGCAAATCAAAACCATTCCGTTCAATATCCCATTGACTACTAGTTGTGTTTGAGCTTCCATACTCAGAGCATGACTTCCCAATGATAGCTAGCTACCAGATGGCGTTGAAGATCAAGTTCTTGAGCAGTTCACTGGGATTTTCTTGTTTTGCTTGAAACACAGGCCCCTCTCGGTTCCAAATAGAACATCTGATTTCTAATATTAAGGGAGTCTAAAATGTCTAGGCTTTGAGCATCGTTACAATACTAAATTATCATGCAGCTACCCCTTTTTTCAGCAAAGCATGGTCACCTTCTTTAGAGGAAAACCCTACTCTGAAAACAACTGAACTGCAACACCAAGATGTCACAATTTCTAGTTGTTAAATGACAGAGTTTAAGCACAATCATTATCTCATTAATTCAAAAACTTTTTTTATTTGAACAATTAAGCAAAAGCACTCCCATTGCTAAAACAGAGGAGGGTGGAGGGGGGACAGATAATCAAATTAAGCTCTAAAAATAGAAACTTGTAGCTCAATTGGAGTCGTAGGAATCCTCCTGTGAGGTTAGGATTTATCTTTGTTGTTTCTTTCCTAAATCATGTTTTTTTTTTCATGAGTATAAATGTTTGGATTAACTTACATGCATCTCAATTAATCTCACGAATCCTGAATTTTGATCAACATAGTTGTTGTCTTAAACCGTAAGGTGGGTTTACTGCTTACTTTCCTACTGGCTGGGTAATGGGGTTTAGCCCTTTTCTGTGATTAATGTAAGTCTAACCTTCATTATGTTTAAGGTGGGAGTAAAACCTTCTTCACCTTCATGACTTCCTTTTTTTTTCTATGCGTTATAAAAACAAGTCGTAGCAATATTATTACCATAAAAGATTTATATTTATTCTTAATTGGAGTGTAAATATAAAATATATATTTTAGCTTCCTCAATGTTCTATTTATAAATGTAAATAATTAAGAGAAATGATATTTTTAATTGTGTTTTGAAATAAACTCTTTCAATGTATAATTTGTTTTTTGTCAAGTATTTATCTTGATTTTGAGAATGTATATTTTGTTAAATAGGATTCAAGAGTTTCATCTAATAGTTTAGATGAAAGAAGAATAACTTCGTCAACTTTCAAATTAAAGAAGTTAGTGGAATTGGTGTATATTATTTTTGTGTTACAATATGTTTTTTTAAAATTATTTCTCAGTAAAGTCACATACGAAAACAAATTTATGGAAGAAAACAAATTTATGGAAGTGAATTTCTTTCTAAAGGGTCCGTGTAATTGTAGTTATTGTCATTATCATGACAACTGTGGGCAAATGCAGTTTTTCCTATACTTATCTGCTGGTTTAATTTAATTTAATTTAATTGTTTAATTCCTATCATTGCATTGCCTGATATTATCTTCTTCGCAAGAAGTTCTGAGACGAAAGGGTGTTGAAAGGGTTGTCAGCCTGATCAGCCTAGTGCAAGAAATAATTATGATGGCGACCTCTCCCTTCCGAAGTGAAAGAAAGTTCGAGCAAGGAGGTCCTGTCTATTCTTTTGAACAAATACAGATCGATCTTCCAGTCAAGTTCCCCCCACCATTTCTAAGCATTTGCCGTGTAGACCAGACAATCCATGCCGGCTCTTGCTATAGCAGCCTAACATTTTTAACCTTGTCCAAGGGGTCGTATCATTTGCTAGTTAGACGCGTTCTCTTTCTTCAGCCCTCCTTGGCTGCTTAAGAAGCTGGACATTGCAGATGGTCTGCTCAGTATTTCTCTGTTGACACTTGGCTTCAGACTTCATTTCAAGTAAAATTTTATCTTAATTTATTTTTTAAATTATATTTACCTGCTTGCTTGCCTAACTAGAATGGAAACAGATCAACTCCATGTTCAAATCAGTCATAACAATGATAAACATGGAAGTAACAAATATCTTATATTAAAGGAAATGATCATAGAGTTATTTATGAATGTTCTTGGCTTAAGTTTTCGTTGTTAGGGCTTCATGCAGTCCTGGAGGCAATCAGAGCGTCTGTCTTTGTTTATATATTATCGCAAGAAGAGAGAGCAAAAAAATTGGATTTGCCTGGCAGCAAACAAGGATTAAAGAAGAGATCGAGGAGGTGAAAATAATCTTGAGTAGTTGCATTTCGTACTTTGTGATTTTAAAATATCAATTTTTAAAAATTATAATTCTTCTTAATAAAACTGGATATGTTGATAAACTAATCTAGGAGCAGAAGACATGGCCAAACTAGGAGCCTTTAAAAACGCCAAGAAAACTAGACTCGTATAATCAATACTTTTTCCTTCAATAATGAAAAAAGAAAAAAGAAAAAAAAAGGAGTAATATAATCATATATCACACCAGTAGTAGATCCTGATTCTGATTTGTGGGATCCACTCAACCCGACAAGCAGGTCTCTCAAACCCTATGGCTGTTGGCCTTACTCATCATCCAATCCTAACAACTTCACAACCATCAACCAATGTTTTTGATTGCGGTTCTGTGTTCATCTCCCTTTCAAGTTCACACGCTTTTTCTCAAACCTGCACACCACGACTACTGTATCCGAGTTACAAGTTACATGCAACAGCTGTGAAAATCATCAAGCCCCCTTTCACATCATGGAACAAAAACTAAAATGTGAATAAGAGAAAGAAAAAAAAGAAGAAAGAGACCAAAATCTCCACCCAAAAACATTGGCCAAGAACAAGACCATCGACTACTCTTCTGTCTTCCCATCACTTTGGTCAACTTGGAATAGCTTCTCTAAAACAAACTTCTTCTGTACAAAAATGCTAGATCAGTCTCGTGCCCATCCTGCAATTCCTTTTCCTCACTGATTTTTTTAATTAGTGGTATATTTAAATGATATAAATATATATAAAAGTTGTAAATCATAACTTAGTGGGTTGTGTGGTTGTCAGTGGAGGGCTATCCTTTGGTACTTGGTCTCTGTAGGAGAATCAAAGCCATCGGAGAGAACCCTTTTTCTATAGCAACCATGAGTGTTGGTTAATGAGTCTAGGTGGGTGAGCTGAGGCACTGCGGGTGGTGGGGGTGGTGGTGAAGGTATGGTGACAGGTGGGATCTCAAAGGAATCGAGTGGTGGTGGTGGGTGTCTCCATTGAGGAAGTGGCCCAGCTAGGAGGAGAGTCTGTAAGAGTGGACCAGCTTTCATCACTGCCTGTAAAAGCTTTCCCTTTTCAGGTAATGGCTTTTCAGGAACCAACTCAATTGCTGCTTGAGGGATAGTTTGTGGTGCTGCTGTTTGGGGCAATTGGGATGGTTGTGGAGTCTGGTCAATAACAGGAGATGAAACAATGCTCTCCTCACAATCTGACGATGAGAAGCCATTGCTGGAGTCAATTCCTCTTCTGGGTTCGTCCTCAATGCTGGAAATCCCAGAGAGAGGAGCATTTTGGTGATGTTGCTGCTGCTGCTGGAGCAGGACCTTCTCAATGGCAAGTCTTTTCCATTTCTCCTGTGCATCGTCTCGTTCTCTGATGGCTTTGCTCAATAGATCCTTGAGATGAAACAATTGGTCATCTTTCTTTCTTAGCTCTTCTTGGACTGCTAGCTTTGTTTGCTCAAGCTCTAGAGTTGTGTACAAAAGGGAATTCCGAAGGTCATCCATAGTCTGCATTAGTCAAAACACAGAGGTCCCGTCACAAATTAGCTCCTTAATATCCAAGATCAGAAACCTCATTTTGTAAACTTAGCAGAAAAAAAGAAAACCCCATTACACTCCTAACATCAGACAGTATGGAAAACAGAAAGCAAAATTAATTCTAAGGGAGCCAATAGATTCAAGAAATGTATATTACCTTTCCTTGGCAGTAGTAACCCCAGCTTAGAACAGAACTTCTTTGGTTGTCCATGCTTTTCTTCACTTGACTTGTGGACTGAAGCAGAGCTATATATTTTTTCTTTCTTTTTCCAAGGGAAAGAGAGAGGGAGAGGTGGGGGGGTTTTGAGTGGTTTAGGTAGGCAATTGCTCTTTTATAACAAGAAGCTGCTAATGCTATCAAGTTCTAGTCTCCACTGTTTTCTACGGTATGCCGTCTGTAGCTTTTCTCACTGGGAGAGGGTTGGACAAAAGCACAAAAAGCCAAAGGCTCCTGATGCCAATTTTCTAATATCCTACCTCTGCTTTATCTGTCACTTTCTCCATAGGAGATAGAGTAAAGTCAGTATTTTACACCGAGGGAAGGTTCAGTTCCGCTGTGCCATTCACCATCATAGTCCATAACATGACAATAATCAAACTAGAGCCGTGAATTATTATGAGATGGAGCGGTGAAAGTGGGAAAAGACTAGTCTCCAGTGTACAGTGGGGGGAGCAGGAGGGTGATCAGTGAACTTTCCTAGCTACTTGCATATGTTACATGGAAAAAAAATGTCGAAATATTTGTTGTTACCTTAAAACTCTCGGGGAAATCCCATGTGACCAGGCAAACTAATTTGGAAAGGGACACAGTTTAATTTGGTTTATTTTCCTCGTTTTTGGAACTTAAAAATTGTCATTTTTCTTTTCTTTCTCCTCGAAACATGGCCATTGAGTGACTTTTGAGCACACATGGTATAATAACATTGGATGGTGTAGATTTTCTCCCTCAAATCCTGTAGCAAGATGTCTCCATTTGGAGTTCTAGTTTATTTCTAGTTGGTACTCATTTCATGCTTAGTTTTTTCCACTTGTCCTCCATCCGTTGCCAGCCGTACTATAAGTTATTTTTAATGTAAAAGGATAAAAACCAGATCTCAATTAAAAAACTTTCAACACCCGACTTGAATTAAAGAAAAAATAATGGTGAGCTTTTTATTTTTAAATTTTGAGAAGATAATATTTTGGATTTAAATAAAACTCATGATTTAAATTATAAATTTATTCCGGTTTAATGTTTTTTTTAGAATTTACTTTTTATTTAATTATATGATACTAAAAATAAGTATTCACATGGGAAAAGATAAAATAAAATCAAAGATAAAAACAAAAAATACATATAATTTTATAGAATTTAAATTTAAATCTAAGAGGAAAAAAAAATTAAAGGGTAAAAAGATTAAACCTACATGCCTAGCCTTTTCATTTTTTTTTTCTTGATATCAAAAATCAAACAACACGTTGTCTTGGAGCCCAGATTTTCGACCATTGCAGAGATGGTTGAAAAATAAAAGCCAGGGATCTTTGGACCTAAAAAATAAGTTTTCAATCTAATTTTACCTAAAGACCTAATAAACACTCTTCTAAGATTTAAAAACTAATCTCTCAACTCAAAATAGTTCTAGATTGGTCCAAAAACATAGAATAAAATTGGGGGAAAATGTTTATTGACCTCGATATAAAATTTACAGTGAGAAAAAGGTTAAAAAATACCAAAACAAAAACCTTATTAAATGAAACTCATTGACATCGAGAATGATTTTATTTCATGGCTGGAAGTTAGCCAACCTTTAATCTTCTCTCTCCTACATTGTTTTCCAAAAACTCTCTATCATTCCTCAAATTCAAGAACGAAAAAATAAACAAAATGAATTTTTAAACCAAAATAAAAATTGCAAAAAAGTAAAGTGATGAAAATGAAAAAGGATAAAATTTTGAAAGCAAAAAAAAAAAACATGATACTCCGACCCCATACATATCCCTTGTAAGCTGTGAGTATCACTGATCAACAAGAATAAAAAGTAGCAAATGACCTAAATGGATTGAATTCGTATGTACATAACCCAAGACGCACATTTCTTGATTCCACTAAAAAATAACGATGCATCCTTTTAAAATATTTTTAGGCTTCACTATAAAAAAAAAAATGTACATCATCACTCCATCCACCGCATCATGTGAATGATGCATTTTCTGTGCTTAACAATCTTTATTGACATGAATAACCTTTGCAGTCTAGATGTGATTTGAAAGTATCTAAGTTTTCTACGTGCGACAAGAGTCCTTCCTTTACCAGTTCTGAGTTTATAACGAGCATGCCCACATGTTTTATACTTGATCAACTCTGTATTTTAAAGGTAGTACAACATGTAGAAGTTTGGACACATGTTAATTTTTTAGTATGCTAGACCCAAAGGTTTCATCATGGATTTAGCAGCATAAAAGTTCTCTTTGAGCCTATTCCCTTCAAGTAAAATGCTTTTCTCTCATTCAACAATTCTTTCATAGTCGTCCTCACTTAACTCATGATCCGACTTCATGGTAGACACCCTGTGCAACAATTGATAATTTACCGTGATTTGTGCACCTATCCCATAATGGTTCGTCATAATCTTTTAAAAGAAAAAAAAAATATGATCGCGTCTGCATTTGATTTTTCATCTACTATTAAACATTGACTAGCATAACCCCGGTTATTCACTTCGCATCAATAACCATATTTTTATAAGGATTACTATTGTCATTTACAATTTTGATGCACGTTGTTAGAACTAGAAGTTGACCCCTCCATAGAATATTGATGATAACATATATTAATTAATTATATAAACTAAATAAATAACATAGCATTGATTTAATTCAAACTTATTTAAACTATCCTAATAGTACAACTAATTTATTATTAATTATCTACATAAATTTAAATTTCTATATATTTACCAAAAATTTCAACTCAACAATAAAATCGACAAAATATAAAACGGACTTGTTAAATAAACTATTATTTATTTTATTACCAAACATCTAAGTCATAAATTCAAATTAAATTTTATCAATTTACAAACAATACAATTTTATAAAATCTCAAACAAATCCTAAAATGTACAAATAATATATTCATACAATAAATTTTTGTGTGAAAGAGCTATAAAATAAGTAAACATCCAAACAAGATACATATACTACAAAAATATACAATAAAAATTAATATTTTAAAATTATGTTCAAATAAAAAATATGAAGTTTGGCTTACTTGAAGTGGGGGAACCCTCAATAAAATTTGAATCAAAATACAGATGCTGACAAGTTAAGTATTGAAATCACTGTATTTGTAGTGGTACGTTGATTTGTGATAACATTGGGAGAGAGGAGGGTCACTCGTCTGGTCATAAATTAAATATTATAGATGAATTTTTCAATTGATATAAATCCATCAGTAATTCTATCTATAAAAATAACATATCATCATGGTTTTTGGCTTTGTTTTTCATTCTTTCTCTTCTCACTGTAATTTTTTCAGTATGTATATAGAGAATATATTTGTCGGTGTTTACTGATGGATACTGCAATGACATATTCAGTTAGAAAAATTCACCGCAGTATCAAATTTGAGTGACATAAATATTTTGTTGGTATATCCATTTGTATTTACTAATTTTCTGGTAATGTAAGAAAAATAAATTTTTAAATCAAATTTGAGTATTAAAAAAATAAATAGACAGTCAAGGTTGAAAAATATAAGTAAAAGGACAAAAATATAATTTAGATTAGCCATGACTTTTCTCCATGTTTTCACTTTAGTTTCCTGTTATTGAGTTTTTTTCTTCCTTCACAAAATTCCACAAATTGAGTATCCAATTGGATATATAAAGATGCAAATAAATAAAAAATGACAAAAAAATACTACAGTATGTAAAGTAACTAACCCCATTCTATTTTAGCTGTTGATATAATTGATTTTACACATGAAAGCTTAACCAAACGGTTAAGAAAATAGTATTTTCTTCTAATGAAACAGATTTCTATGCTTAATAAATTTAATTTATTCAATCATTATGAATTATCATCCATTGTGTAATCCAAAACCCTTTAAATCTCTAAAAATAAATACAATATTATTGATTTTTTGTCTATTAATTATTAATATGTATGTAATTTAATACAACAATTTAAACTTCTATTCAATAAAATACGTGTTCAATAGATCTCGATCATCAGAAGAAAAAACATGTAATTATATTTTTAAACAATCATTTCTTTAGAAACTATTATCAGAAAAACAATAATTCGTGATGTAGGCAATGCAAAATAATAATAAAAATGAAATACATATAAGATAAAGATATTAAATGATTCTAACATTCAAATTGAAATCAATAGAAATTAAGTATCGATACCAAAAGAATTAATTTTGTAAAATAATTATATTTAATTAATATTCATATGCCTTTGATTTTTCTTATGTTATTGACCAAGCTTGAGCTAAATTAAAAAAAAAAAGAATTATTTGAATATCATGATATTCAACTCATTTTTCAAGTTCAAGATAAAAAAACTAAATAAATTAAATTGAACTTAGAATTCAATTTTCTTTTTGACTAACAACACAATACACAAATCCAAGAATTAAAATAAAAACACCAAGAAATTTCAAAACAAATCGAGTCACAATCCACCATCTTCCATCCTTTTCATTACCATCTCAGCCACCTACAACTCCTACAGGTTGTAATCAACACAAAAATCAAAATTTGGGATTCAACTTTGTTTTATTTATAAAAAAAAAAAAAACACTCAAGCTATGAAAAGTAGGAAATTGAAAACAAATCGACCAATATCTGAAAATTTGCTTTGCACAAAGTCCTCTCCTTGTCTGCAGCGACCAACTTGTTTCCTTTCTTTGTTAGCTGCTAACAAGTGGAAATATGTTTCACTTCTAGAGAGATTGGGGACATTATTGTAGTAACGAACGAGAAAATCAAAGAAAGAAATCTTGACAATGAGAGTCAATGTTACAGTACTGAATAAGAGAGACTCAAAATAATTATGCTCTTAATTTCA
The DNA here is from genome assembly GCF_951802175.1 of Populus nigra. Classification (NCBI taxonomy): domain Eukaryota; kingdom Viridiplantae; phylum Streptophyta; class Magnoliopsida; order Malpighiales; family Salicaceae; genus Populus; species Populus nigra. The sequence goes on from NC_084858.1 coordinate 1,679,609, forward strand.
AGTTTAATTAGGAACTCAAAGAAAATCTTTTAAAGATTGAAAGTTTGATCTTCAATCTTTCTGAAATCTCACTGCATAATTGAAAATTTGAAATTCAATATTTCCAGAAAAGGAAAATAAAATTGAGATAAAGAAAAACCTGTTTTACTTTCACCAATATTAATACAAGATCGAACAAACCCAAATTTAAAATCTTCTAAATCCCAAATCAAACTCTCCATCAACCACTACGCCTCAAACAAAAGAAGTCTACATGGCATGTAAATTCTTTTTGCTCAGCAAAAAAATTCATACCTGAAATTTATTTATGATTTTTGGTTTAGGAATAATACTTTTGGTAGAGAAAAGTTATTTTAGCGTATTTTATTTAGTACTTTATTTTAAAGCATGAAAAACCTAAAACAATATTTTTTTTTTATTTTTAGCTTTTCATATAACACATCCTCTTATAGTTGCTCCAATAATTGTTAGAAAATAATATAAATCATATTTTAAGACCTCACCTAAAAGTTTAAGCTTTTGGGTTGAGATGGTTCTTTGACATGATATTAACGCTTTGATGATCAAGCGGTCACGAGTTTGAATCTCACCATCCTTATTTATTTGATAAAAATTAAGCACAAGGTAATGTGAGTCAGTGCAAGTTTTAAGCGCAAAGAACTTTCACTTAAGGAGTGTGTTAGAGAATAATATAAATCATATCTTAAAACTTTACCTAAAAATAAAAATAAAAGGCTGGTTTAAAAAGAAAAATAAAACATGAAAAAAGAGAAAATAAGACTTGATCGAAAAGAAAAAAGAATGATTGTGTTTCTAGGATTGAGTTAGTAATATAAAAGACATTTTTATTTTCTCATCAAAATCTTAAATTGATATTAACTTGATATATAAAATATAATTTTTAAAGGACGGGAGAAAATAAAATCTTAGAAGAGGTATAATTAAGAAAATAACTTATATAATTAATTAATATTTGAGATTGACTTGCACGAGATCGAAAAAATAGAAACGGAAGTGTTTTTTTTTAATCCAAATAAAATGTAGCTACTATTTCTTAATTTGAAACCTTTGAATATTCTTTATCGAAGGATTGCTTTCATCAAACAAAACGGCAGAAATTTCTCCCACGAGGGCTGCCTCGTCCATACAAAACACTCCATAGTCCAAAACATGTCTTCTCTTTGATTTTTCTGTTTTTTTTTTTTCCGTAATGGAATTTGATTTCTTTTCCTCTCGTAATATAAATCATGGAGGACAATGATGACTTTAATAAAAAGATAGAAGACAAAGCACACATTAACAAAATATTAAAAAAAAAATTAAAGGAATGAAATATATGCTTAAAACCCTAATCTTTAACCTCATATGGATCAAGAATTAAGAGGGATGTCTGAACAGCCTTGGACTCGGAATCCTGAAGGCGGCTGCTTTCTGAAAGAAGTCGTTGAATAGGAATATTTTAGTGCGGTGGTAAAACAATTAACTAATTTAGAAGTTACTTTTAGGTAGGATTCTTTCACGGTTTCACTTGGAAACTCGAAAGAATTTTGTTTTTCAATGGGTTTAAGGAATTAAATAATCTAATTGCAGGTGATAATTACTTGTCTTCTGGTGTTTCATATCTCTCTGTTGTCCGTAGAGTAATTCCTCGATCAATTCATCAAGTATTTTTGGATTAGTTTTTTCATGCAATAACTCTTTAATATTAATATATTAAAATTCATGAAAAAAATATAAAAATCAAAATGAAATAAGTATTCCTAAGCCTTCCTTGGAATTTAAACACAAGAAATCAAGTGTTAATAACTACTAGGAGTAGGATGTCTGCATATCATTATGATGGAGTATTTTAAGTCAAGCAATGGTTGAACTATTTTCTTGTAGTGTTAGCGTATTTTCTTGCGTTGGAGCGTATATAATCAATTATGTACTAATAATGAGTTATTGCATGTTGGGAGGAACTTAAATAGAAGTTATCGTTGGAAGCTCTGTACTCCTCCATGGTTTCTAGAATAATTTCAATATTGTATACAGAAGTCGTCTAAAGGAAATATTCACATTATAATTCTTCAAAGTCTTGGATTAATTTTTGCTGGATTTAGGAAGCAAATAATCGGCATGTCTTTCTTGACAAACACATACACATACAAATAAATTATTCGTTAGACATCTCATGTCTCTCGTTTTTGACTCGAGAGCTTCCTTGCATGTGCCATTCATACTCGCCACACAACGCATTCAAAGCACCATGCGATAGATGTTCGTAATTTGCACAAAAATCTAATCCTCCCCCTTCCCTCCGCTTTCATCTTCCATGGAACCAAGGGAGTCAATCCTATATATATATATATATGTATATATATATATATATATTGGTCAAAAAAAGGAGGTGGTACTAACCAAAATTTTCCCACCAATATATGTCCAAAGAAAGGGATTGGACCCCCTTATGAACAAGAAAGTCCTCCTTGTGGGAAAGGAGGCTTGTTTGACTAATTTAAGACTCGCCCTTTTACAAGATAGTCCCTTATTAAATTAAACATGCCATGCTCTTTTTTCCAAGTTTTCACAAAGCTAGAGCAATTAGTTTATGTCTCGAGATAAGATAAAGATACTAGGAACGGAAAAAAAACATGATTTTTTTTAATGTTTAAATCAAACTAAAATAAGATAAGATAAAGATAATCCTTTATTAAGTTAAAAATGCCATGATTTTGGTATGAAATTCGACATTTTTTCTTTAGAGGATTTAGTTTCATAAGTATTACTCAATTGTGCATAGTTCTGAGAACAAGGATTATGTGTATTTTAAGGTTTTTTTTAATTATAAATGTTCGGATCAGCTTATAAGCATCTTAATTAATTCCTTAATACTCTGAAGTTAATAACTATGTAAGCTTCCAATGACTCTGAGGTTTGTGACACTGGAACTAGTGATTTCAGTAAAGAAAATTCAAGACCTGACCAATTAAACTAAACCTCTAAATTATATTCTAAATTATCATCATTGGGAGTTTCCATTTCCATGTGAAGTATCTTTTATTTATAATTACATATTACTTTCCACTTATCAAATCAGTTTAAAAAGTCTTCAATTTTGAATCCAACTGGCATTGATACTTCAATTTTGTCAAAGGAAGCACTCTTACAAATAAAATGTGACGAAATTGTTAAAGACACATGCTTGTGCTTGTGAGATAATTTGATAGTTTCAAAAAAAAAAATAATGAATGTGCATCTTTGGGCAAAATAGTAATTATAATAATTGAGGCTAGTTACAATTTTAGAACATTCAAATCATTTGTGCCTAGAAAGTTGTTTTTATTTAATAATACATGGTATTTTTTAGTGACTTTGTACATCTATCAATATTAACTCTTTCTTTAAATAATTTTAAAGATATTTTTATTTTATTTTTCTGACATATTTAAAGGATGGCTTATAAATATAAAAGAACTTCTATATATATATATATATATATATATATATATATATATATATATATATATATATATATGTTTCACTATAATAAAAACTAAGATTCTTTTATTATTATCAAATAATCATCTCAATTCAAAAATTTAAAATCTTAAATGAACTCAATAAATAATTTTATGTTATTTTTTAGCACATCTTTTCAAGTAAAAATCTTTTAAAGTTAAAATTTACATCAGAGCCTTACTATCTTTTACATAGTTTAATTAATTTAATTACAGAGAATGGAGTTAATGAAATTTAAGCTCATATTTATTTTTTATTTAAATTATAATATCTTAAAAAAAATTATTTCAATTTAAAAACTGAAGTTATTACGTGAAATTTAAACATTAATGATTTATATTTCTAATAGTCATGAATGAGTTTGAGACTCGAGATACACACACACACACACACACACACAAAGTTCTTGGTATTTTATTGTAGCAATAAATAGTGAAATGTCAAAGTCTTTTACACTTTGATCCTAAAAAAAAAGAATTTTACATTTTGATACTCAAATTTTTCAACTTTTTTTTATTTTAAACTTAGATTATTTTTTTTGCTTTAATTTCATAATTCAAAATTGGATTTATTGGGTATTAAAATTTATAATTTATTTTTATTTAATTTTATATAGAGTTATCTTGATCTCATGACCCGAGTCACGAGTTTTGCAGTTTAGTCATGTTGACTCAATTTATTTATTTATTTATTTTTTAATTAAATTTTTTCTTAACTTTAGATTGATTGAGAATTGAACTTTATATTTTTTTTATTTAGGATTATCATGGTCTTATGATCTGAGTCTCATATCTTGTGGGTTAGTCAGGTTTACTCAAGTTTTTTATCCTTTTTTTAATTGAATATTTTTTTTTAATTTCAACATTTAATATTGGGTTAATTGAAAATTAAACTTTATAATTTTTTTAATTTTTTATATGGAGCTATCCCGATCTCTTAACTCATATTTGATAAGTTAACCCGGGTTGATTTGGATTTTTTTTATTTTTTTATTTTTTTTCAATTTAATCCTTCAGCATTGGATTAATTGGGAATTGAGCTTTATATAATTTGTTTATATTTTTTTTTATAGGGTTATCATGGTCTTATGACCCATGTCACAGATTAGGCTAGTTAACTCAAGTTTTTTTGTTATTTTTTTAATTGATTTTTTTTTCAATTTCATCCTTCAATATTAGATTAATTGAAAATTTTATTTATTTAGATTTTATGAGGTTATCCAAGTTTCATGACCTGGATCACGAGTTTGATGAGTTGAATCAAGTGGTTTTTTTGTTTTTTTTTTAACTTCATCCATCAAAGTTGAGTTAATTGAGAATTGAACATCATAATTTATTTTAATTTATTTTATATGGAGTTTTTTTTGTCTCATGATCCGAGTCGCGAGTTTTGCAGTTTAGTCATATTGACTCGATCATTTTATTATTATTTTTTTAATTACAGATAGATTGCAAAGTAAAAATTCAAAATGTTAATAAATTATTAAAAATGATAAAAAAAAAGAAGTGGTTTTGTATAGAAAAACTTTGAATTTGGTTTTTAAATAATTGAGAAAGGCATTTGCATCAAATTATATTTGTTATCAATCGATCACAAATTTGAAAAATAAGAGGAAAACTAAAAATCAAGAAAAATTGAAAATCAAAATTTATTTAGTTCGTCATATGCAACCACCAACATCTGTTTTTACTGATTTAAAAAATAAATAAAAGTTCAAGTTGAGAAGTTGGAGAGAAAATTAAAAATCTTTTTGGCAGACATTTGTGATCGATTTACTACTCTCAAAATTGAAAAACTGAAAATTTTAAATTGATAAAAATAATTGTGAAATTAGAGGTAGAATTTGAAATTTTATTATGAGAATTCGTACTCAACTAATTCACAATGAACATTGTTGTTTGAAAGTAGAATATAATCAACATAACAATTTTTTTAAATATATACTGTAAGTAATTTACAGCAATATAGTATTTTATTTATTTAAATTTTCTCCTAATTGGATCGATGTCTTTTCATATTCGATTATGTTTGTTAAATTTATATTATTTATATTGGATTATATTTGTCAAATTTAAACTCTTAAATTCAAAATTAAATTAATTGATCCTAATATATATTAAAATGGTAGGAATACAATTGCTTGATATTATTCTAATTTTGTATATAAATCCAAAAAAGATGGTGAGGTCTAGATGTTTATCTCTGCTCTAATACCCAAATCCTTCTTGATCCATAAAAGTCAAAAAGTTAAACCTAAGAGAATATGTGGCACCATGGCAGGGCGGTGTCTCGACTCGCAAACATGTTATAAGATGATAATATTAATATTAATAAATAATATTAATAATCATAATCATGATTATGGTCATAATGATAGTAAACATGTCATGATACTTGTTAATTATTATAATCATTACTTTAATAAATGAATATTATATATAACATGCCTAGCTCTACATAACCACGATCCTCTCTTATAGTTTGCTCCCAGTCCCTGAAGAGTGTAGAAGTCTTTAAGAAAGTAACCTCGACATACAAAAAGAGGAGACAAGATACATCATTGTAGGATCATCTTTATCTAGCATATCCATCCAGTATACTAATGAATATATTTAAGTGCGATTACTTCTTTAGTGGAAAAAAAAACTTGAGAGTGATCATTGAGTTTCACTGTTGTACAATCAGTGGAGTTTTTCTTTTGTAATTCAGTTTTTTTATTTAATTTTTAATTTTATTGTTTTCTTTAATTTCATCTTTTAACAACTTTTAAATTCCTTAGGGTTTGTTAAGACTAGCCAAATAAACTGAATTACATCATGGTAATTCTGTATATGGTTTAATTTTAAAACAAAGCTAGCTAATAAGTCAGGTCGAGAGGTTTTTTTAGTGTCAATTTCATCCTCATACTTTTTTTTATTGGTCGATTAAGTTGTTTTTGAATCAGTCAAGTTAACCGAGTCACGCTAGGATAACTTCCACGTGATTTAATTTTAAACTCGGGTTAGACAAGAAATTGAATTAAAAGGTTGTTTTTATTTCAATCTCATCCTCTGACTTTTTTTACCAATCGACCGGGATGCTTTTAAGCCGGTCAAGTTATTTGGGTTACATCAAGACAATTCCCACACGGTTTAATTTTAAACTCAGATGAAATAAAGAATCTGATAAGAAGATTTCAAAGTTAACCCGATGAGCCGAATTTAATAAAAATACTAAATAGTTTTCTACTAACTATATATCTTTTATTACAATTTTTTTTCCATCCAGACCCACAGCACAACATCAAGATGCATGTAAAGTAGTTTGTACTTATATATAATGAATGCTTGGCATTTTTGCGGGACATATTATCCTTTTGTTACCGATATATAGTATAATGTAGGCCAACATTAAACGTTCAGGAAGTCATATCCAAGAGACCATGATCTGGTTGGCAACATGGACACCAAAATTCTATCTTGAGCTATACTACTAATTATAAGTTGAACCCAACATAAGCCTCCGAGGCACCACTATATGTAGGCAACTGCATGAACAAAAATGATGCAAATGAATATGGTTCTCCATTAAGGTTGGAAATTTAGAGTGCTCTTGAAATATCTGGTCGGCCAAAACTAGGTTTAGCAGGATTTTTCCTGGCGTGGATAAGATCTGCATTATTTAATTGGAAAAAAGAAAAAAAAAAACTTATCAAGACATACGTGGTCGCTTCCATAATTATATAACTGAGCATATTGGGTCACTCAATAGTTTGTTTTATCAAATGTTTAGCGATTCTAGCTACTTTATGCTAAAAAAATATAATTCAAAGATGGCCCTTGCAATATCTAGTTAAAGGTTGTATGTCTAGAATCTTAGATAGAACACACTCATGGTGTTACAGGCATTTGCATCTCAGGGGAGTCTTAAAGCTATAACGAACTTCGTAAAGAAACAATGGAGTTTTCTGAAAAGAAATAACGAATTTCTTTTCGGACAGTTGAGAGAATTGATTCTTTCAAAAGCTATATAGAATTTGTAGATATCTTAATTAATTAGGCTCTTGCTTTGTATAAACCTACACTTTCAAGTTCGATGATCGCAAGCTGGTACGAATTGTTGGTTGATATAACTAGTATTTAGAAACGCGGTAGAAATTATATTTTTTTTAAATTTAAAGTTTTTTTAAAAGATTAATTTTTTAATATTTTTATATTATTTTGATATGTTGATATCAAAAATAATTTTAAAAAATAAAATGTACGATATTTTGTAAAAATTTTGATGTCATGAAAGAGAGCTCATTACTTGATATTTTTTTTTAGTTTAATGTAAGTGTTCGGGTCAGCTTGCGCACACCTCGACTAATCTCACGGGCCCTGAAGTTAACGACCATGTAAACTTTAAGCTTTCAGTGATTATTATATAAGTAACCATAGAGTTTGAACCTGAAACTACAGAGAAAGTAAATCTCTTGGTAGGTTAGAAGTAAATAAATTTAACATATATATATATATATATATATATATATATATATATATATATATATATATATAGTAAAACATTTCACGCACTCGTCCACCGAGTAAATAATGCTGTGTGAATGTGATGGACAGATCTTGCAAATCTGAGAGCAGATCAAGATGTAACATGCTAACCATATATAAAACTAATTGCAAATCAAATCAATCTGATTGCTCATAACATAAAAACAATTTGGAATGAACACGATCTACTTATCATTATAGGTCACATCAAGGCTAGAATGTCCCTGGATTATTTGATAGGTAGATAGTAATTTAATATCTACCAATTATTTTACATAAAAATACAGAAACCAAATAAATAAAAAATATATTCTCTTAGGTACATACATAGGCATAGAGGCATAGAGGCATAGAGCTAGCTTGGAGGAGTGGTTTAGTCTACGGATCGATCGAGGTGGGGTCTTAACGGCTAATAACTGTCGGGAGGGACCTGGAAGAGAATCATGGATGCCAACTTTGATTAACCGTGTGGGGCCAAGAAAACAAATAAATTGAGAAAAGAGAATCAAATGTAGGGGCTCTCTCCTTTTAAGTCTTTAGGTGAGTCGTCAATTCCATCCTTAATCATATCATGTTCTTAGAGATCTTTGGAATCCCAAGCACCAATCGGTCGCTCCACTAAAGTTAAAGCTTTCTCCAACCCAAGTTTATATTTTAATCACACTACTACCATCTTTATCATTATAACCATTTCCTCTATATATATATATATATATATTCCCTCCACTCCGTAGGTGTTCTTTAAAGCAGTTAATTCTGGACAAGAGACAGGTCGTAAATGTCTTTTTATAGCTATAAGAGTAGTGTTAATTACGATACCGTTTGATATAGTGACAACTTCTGTTTTTTACCTAATTATCGAGAAAAAAACTGCTTGGTTAGCTAAATAGATCTTACTTTTTGCACCGGGTTCCATCTATAATTGCGTTCTGTATGTCGGTTTTGTAAAAGCTAATATAACTGTTTTTCATATATGGAAACCTGCTTTTTATTTATTTTGCATGCAAGATTCATCTCACTGTAATTTTAATCAAATATATGTTTTTTTTTAAATTGTAACTAAAAATATTTTTCTTAAACATATATTTTTTAAAACTGTAATTATAAAAGACATCATAATGTCAAATACACACCAGGTTATTTGAACATAAATTGCAAATAATATAGAAAGAAAAAAAAAACTAGATTTAGGGTTATTGATGACAAACCTCCTAGAGAAGAAATTGCTAATAATTTGGAAAAGAAAAGGGGAAATTAGATTTATAGTTTCTTAAAATAGATCTGATCACATCTAGTTATTAATAACCAAAAACGTTTAGAATGGTTTTTTGTGACAAAAAGTGAAAAATTTATCAACATTGAGATGAAATATACACCAAATAAATATATTCTCAAATTATTTTAAATGCATAAATAAATTAATTTGAAATAGACATATATAAACTATGTTGTTTTAAAAGCATCAATTCAAAAGTATGGATAATTTATTTGAAATTTGATTAAAAAAAGTATTAAATATATAAACTAGTTGTATCATTATTTTTTATCCAAACAAATAAAAATTGATGTAAGAGCTTCTAGATTATTCAAGACTAAGATTCTGTTTGGAAACGCTACTCAAAATAATGTTTTATAAAAAACAATTACATAAAATTAATATTTTTATATTTTTTAATCGTTTTAATGTGCTGGTATTAAAAATAATTTTTTAAAAATATTATTTTAATGTATTTCTGAGTAAAACATAGTTTTAAAAAATAACTATTACCCTGCTTCAAAATATCCCTAATATATAAAATACTTGTTTATTTGAATCGATAAATCAAATAATCATTACTAGTTGGTATTGTAATTTAGGTGTGCACATGATGAGGATAAGAAGCTCAATCCTGGAACAAAATAGTAGACTTCCTCCCTTGGATTTAAAATCTTAAATTAAAAGAAACTAAAAAGTCCTAAGCTAATAACCCGTGATTATGACTTGACGCGGTTTTGGGGTCTCGAAGTCTGATAAAACGACGCACTACTTTGTCCGTTTCATCTTTTATTCCTTCGAAGCATGTGAGGATGGTTGATTACTTGGGTTCTACTACTTAATTCTATATTATTTAGGCTCTGCCACGTCCCTCCCTCCTCTTATTCCTCTGTACAGCTACTTGGACCCATGCTCACGGTTTGAAATTTCCAGACTCGTCTTACAAAGTCGTCAAATCGTCGAATTATAACAAATAATTATTCATCCATTTTTAGACTCCAAATTTACTTTTAATTGTTCATAAATTGCTCACCCTTCATCTAAACAATTCACATTAACTGTTTTAATAAATTTATTTCATACATATGATGATATTATTAAGGTTAAATCGTGTTGCTAAGAGATAACAAGAGCTCGTTTATTTTTATATTTTAAAGATGTTTTTGAAAAAAATTATTTTTTTATTTTAAATTAATATTATTTTAATGTTTTCAGATCGTTTTAATGTGATGATGTTAAAAATAAATTTTAAAAAATAAAAAAATTATTTTAATATATTTTTAAATAAAAATTATTTTAAAAAATAATTGTTATTCTAATATATAATAATTTTCAATTTATTACATGTGACCATAGAAGAAGAAAAAAATCAGAGATCCCCCTTTAAATTTTCTTCCCCGTTTTCATGGGGATTTGGAGGCAGCATTCGGTGAGAGAGTGACACGTAGCAAAATCCAACTTTATATTAACAGAAAGTTAAATGGAAGTTATTTTCAATTGCAAGAAACGAATATTTGGCTATTAGAAGTTAAGTAGTCAATAGCTCCAGTTCTAGCATCCTTCTTTTTCTAACTTATGCATAGTTACTAGATTTTTCTAACTCGATTACACTGAGTTGACAAGCTAAGACTAGATTCAAAAATTAAATAAATAAATACCTAACATACAATCCATTATTTTAAAAACTACTCTAGCCTGATAGGTCGTTTTAAGACCTGGTCGGCTCGGGGTTTGAGCTGTTCTAAATTAAAAATATTAAAAGAAAAACTTGATTCATCGGGTCAAAAATATGGATTCATCAAGTGACTTGGATAAAATCTGCCCATCAATTTTTTAACTCTTATTTTTAAAATGATATTTAAAAAAAAAAAAACTTACGAGACAACGAGATTGACCTTTAATAATAGTCTCGATCTATAACTCGGGTTTTTATCTCGGGCAAAATTATAAGGGTATGTTTGGGGTTATAGTTGAACAAAGTTTTATTATCAAATCTTGAATTTTTTTATTTTAAATTAATTTTTTAATAGTTTTAAATTATGTTAATATATTAAAATTAAAAATTATTATTTTAATATATTTTTAAATAAAAAACACTTAAAGATAAACTACATGTCTGGGCCCGACTAGAACTAATATAAAATACAGTGAAGAAAGGTTGAAAATACAGGGGAAGGAAAGTAGGAAGAAGAGGGGACCCACACGGTTTAATTCACTAAGAAGAATTTGGTAAGAGCGAGTCCAATCTGATACAGTTAGTTACTAGAAGAATTTCGGTGATTAAAGTGAAGAATGTTGAGACCATTTATGGCATGAGGTCATCGCTATTATGGTTTCAAGCTCACCACTGTATCCCTTGCTGTCAAGGATTCAATTTTAAATAAAATTATACATTAATCTTAATAAATCAGCATAATAATTAAAAAAATCACTTCTTGTTATTTATTTTCTTAAATACACAAACACAATATTTCAAAGCGCGTCTATTAGATCATTTATAATACTTTTAACTGTCATATATATATATATATATATATATATATATATATTTCAAATAACTCTTATGATAAGAAATTTAAAGATTTTTTAATCTCAATACATAGTTTTTTTTTTAATTAAACCCTGTAAGGGTGAGAACATAAATTTGATCCCTAGAAAACATATTTATTGGGATGGGCAACCACGAACCCCAAATAAAACTAGTCTTATTCTTTAAAAGAGTATGAGAATATTCAGGTAAGAACAAAAAAAAAACAAAAAATATTAATTCTGGTTTGGATATACCATAATTAATATGAAAGGATGAATAGTAAAACAAAAGGAAATTAATATTTTTTTAAGTATATCAACTTAATATTTTTTTTCTCAATCAAATACAAGAAAGTATAATCTTTTTTCTATTTTAGTACACTGACTTCTCGATTGTTGCAATCGTGCACATCTATAAAAACCCTCTGTTTATTTTTCCATCACATGTTTTCCCATTTTTTCTATTAAAATAATAATAATAATAAATTATGTTAATAATTTATTTATTAATCTTGATTAATCATAATATATTTTATAATCTCGCTGCAATACTTAGGCAGCATACATTAACTAAAAGCCTTTTTTCTTAGTAAAAAAACTTATTTTGGTTTAAGATATCTTTGTTTATTACTGGTTTGGAGGGCACTTTTACTAAAAAATAAAACCATATTAGAAAATGAAAGATTAAAGAAAGTGCTTAATTGAAAAGGTTGGAATACCAAAATGAGAAATGTTAATATTAGTATACCTCTAAGTTTATGAACATGAACAGATAATGCAATCATGCGTGAAGAAGAGTTGGGTCACTCTACCTTTTCCCAAAAAAATCCAGTGTGGTGTGGTGTGGTGTCTAATTTCATTGGATGGGCTTGCTGTCCTCTTATCTGGTCTTCATTGATACAGCTTGGGGGCTTGAACATCACGTCCTAAAACTCAAGTGACGGCCCTGACCATCATAGATTCATCCATGGTGTGTTTGCACTGCATATCCATGAATTTTAAAGAATTTTGCTTCATGAATGCCCAGGATATTATTGATTAATTCATTTTTCCTGATGGTTTATGTTTTATCATGGTCTATATATATATATATATATATATATATGAGAAAAATATAAATTATATCTTAAAACCTCACCTGTAATTTAAGTTATTAGGTTGAGATAGTTCTTTGATATAATATCGAATCTTGATATTCAAGCGGTTACGAGTTCGAATTTTATTATTCCTATTTATTTAATAAAAAATTAAGTAAAAAATAACGTAAGTCTATACAAGTGTCAAGTTCAAAAAATATGTTAGAAAAAAATATAAATTATATCTTAGAATCTCACCTAATAATTTAAATATTGAATTGTTGAGTTGTGCTGGTTATCTCTTAAACCTTTTTGCAGTAAAATAAAATTATGAACAACTTACAACCACCTATGATATAAATATATAGGAAAACAACACAAACCCCAATCATCCATAGATTACACAATGTTGTATTTAGAAAACATGTAATATAAAAATAACTCTTCGAATACTCAGAGTTGTACATTCGTGAATTCTGCTCTGCGCATTTTTACATTAACCGGAACTTCTTTGTAGGATTGCACCTTCTCGGCTGCTCTTCGCAATGGCCTTCCGATAGAAGATCTAAGCGATACCTGTGCTTCATTTCCTGCTCCACAAGTTTCTTCCTTCGTGATAGATGAAGTTAGACCATTTTCTTTCTTTGACTTATCTCTTGAAACTGGAAACTTGGCAACCTCAATCTCGAATAACTTCTCGGCAGGTTCCCGCTCTTGGGATTTAAACCTAGCAGATTGCCTTCGCACACAACGCCTGCAGCACAGGGGAAATGCAGGCTTCAAGGTTAATGTACTTTCGAAAATGTACAATTACAACGATTGTGGCGTGATACAGAACGGTGAAACACCAAAAAATGTTCAAGAACTTGGCATAGTGCTCATTTTCTTGTTAACTTGCTTCTAATGTTCTCAATGTTCCTAATCTCCAATATAGGGAGCAAGCCTTTTATTACTAGAATATAGGAAGCAAGCCTTTTATTAGTAGAATATCACCCTAACAAAATGGTTTTCTACATAAACTTGCAAGGTTTTAGCCCCATGGAGAATGGAATACCGCGTTCAAGACCCATTTCCATTTAGTATTTAAGACTTGATTGTTGAGAAACTGGTGGAAGTGAATAACCTTTTGGTTTCAGTCTTCTCTTTTTCTGCAGTTTTTCGATTTGTTGTAGAAGGGCCCATGGCTGCACAGCAAGTCATTTGAGAGTTGAGTACCTTGCGCAAGCAATTGAGAAACAAAAGAAACTACTTGGCATTCAGAAGCCATTTTAGGTCAAAATGCTTACATCGACTTCTTCCTGTGCGCCTTCCGCTGCGACCACAGGGTTTGATATCATTGCTAGCTTCTGGCAAGCATTCTGCTTCTTCTATCTTTTCCACTTCCTTGAACCAACAATGTATAATGTGCTCAAGTGATAAAAAAGTAAGAAGCTATGAATGGTTTTAACAATTTTGTTGACACACATAAAGTTGAAGAGACTCACCTGGGAGACAGCATTTTGACAGTTCACGTCTGCTTTTCCCTGCATAACAACAAGATTCATTGTCAATGACATTAAGGGACACTTTCATCCAATTAAAACCAGTTCAGGTCTGGCACTAAAATATGTTCCCTTGATCCCTTTCCTATATGTTTCGAAATGTCACTGAATTGGAGTCAAACTTGCTCCAAATGCACATGTCCATGTTGATTTAAAACCGTTCAACGCGACTATGATTGGAGGAAGAGATTAATTTTTCTATAAAGCCAAAGTTTATCATACCGGAAGAAGAAGCGTGTGGCTGAAAAAGATTAAAATCCCTCATGAAATTGCATAGAAGAAGTTGAATTTAAGAGAGGGAGTGATCAGACAATATAAAGAGAAGAATATTGTATTGAATGGTGTGATTTGTTTACAAAAGAGTAGTCTAGCCGAGGGGAAGGTTTCTCGTTCTAACTGATATGGGACAAACTCAAGGTGGTAAAATGGAGACCAACTTGAGCTTGAAACTAAATTCTGAAGACATTCAGGAGTACGCAACTTAGTGAAGATATCAGTAGTTTAACCAACAAAAGAAACTGACAATAGTCCAATGGTGCTATGAGTGAGATGGTGATGCACAAAGTGACAATCAATCTTAATATGTTTTGTGCGTTAATGAAATATAACATTGTGAACAATCTAGATAGCACTCTGATAATCACAGCTGATGATAGTGGAAGTAAAATGAGTGACACCCATCTCTTAAAGTAACAATCGAAGCAAAAGAAGTTCCAAATTTGTATCAGTGAAGGCGCAATTCTCGAATTCTGTGCTGGATCGAGTAACAACTAGTTGCTTCTTGCTGCTCAAGAAATAAAAGAATCACCAAGGAAGAAGTAATAGCCAGTTGTGAATCTACAATCAGTGGGGTCAACTGCCCGAGTAGGCAAGAAGCTCAGGTGAAGAGTGGGCAAAGAGATGTCACGGAGACATAATAGGGCGTGCAAAGAGGAGAGAAGAATTGACTAGTAATATAAGAGATGTCAGGACAAGTAACTATAAGATAACAATACTTGTCACTGTATATGATATGTTTGCCCACATCGATTAGAAGGAGAAACCTTCCACTTAGGCTAGACTAGATACACCTCTTGTAAACAAATCACATCATTCAATACAATTCTTTTCTCTTTGTATTGTCTCGCTCCCTCCCTCTCTTAAATTCAACTTAGTATCAGAGCCACTATATTAGTGTTCCTCAAGTATATACATTAACAGAATTGTAGCATGATTGTATTGAATGGTATGATTCGTTTACAAGAGAGGTATGCTATTTATAGTCTAGTCTATCTCATTCTAACCGATGTGGAACAAATGTATACATTATATACATTAACAGAAGACATTGCAGTAAACCAGGGAAGGCATGACTCTTGCCAAGCATCGAGGCATTTCTAAACCACAGCTTGTGATGGATAGTATCCAGTCCACTCTTGGGTTACAAGCATTTACGGAATTTATCAATGAGATTGGTTTTATCCTGAATTAATTAAAGTCCTAAAACAGTATTCTACTCGTTTTCACTTTCTGTATCACTCGATAATGCAATGCCATGAAACAGAATATGCAGAGTTGCGTGTGTTCTGCTGCATCTCACACTCAACCATTTTAATGGACTCTGACGATGAATAGCAGGATGAAAGTGAAACTAACCTGAGCTTCTAGATTTCTAGCTTTATGTAAGGCATCCTTGCATACAACTTCGTGCTGCAGTGCCTTCAGCTGAAATGACAATACCAGTTCCTGAATCAGGCTCATACCAAAGGAAACAAAAGACTAGAATTCAAGGCAAGCAGTTGGTGTTTCAAACAAACTCACCTTTTCTCTTCCTAAATTAAGCTCCTGTTAAATAAGAAAGAATACAATCAAATATCACTCAAAATTATACTACTGCAAATGAGATTAGCTTTAAATATTGATGCATGGAAGAAACATACTGCTAACATCTGGCTGTTTGATTGAGCAAGATTCCAGTTCTGCAACTGCAAATTCTGATAATTCATTCGCAGATCCCGCAATTTATTTCCACTCAATTCTATAATTTTACTGTTCAATCATAGTTAAGAAAATCCAAATCCATCAAAATTTGGTTGTTTGTGTTAGACGTGCAATCTTTTTCTAAGATCCCAAATCCCAAATAGTGAAATGAGTAAGGTTTCTTACCTGTCCAATTTCCCATATTTACTTTCTCTACAACCAAACAAACAAAGAAACACACAAAGGCAATTAAACAAACCAAAGAATAAATAAGGCAATCAAAGGATACTTTCTCTCTTCTACCAGTTTCAGCAGCATTGCCTTTTCCTGTTTCACCTAAAAAAAAATAAAGACACAAAAGCCAACTCAATGCAAGGTTCATTCCACAAAAAGGATTACCGCACCACTAAAAGAAATCAACCCATTTCATTTCTTTCATTTTCTCGCCGACAAGGGACATTCTAGTACTAGGTTTCGAATCAACCAGACTAATTCTTCCCGTACAATCTTAAGGACATATCCCCATATATGCATGTGCATTCATAGTAAATGACCCAAAAGAAAAAAGAAAATGAGATGCGTACCAGAAGAAGCTGATCAATTAAGTCTTGAGTACATTCAGGAATCCTTGGCTGTTCTTCTATGAGGCCAACAAATTTGGATTGTGACTGAGTGTTGGTAATATCAGAGAGCCTTCTCCTCATTATGTTACCAAATGATGATCTTTTTTCCATTCTTTCTCCCTTCATGCTTTTCTAACTCCTCTTTGACACCCCAATAAAAGGATATGGAAGAAAATGCGATTTCTACAGAAATTAAAGGCAAGTGAAGCGGATGGTGTTTTTGGGTCCAAAACTGGCTTCTAGAGCAAAAGAAAAAGAAACCAAAAATCTTCAAGACAGAGTTGATACAAGAAATCAAATGGTTTCAAAGTATTAGAGAAAGAGATAAAGAGAAGGGAATGGATCAACGAAAAGGGAAAGTGTTTAATTTGGGAGTGGAATCAAGTTTTTGGTTTGGTCCAAAGAAAACGAAAGAGAAATAAAGGAGAGAGGGCCAATAGAAGGAAAACATTACCGTATGTATGGAGAGCAGGTTTGGAGTTCTAACGGCTTCCTGAAGCTAAGCGCCAATATCTATCCGAACCTCTTTTTTGAATTTCCGAACCTTCTTCGGAATCTCTTCTTTTTCTTTTTTCCTTTTCCTTTTTCTTTTTATAGGTACTTTTTTCTTGAATTTTCCTTTTCAAATTAACAACCTTTTTTCCCCTTGTCTAATCATTATTATAATTGTTTTTCTATTTAATATACTAACACATTCGTTTATATTTATTATGCTTCATTTAAATTTAATCCTTTTTTCTTTAATGAATTCAAATTATATGTAATTACAAGTAGCTCATTTGTTCCTCTTTGTTTATTTATTCAAAATAAGTAATACTCTTAAGACTTCTTTAGTTTCTTCAAAAGATGTTTTTTTTTTAATATTTCCTAGTTATTATATATTCAAAGTCTTGAAATTAAAATATAAAATATCAGGTTATGAAAAATAATTAAAATTATTCAAATAAGGATAGTTCATTTTGCTTTTGATATCGAACCAAAGAAGTAAATAATCTTGAACGTTAGCAACAATCCATTGGCCACTAACCTTCATGACAATTAATTTATATCAAATTATGTTTTATAATAAATAAAATGGGATTTTTAATGGAGTTTTATTGTTTATATAAATAGTTTAAACCCCTTATTTTTCCTTTTATTTTCTTTATTTTTTTTAATTTTGTTTTTTTTTCAATTTCATCTTCAGACTTTTTAAAATAGTCGTTTAGGTTATTTTTAGACCAATCGGGTCAACTGGATTACATCGAGATAACTTCCATTTGATTTATTCTAAACCCGAACTAGACAATGAGTCAGGTCAAGAGTTTTTTTTATGTCAATTTCATTTTTTTTCTCAATTTCACCATGAACTTAGGTTGGCCAAGTTGTCTTTAGACCTGTCAAGTCGATTGGTTTATATTGGGACAACTCCCACATGATTTAATTTTAAACTCGCGCTAGATAATGAATTAGGCCGAGAGATTTATATTTTATGTTAATTTCATCTATTTTTTCTCAATTTCATCCACAAACTTGGGTCGATCAGGTTATCTTTGGACTTGTCAAGTCGAATAAGTCACATTGGGATAACTCCCACTTCGTTTAAATTTAAACCTAAGCTAGGCAATGAATCAGATCGAATCAGATCGAGAGTTTTCTTTTATATGTCAATTTCATCCACAAACTTAAAATGATCAGGTTGTCTTTGGATCAACCAAGTTGACTAGATCATATCGAGACAACTCTTACATGGTTTTATTTTAAATCTAAGCCGAGTAAGGAGTCAAATTAAGAGGTTTTAAGGTTGATCTGCTAAGCCGAATTCAATAAAAAAGTCAAATAATTCTCTACAACTTGGATATCTTTTGTTACTTTTTTTTATTTGACTCGCAGCGTAGCGTGTTGGTGTAGTTTATAAGTGAAAAAAAGAAGATTTATATCTCATATTAGAAAGAAACACTAAATCCTAAGTGTTTATAAGTGTATGTTTCTATTATGTAGTAAATTAAGTGAAAGTCATGGTGGATAAACTCTTCTAGTGGGCTTCCTAATGCCATTATATGAATATTTATAATATCAAAAGATGATACTTGACACTTGTAACTCGAGACTTAATTTGTTAGTGAGGTTATTTTTTTAGTTCATTTCTTTTATTTTTTCATAATTAATTTTGGTATTTGTGATTGTTGGGATAAAACTAAATAACAACTATTCAATTTAATTCAAAATATAATTGTCTTATTAATAGTCATATAGTTTCATTAACAATCATATAATTTTATTATAATATTTCAAGTCTATATAAACCTGTTACTACACAAAGAAAAAAAGATATACAAAAAAGTATTTTCTTTTCTTTTTCTTTTCTTATTATTTAAGAGGTTTAGAGAGCTTATTTGTATCCTGAAGATGTTGTCTCTATGTAAGACAAATAAATACCTTAAAGACAGTGTTTTCACACCTATTTGCCAATTGATTTTACTCTTTATTTATTTCCATACCCAAACAATTTACTAATAATTTTAATGTGTTTATTATAGAGATAAACATGGTAACTAAGAATGTCAAAACTCAACTGGATCATTTTGACGGTACGAATTACACAAGGTAGATGGACAAAATAGTGTTCCTGCTTACTTTATTGAAGATTTACTACATTATTAGATTCTGGTGCAATAGTACATGTCTACAACACCAAAACATGGTTCAAGACTTATAAAGAATTAAAGAAACTTGAAAAGGTCTTGATGGCTAACAATAATTCTCCCAATGTTTTAAGAAAATGAAATATTAAATTGTACTTTACTTCTAGACAAAAATTATATTTATTCAATGTTTCATATTCCTGAAATTAAAAAAAATCTTATATCTGCTAATCTTTTTTTGAGCAATAAAGGGTTCAAGATTGTTTTAAAGTCTGGTAAGGTTATTGTAATTAAGAGTGGGATGTTTATGGGAAAAGAGTTATTCTTGTGATATTATGTTTAAGTTCAGTATTAATAAAATCAATGTTGTTTATGTTTATATGGCTGAATCTACTCTTCTCTTTAGCATGCTAGATTATATCATCTAAATTATAAATATTTGAAATACATGTGTAAGCATGATGATAATGATAAATGTGAAGTATGTATTCAAGCTAAGATGACTAAAACGCCTTTTTCTAAGGTCGAAATAAATTCTCAATTACTTGAATTAGTGTATAGTGTATTCTGATATCTGTGAAATAAATGATATGTTAACAAAGAAGGTGAAAAGATATTTCATAACTTTCATTAATGATTATTCTTATTTTACTTATGTTTACTTGTTAAGATCTAAAGATGAAGCCTTTGAGAAATTCTAAAAATTCAAGAAAATGGTAGAAAATCAAAAGGATATGAGAAATAAAATTCTTAGAAGTGATAGAGGTTGTGAATACTTTTTAGGGAGTTTTCTACATTTTAATAGAATAATTCATCTAATGACTGCACCATATACATCACAACATAATAAACTTGTTGAAAGGAAAAATATGACCTTAGTGGATATGGTTAGTGCCATGCTTTTGAATACTGAGTTACCAAATAATTTGTGGGGTAAAGCTTTGCTTACTACATGTCACTTTATAAAGTGACATGCAGTAACCAAATATGAAAGAGTACTGAATTATAAAGAGATAATTTAGTACTATTTCATAGAAGAGTATTATTTAAGAAATTAAATATTTCTCTTTATAAAGCATAAAATGGTAGAAAACCAAATCTGAATTATATTAAAGTGTAGGAGTGTGTAGCTATTTATAAATATTTTGATCCTTAAAGAAAAAAATTAGGACTTAGAGGTCTTAAAAGTGTTTTTATTAGTTATACACAAAGTTAAAAAGCTTATAGGCTTTTGGATGAAAATAATGTGAAAGTTGAATTTGTACGTGTTGAATTTATTGAAAATAAATTTATAAGTGATTCAAAATGCAAAAACCAGATCTAACAATAATAACTCTCATCTCAACTTTAAGTGAAAAAAAACATAAAAACTCGAAAGTAATAGGTTCAAGTGAACTTAGAAGGAGTCAAAAAGTTAAAGGAAAAACACTTAGATACATACATATTTCATTTATACTTATTCAATTGTATTTTTTGTGTAAGTTGATAGAAACACAATATTGAAAAGGAAACTTATGATTCTAAATATGGAAGATGATACAAAGACATTTTGTGAAGTTATATCTTCTAGGGATGTTACCTTTTTGGAAAAAAAAATGGTAAATGATAAAATAGATTCAATATTGTCTAACAATACTTGGGTCCTGGTAGATTTTTCTTCAAGTTACAAGTCAATAGAATGTAAGTGAATGTTTAGAAGAAAATACAATACTAATAGTTCTATATAATCTTTCAAGGCAATATTAGTTGTCAAAGGCTTTACTCAGAAAATATGTTGATTATAATTTTCGACACTTAGTCTCTAGTGGTAAGAATTACATCCATTATAGTTTTATTTATTTTAGCATTAACTTATAAATTATATGTTCATCAAATGAACGTTAAGATGACTTTTTTAAATGAAGATCTAAAGGAAAAAGTGTATATGGAACAACTTGAGAGTTTTGTACTTCTTAAAATTGAGAAAAAAAGTATGTTAATTGGTAAAGTTTCTATATGGTTTAAAATAAGCTTTGAAATAATGGCATGTAAAGTTTGACAAAACAATGCTGTTAAATGGTTTTTATCACAATGGTACCGATAAATGTATTTATTCCAAATTTACAAAAGACTTTGGTATGATTATTTGTCTCTATATAGATGACATGTTAATAGGTAACATCAATATGTTTGGAATAGTTAAAACCAAAAGGTATCTTACTTTTATTTTTAAAATGAAAGATCTCGGTGAAGTGGATACAATTTTAAGTATCAAAGTTAAGAAATATAGTAGTAACTATGCACTTAATCAGCCGTAAAGGGTAAAATCTCTATATGGTTTAAAACAAGCTTCAAAATAATAGCAAGTAAAGTTTGACAAAGCAATTATGTTAAATTGTTTTCATCATAATGTTGTCAATAAATGTATTTATTCTAAATTTACAAAAGAGTTTGGTATGATTATTTGTGTCTACATAAATGACATGTTAATCTTTAGCACTAATATGATTGGAATAGTTAAAACTAAAAGGCATCTCACTTTTATTTTTAAAATGAAAGATCTTGGTAAAGTGGATACAGTTTTAGGTATCAAAGTTAAGAAACATAGTAGTGATTATGCACTTAATCAGTCACAATATATTGAGAAAATTCTTAATAAGTATAATCATCTCAATATAAAAGAGATTAATACCTCATTTGACTCTAGAGTGAAGTTTAATGATAATTATGATAAAACATTACCACAATTAGAATATGTTGTGCCATTGAAAGTCTTATGTATGTTATGCATTATACAAGACTGAATATAACTTTTGTTATATGCAAGTTATCAAGATAAACAAGCAAACCGAATACAAATCATTAAAAGGTTAGAAAAAAAATTATTTGGTTATCTCAAAAGAATGATCAATTTGGGCTTGTTTAATTTTGATTTTTTGTTATGTTGGAAGAATATTGTGATGAAAGTTGGAGAACTAGTTTGAGTGATAATAAGTCCATATCAGAATGAGTTTTTTTTTCACTTAGAGAAGGTGCAATATCTTAGGTATCTAAGAAACAAACGTGTATCTCTCATTCTATCATGGAATTAGAATTTGTTGATATAATTGCTGCAAGTAAAGAAGCAGAATGGATAAGAAATGTGTTGTTAGATATTAAGTTGTGGCCATAATCTAATGTCAATTATTTTTTTATACTATGATAGTGAAGGAACTATGTCTTGAGCTTACAGAAATATTTATAATGGTAAATCAAGATATATAAGTATTTGACATGAATATGTTCGAAAGTTGATTACAAATAGGGTAATCATCATTTTCTATGTGAAGTCTGTAAATAATTTAGCGGATCTATTCATAAAAGGACTATTTAAAAACATGAAACAACAAGTAGAATGAGGCCGAAATGTGTAATTAAAGATACTGGTAATGAGAACCCTACTTTGGATTAACAAGAAGCTTATCTTTAAGTTTAATATGTGTTGGACACTGATAATTAATTTTGGATTATATTCTAATAGTATTCAATGTGTTTTATTACATAGAGGATGATGAGTGTAAAGTCTTAATAGAATTTAAAATTCTTTTTTAATGTAATAAATACATGTATAATTCCGCCTATATAAATATAGAAGTGATGTCGTTTTTTACAAGAGTTAGGGTTTTCTCTTGTAAATATTCATGAAAATATTCATCGGGTTTGCTCATTTTTGTAAATGTGAAAGACAGAAGTTGTGATCTTTTTCAGAAGTATATTTACCTGGTTTTGACTAAAATTTAGCTTTTGTCCAATCCAATGTTCGAAATCAAACTAGTGGTCAAAAAGACATGGGGTGTTTATTTGTGAAACTATTCTTGCCATATCTCTAGTACAGATCCTCATTCACATTACTGTTAATTTTACTTCAGTTTTTACTCGCATTAATTAATATCTCTAGTAAATAATGTACATAAATCAAATAATCACGAGTTAAATGAGCCAAAGATGACAAGCAACTAGAGATTAATTGAGCATATTATCTATATAGAGATATACAATGACATAATCTTTATTTATGTTTTTCACATAAACACATTTATCAACTTCATTGATTTTGAACTCATTTGACAATATAATTTTATCAAATTTTTCATGTCATTGTTTGGATGCTTATTTCAAATTACATAATGATTCGACAATCTTACAAGATTTTTTTTCTTATCCATTAATAACCAACCCCTTGAGTTATTCTATGTGAACATCTTTTTTTAGGTCATCATTTAAGAAAGTTGTTTTTATATCAATTTGATGTATTTCAAGCTTGTTAATAGATAAAATGGTTATTAGCATTCGTATGGAAGTTATTTTTCACATAGAGAAAGATATAATAAAATAGTCCACACCTTCTTATTGTTTGAATTCTTTAACAACAAGTCTTGTTTTGTATTTGTTAATAGTTTTATTAGCTTTCATCTTTATTTTAAAGATTCATTTATGGCCTGGTAGTTTACTTTCAGGTAGAAAATCCATTAGTTTCCATGTATGATTATTTATAATATATTATATTTCAATATTGACTACTTTATTTCACTAGTAAGCTTTAGGACAAGACATTGTCTTGGAGTAGGTCTGAGGTTTATTTTCTAACAAGTATGTTAGAAATTTAAAAATAAATATTTTGGTTGTTTTTTTCCTTTAACTCCTTCTATGCCCAACTTCATCATCTTTTAGTTGAATATGACAACTTGAACTAGCGTCTTTATCATTCTCATAAGTGAACAATTTTCTTATGTTTTTTTAAATGAAAACACATCTTCAAAGTATGTAGCATTCCTTGATTTCATTATAATATTAGGATGAATGTTCTTTATACTTGACTTATGTACAATAAATTGATATGCATTACTATTATAAACATAATCGATAAAAACATAATCTATAGTTTTAGATCTTATCTTGAGGTTTTTAGGATTATATACTAGCACCTTTACAAGACACCCCCACACTTTGAATTATATGTAGGAAGTTTTTCTTTCTTTTCATAATTCATAAGGTGTTTTTTTCAAATTTTTTATGAGATACTTTGTTAAGTATATAGTTGACAGTTATAATTGCCTTCCCCTACAAGTTTCAAGGGGCTCAATAACTTATCAACATAGCATGCATTATTGCTATAAGTGTTTGGTTTTTATGTCATTTTAATGTGGTGCATAATGAGCAGTGGTTTCATGAATAATACCATTTTAAAAACAAAATTTATCAAAATGTGTTTTGTATTCCCCATCTTTATCACTTTTTATTTCCTTTATTTTATTGTTAAGTTGATTTTTAACTCCATTCTTATAATGTTTAAACATTTTAAGAGTCTCATCTTTACCAAAAATTTCTTTTGTGTCTTTTAAGACCTTTTAAATGTATAACAATTAAGTCTATTTAAGGGGCACTAAACTTGAGATATGGATCACACATGCGTATGGTCAAAGATGAAAAAAAAATAATTCAACCCTATATTACTGAGTTCTATTTAAGTTTGTTATTATATATAATTTATGTTATTTTGTTGGCCATTTTGTTTAGTATGTTACTAGTTTGCATGTTCGTGCTACGCAATGAAAGGACTAAAACTCTTTTGAAAAAAAAAAGAGTCCAGATCCTGAAGAATTATTTGGCATTTTTATTAAAGCTAAAAGCACAATCATTTTGAAAAAAAAAATCATCAATATAAATTTTCATTGCAAAATAAGGCTAATATATATGTTCAATAAAATAAATCAAGAATTATATGTGTTAATAAATAATAATAAATTTGTTAATATAAACCTAAGATTGAGTTATGAAGCTAAAATAAAGATGTATATTAAGATATTTAATCTCATGTCACATGTGACTTTTCAAAAAAAATTTATCTAATTATAGAATAATAGTTTTTAAAAAAAAACAAATCATTTTAAATAATCACAAAACATATATTTCTCAAGTCTAAAATCAATTTTCTTATTAACATCTTTCTTGTTTATCATTGTTTCCGTTAAAAATAATTATGATTGCTAAAGCAAATTAAAAAATCAAAATATTATATCCATATTTTATGTGTGATTGAAAGTTGAAAAAATCATAAATGTGTTAGAATTATGTTCAAAATCTATTTAGAAATTTAAAAAACAAGAAAAAATTAAATCAATTTTTAATGAACAATTTATTATTATTATTATTATTATTATTATTATTATTATTATTTTCATATTAGATATATAATAATTGAAAAACAAATTATTAAAACTCAAATAAAAATTTATAATATTATTTAAAAATCATGTCAAAACCAAATAAAAAAATAAAAAGAAAAAAAGTGAGGCTCGGTGCCTGACCTTTTAATAGCAAGCTAGGCGCACGTGGGCTTGGAGGCAAGACCCATACGTCTGACCTTGCTTATTATTATTATTATTATTATTATTAAGGGGTCATTTGCCCCTTATTTTTAAAAATAAATAAATAAAGCACACACCGTGTTATCTGTTGAGATAGACGACATGTTGTTTGCTTGCATAGTTTTAAGTTGTTCAATTGGCCAAAAACTGGGTAGAAAATAGCCTTACATTTTTTGGACCAAACAACTTATTTTTAAACCAATTTTGACCTGAAAACATATGAAAAACAACATATATAACTCAATAAACTCATTTGTTCCTTTAAAGTTGCCAAAAATCTATCAAAAAAGAAAAATCAATCGAAGATCCTAAATCTTTCCAAGCTTGATCTATTATTTCGAGCAAATTGGAAGTGAATAGTAATAACTATCCAACTCTCCTAGTCAAATGAAATAATCGGGCACCGAAATTAATCATTTTATGGTTAGAATTATGATAGCCAACTATCTTTTCTTTCTAACCCTGTTTTCCAACAAATCTCACTTTCATTTAGGATCAAAATAAATATTAGTAAAAATTTTAGATCAGACTTATTGTTCATGTTTTATAGTTTAGTTTCTTTTCTTTTGATTTAATAATTTTACAATTATTGCAACTCTAATTTTATTTAATTAAGTAATTGAAAGTTGTAATTAAAAGAAGAAAAAGTGAAAAAGAAAAAAAAATTGCTTAAAAATAATTAATGTAATATATTTTAAAATTAAAAGAATTTTTAAAAAAATCTTTACTCCACCCATAAAAAGACAAAGAACATGTTAGGTAAGGAAAAGGTTATATTATTGGTTGGCTGGCTTTGATTAATACTTTACTTTTTATATTGTTTTTTTTTTTCCTAACATTATCAACAATTTTTTCTGATGAATTAACACCCCCCCCCCCCAATTCTCTCCCTTCTGCTCCAGTAAAGAGATTGTGAGAGAGGATTGCTTTATTCCAAGAATCTCACAAGTAAGTATTTTGCTTTTGAGCCATGAAGCTCAATTGCTAAGTGAATTTGTTTGTTATTCATAGGTTCTTGTCTGTAGTCTCTTTCTGGTTGAGATTTGCTGAGATTTCTTGTATAGATACATGTGAAAAGGGTAGATCTTAGTCTTTTTCCCAGGTTTTAGGGTGTAGAGCTCAAAAGAATCTAGAGTTTGTTAATTAATTTGGGTTGAATTCATGGGTATTTGGGTAATGTTTAGAATAAGAAGTTACGGATGATGAAACTTCTGGTACAGGGATAGGAATTAGGTTCATTAGTTGAACCATGCAGATCTAGGAGAGGAGAGAAGGAATTAGACCAATCAACCAGATCCACTCTGTTTCTTTCTTTACATTTTTATAAGTGGGTAAGTGATAAATTGTCTGTAGCTCAAGCCTTCCCCAGTAAATAAATCCATCGGTATCCCTCTCAAATTTATTCAGATGGGAAGCTTCCCTGAATATAAATTTTGCAATACAATATAGAATTCAAGTGTTTGATGGAATATGTAAGGTGTTTGGGTGAGGTAGGTGTAGTGTTTGGAGAAAAGACTGATCCAAGAATGGATTCAGTCCAGAAAGAGAAGGAAAGAAGAAATATAAAAGAGAAGCTTGAAATCAAATCTTGAAATGGCTACAAATAGGTGCAATCTGGTCAAGAATTCTTTGACTTCCAAACGTAAAGGATTTTATCCTTAAACAACCCATCACCTGTAGGCGCTTTCACAAGCCCATCTCGTTTCTGCCGCTTGTGTTGTGATCAATGAGTTTCAGCAAGCCACAGCTCCTCTCTTCAACTCATGCCCACAGATCCTTTGGTAGATGGATCTCTAGTATGATTTTTTGATCTTTTGCTTGAAACATGACGCCCTAATTTTACATTTGGGATGTTAGATGTGTATCTGAGTTTGGCAGTACCATGGCATGGTAGATGCTTCATGCATGCTATGCAACTGCATTAAGTTGCAGCGGCATTTGGGACAAAACCAGAATAAGTGGCTTTCATTTTTTGAATCAACTAAGTTGGTTTATGGGCTTTTGATTGTTATAGGTCATGTGGCATGTATGATGAAGGGGAACCCCACCCCTTCCTTCCGTTCCCCCTAAAAAAAACACTGCAAGTAGTTGGGCATTGTTTTCATGCTGATAATTCTTTTAGTTTAACTTTCTAGATTTATTACTTGTTTCTGGATCTAAAGCAGTTTCATTTTTTAACTTTATAGGGGAATGGACAAACATGCCAGATTTCTCTCTCTCTCGTTGCAGCGCTGGCTACCTTTATCCAATTGACACATGGATCTCTCTCCATTTAGAACACACGATGCTATCATAACCATATTCTTTGTTTCTGTGCTCGTCCATGTTGCATAGAGTGCATGTGAAGTTAAACTTGAAGCTGCTCACTTCAAATCAATTGCTGCCCGCACATGTCTAGAATTATTGCCTTTGTTATTCTAATCATAATCCTTGACCCAATCATTGGGTGGTCACTTTTTTCTTATGAGTCTTGTTGTTTATATGGGTTTATGTGAGGAATTGTCACAATTGTGTGAATTGTTGATAATGCAGTTCTGCTAGCATATAGGGGCTTATCCAATGTAGTTCTGCAAGCATATGGTCTTTGCAATGCAGATATCCAAGCATATGCAGATCATGCCATGACAGAAGAGTTAAATGTTGAGTCAACTAGGTCACTTGTGTAATCTGACCTGAGCCATTGAAGACAATCATTTGTTGGTGTCTCATTGGACTTGTTACCTGACAGTGTTTATCCAACAAATGATTCTCTTCAATGGCTCGGTCAGGTTACACAAGCGATCTAGTTGGTTCAGTATTTATCGCTTCTGCCATGCTATGACCTATATATACTTGAATAATTGCATTGTAAAGACCATATACTTGGAGAACTATATACTTGGAGAACTACATTGCAAAGGCCCCTATATGCTAGAACTGCGTAAAGACCCCATAAGCTTGGAGAATTACCTTGGACAATGATTCACACAATTGTGACCATTCCTCATGTAAAGTATATGCTACCTATTGTGCGGGCAGCAATTAGACTATGTAAAACCTTTTTTGTGGTTGTAAGTTTTTTTTTATCGAAATCTCATATCTATGTATGGATTGTGGTAATAAAAATACCAAAAGACACGGGCCGCTACTAAAATATTATGTATAGATATAGTTGCTTGGTGCAAATACTATTTTGACAAGAATGACTGTAACTTGGTTTTAACAATCGCACCTCTCTTGGTACCTTTAACATAAAAAAAATGGTGTAGTTTATTATTAGATCTGTTAGCTACGCCACTTTATGGATCTGGGTATCTGAATGTTCGTGTGACTTTTTTTTCATGGACAAGCATCATGTGTAAATGTTCAAGATGGAAATGGTTTTTCAGGGGATGCTTCAGCTTAAACCCCTTTTTTTTTTTTTGAGATCAATGGTTGAACCTGCATGGTTTGAACACAAAAAGCCTAATCACGGCTCATAAGAATGTTCTTAAATTCTGGATTAAAAAAGAAAAACTACTTAATCAGCTCCAGCAGAGAAGAAAACATTTATTTTTCTTAGCAGCTCAGCCATCTTGGATGCAATTGGTCCTACAATGCATCGATTCTGTCAGTGTTGATTACCAAGGAAAAAAAATGCATCGTCCAAAAAAAGAAGATAATGACATTGATAAAAGAGTTTTCTTTTTTAATATATACCTTTATAACAAGACATAACTTTTGATCTTATAGTTAGTTGATGGACTGAAGCCTTATATCTTATAGGTAAAAACTTTATAGCAATTAGAGGTCGAAAAGGTTTTCAAATAAAGCCTGAAAGTAATTATTTAAGACTTTTTATATATGATTTTTTATTTTATAATTTTATAATTTTTTATTATTATTTAGGATGTTTTTCCTGTTTGTTTAGGATTTTTATTGTTTTTCTTTTATTTTAATGTTTCCTTGTTAGTTTGTTGGTTTTTAGATTTATTTAAGGAGTTGTAAATTTGCTAGAAAGACAAACTAATTGAAGAGAAGATATTTAGTAATAAAATTTTGAATTAGAGTTTTTGTGTGATCTTTATTTTTCAAAATTTTATGTTGCTTGTTTTTGCTGTCTTTGCTGTGTTGTTTCCATCTATGTCAGTTACTATCAGAACCCAATGATTCTTGATGGTTGGTTTAAAAAAAAATCATTTGACTTCAGTTAACTCAAGTCAACCTACCTGAAACGTGATCAATACTTATCTCGAATCAATTCTCGAAAAATGAGAGGATAACCTAAAATTTTGAATTAAATAGCAAAATCAAAAAGGAAAAATCAAATTAACAAAAGAATCCAAATTAAAAATAAAAATCAATAGAATGGGGATCAAACTTGAAGAAATAAAAAAAATCAAGATTATGGATCCATGTATTAAATTGAAAACAAATTAAATTTTGATAAAAAAGTTAAGAGTCAAAATTTAAAATCAAAATATTGAGGGTCTAACTTTAAATATCATAAAACTTTGAATTGAAGGGTAAAATTAAAAAGAAAAATAAAATTAACAAAAGAATCCAAAACAAAAAATAAAAATCAAGAGAATGAGGATCGAGTTTGAAAAAATAAAAAACTAAAATTATGGATTTAATGATGAAATTGTAAAAAAATTAAAATTTGATAAAAGGGTCAAGTATCAAAATTTAAAATAAAAACATTGACAGTCTAACATTAAATATCATCAAACTTTGAATTAAAAGGTAAAATTAAAAAAATTAAATTCATAAAATAATCCAAATTAAAAAAAAAAGAATGGGGACCATACTTGAAGAAATTAGAAATCAAGATTATAGATCCAATGATGAAATTGAAAACAAATTAAAATTTGATAAAAGGGTTAAGAATCAAAATTTAAAATCAAAACATCAAGGGCCTAATTTTAAATTTCATCAGAATTTGAATTGAAAGGTAAAATTGAAAAGAAAAAATAAATTCGCAAAAGAATCCAAATTAAAAATAAGAATCAAGAGAATAATGATCAAATTTGAAGAAATTAAAAATCAAAATTATGGATTCAATGATGAAATTAAAAACAAATTAAAATTTGATACAAGGATTAAGAATCAAACTTAGAAATCAAAATATAAGGGCTGAATATTAAATGTCATAAAATTAAAGGAATAAGTTGATTTTTTTATGGACAACACGAAATTCAATATACAGGGGAGAGAGAAAAAGGAAAAGAAAAAAAAAAGGGTGGTTGAAGCCAAATTATCCTTCAAAACACCATATGCATCACCCCACATAAAAGAGGGCATCGTGGGCTTCAAACACCGTGGCAGAAGCTAGTGTTCTTCAACTGGACAGCAACTCACACGCCGCTCAAAGAGCGTGGAGTTGTCCCAAATGCTAGCATTACATAGCAAGCACTAAGAACTTTTTTAAAAGTTTTTAAAAATAGAAAAAGATCGAATTGCCCTTAACCCAACTTAATAATAATAGAAAAACATATGAGAAATGAAAAAAAAAGACCCTTTAATTAAAAGCTTTGAATATTTGATTTTAGGGTTAATTTAGTAATTCCAGTATTTCAAAAAAATAAAAAACCAAAAATACCCCTAAAATAATTAAATGAAAATAAATTTCAAGGGCATTTAAGTAATTTAATTGTACTATAAAATTATGAGATTACTATAATGAACCCATGAATTGGACAATGATACTTGAACCCTTATGAAATTACCGAACTACCCTCTTAAAAACTTTGTTGTTTAGGGGTAAAATAGTAATTTCACTTTGCAAAATGCATAGTAAAACACTGAACTCTTTTAGCTTTGTGTAAAACTAGTTTAGAGGCTCATGTTATGTTGCAGGGAAGATCAAAATTCTTTTGAATGTAACAAAAAATATCCAGGCCATAAAGAACTATTTAGTATTGTTATTAAACATAGCTTACAGGTAAACCTTGAAACCTCCGAACCCAATTCCTTACCTAGCCTAGATTTAAAATTAAATCATGTAGAAATTTTCTTAACATGACCCAATTAACTTGGACGGTCCAAAAGCAACCCAGATGACTGGTAAAAAATGTTTGAGTATGAAATTGAGAAAAAAAAATGATGAAATTGAAAGGAAAACAAATTCTCAACCTGAGTCCTTGCATATATTAGATTTAAAATTAAATCATGAAGGTATTGTCCTGACATGGCCAAATCGACTTGGTCGTTTCAAAGGCAACTCAGATGAAAAAAAAACAGTTTAAGAAAAAAAATATGAAATTAAAAGGGAAAAAAAGGTTGGGTTATGCTTCACTATTTATATGAATTGTACAAAAAAATCAAAAGATAAAATAAATATGAAAAAAAACTAATATCCTAGACATCAAAGAGAAAAGAAAATTTAACTAAAGAAAAAACACATGGAAACACAAATTTTGAGAACATTAAAACACCCTAACAAAAATACTATTGATATGTTTTTGAAATTTTGTATAAATGACCTTAATAGGTTTTTGATCATTTTAGTTTTTTATTTTATTTTTTATGGATAAGATGAACAAGGAGAAAGAGGGCAGGAGGAGAGAAAAAATGTTGTCACGGGAGAAATCCAAGTTTATATTATAATCGAATATATATATATATATATATATATATATATATATATATATATAATAAACGTGTACCACTCAATCGAGATAGAATTGGAGGAAATATAAGTTTGGTTTTGTCGTCGTTTTTTTCTTTACATAGCCAAGAGAAATGATATTTTTATTTAGTGAAATATATTTGAATCTTGATTATGATATAACATAGAAGAATCATATCTCCATATCTAGCTAAAGATTCAATGGACCATACTATAAACCAAAATAAAACCCGGGAATATTACTGCTGTTTTTGCCGTGCTTGATTGCTCCCGTGTGGAGAGAGGCAGACATGATTGAATTCGCTGTTTATATTTTACAAGATATGGAAACTTACTAGCAGACAATCACAGGCTGATGGGATGCCAATCCACCCGTGAAGCCCACAAAAGAACACGCCATGATTTCTTTAATCTTGATAATGAAAGCATCGATTTCTTATGTTCTTCTTCCAAGCAATCATATTTAGAACTTTCACCTATTTTTATCAACTTATTCCAGGCTGATGGGATGCCAATCCACCCGTGAAACCCACATAATCCATGTTTTTTATTTCTTCTACAAAGCTTGATGGAATTTTCGGTGCTGCTGTTGGAACCACTGTATTTATGCAAGGGATTATGCTTCTTTTTCCCCCCTTTTTATCGTTGGTGTTGGCACGCTGCACCTGTGGAAAGGTTTTTTTTTTTCCCTTTCTGACCGCTGCTTGGTATCACTGCATCTATGTTGAAACTATCACAACTTTAATTATTTTTTCATGAGACAACGAACATGAAAGTTCCCAATTAGATAAATAATGGTAATACAATCAATTTGGCAAGTACAGTGGCCTTCTTGTGATCACCTTCTCTCAATCTTATTTGAGCTTGTTCTCAATCTCAGCTCACTCCATGAATCTCTCTAAACTTCTTGTATATATCGCTGCTGTAAAATTTCCTTGTCCTCATCACCAAAACCAGTGAAATAAGAGCACCAAACAATGTCACAGAAGACAAAATTATAAAGGGTACCCTGTAACACTGGACCCCCATGCAGATCAGTTCCTTCACTGATGATCTATTCATACCCTTCTTTGCTAGCTCTTTCAGTGCTTCATGATCATACAAGTGTCCAGTGATCTTCACATTAAGTATATATGACCCAAGAGGACTAGCTAACTGTCCACAATTGAACAATGTAGAGTAGTACTTTAGGCCAAAGAGCTCAGAGATTATAGCGAACAGCAATGGCAATTGTGCACCAAATGCGAACCCCATAATCACCGATGCTACATAGACTGAACCCGGGAAGGGGAAGGCAATGAGGAGGTGGCCTACGCATGCCAAAAGGAGAACAAATGTCATCATCAGGGGCCGAGGCATCTTGTACTTCACTAACAAGCTTTCAGAAACAAATCCAGAAAATACCCTTCCAAAATAATTCCATATGCTCACTAGTGAAACGAAGGATTTGATGGTTTTAGTTGGATATCCTAGGGATTCACCAATTTGGCCCAAGTTGTCTACTGCTGTTAAGCTTCCACCAAGGCCACAAAATGTTGCAGCAAATAAAATTAGCATATCCATGCTCAAAAGTGCTTGTAAGATTGTGTAGTCTTCACCTCTCTCTGGCTTGTGACATATGCTGACGAAACAAGATTCTTTAGCCTTCTCCTCTTTCTCTTTTGAGACTTCAGAATTCACTTCTGGTGCAATATCTAGTGCCCTGTCAACGGTTGTCTCTGTAGCAGGCTTCATTCCATCTTGATTCTTGAGGTTCCATTGGACCCAATCCTCTCTAATGGCAATAATGAGAGGTATAAAAAGCATGGCACAAACTACAGCGGCACTTCCAGCATAGGCTGCTTTAGAGAAATCAACCTGTTTTTCAACTATATTCATAGCCATGAGAAATAAAGCTAGCACAATTGACACGTAGAGAAAATGGTAAAAAACCCTGAGCTCATTAGGTTGCCTCTCAGGCTTCCTTTCCCGAACTGTATACACAAAAATCACAGATAAAGCAGCTGGGAGCCACCCAATGAGAAGAATGAGAGACTTTGAATCAGTTCCATAGATGGCCAAGTAAAATTGTGTCAGGATAGCTCCACTTAACCCAACAAAACCCTTCAACAGACCCAACATCACCCCTCTACTTTCTGGGAAATTCTTCACACAAGTGACAAGAGCTCCTGTGTTTGCAAAATTTTGGGAATTGGCTCCTATACAAATATACAAACACATCTGCCAAACAGCAGGCCTGGCTATCTTCTGAGTGACAGCTAGCCAAATCATGAAGTACCCTGCAAAGTTCATGGCAGAACCTACCAGAAGCACAAACCATGTCGGTGTCACTTCAGCTAGAAGCCCAGAAAAGACCCCGACATTGGCACCCAGATCCTTAAAGAATCCTAAGAGATTGAGAGTAGTTTGGTCATAACCAAGTGTGGCTTTTATGTCTTTTGAGTAGGTGCCAAACAGATATGTAGCACCAGCTCCAGCCATGATTAAAAAAGAGGCAAAAACAGAGAACCACCTCCCATTTATCGCATGTACAGCGAATTCCCACGGGTCACCCATTTTTCCTCCCCTCCAAATTTTTTCAGGCAAGAAAACACCAAGGATTGATCTTGGATTCTTCCTAAAAAAAAGATGGGGCAGTTCTGCAAGAAATGAAGGATGGTGATGGTGATGAGCTCTCAAATACACATATAGTAGAATCTAAGAGATTGTTTTTACTTTCTGAAATGACAAGGAGGGAGGGAGCATGGAAAGAGAGAGAGAAGGAAGGAAACAAGAAGAGAAAAATAAAATACTCGGATAAGGCAGGATGGTGTTTCCTCTGCTTTCACCCCACTATTTGCTATACTAATTTGCTTTGTTGATGGAAGGGCCTATTTATATTGTATTTTTATCTTTTTCTTATAAGATGAAGTAAGATTTGGAGTTCCCAATTCATGCAGAATTAGTGGAAGAAATAAATAAAGAAGATGCAATTTTGAAGGAAATATTTCAACTGGTTTCCTTGCTTTCATTGCCCACAACTTTTGATTGCCTTTCTTTTCTTTTCAAGGTAATATTGATTCTGGGTCATCTCATCGTTGTCATTTTCCCCATCATGATTTTCTCGAACGTCATCTAAAAACTTGTTATCGTTGAACAGAAAATTAGCTGTGGCCCTTGAGGATGAGGTGAAATCGTGTTTTTATTATTAATTGGTGGTTTTATTTATTTATTTTAAGAATGTAACGGCTCATTAGGTAAAATAATTTTCTTTTGCCATGGAAGAGTAGTTTCGCAGAGTGCAAATCAACGGGCTCAACTCTCAAGCCTTTCTTTGTCGGCCCCCTTGAATTGGTTTGACAGTTTTAAGGGAAGAGATGACTAGGAGACAACAGATCGTTGAAGTTTGAACTCAAATTTGTCATGTATAGGCGTAGCAGATCTACTTGTTAGGCAAGAGTACACTGAATTTAATCTTTTACTAACCAGTTGGTTTACCGATTGATCTAACCTTTGTATGGGATAAGGCTCACGGACCAAAAAGTAGCTCCTCCACTTGGATATAAAGAACACTTCTATGAATTTAATCTTAAAAGAAGAAGAAGCCATTTTCATTATAATTTTGGAGTATTTCAGATTACCAGATCTTATGAAAGAAATTGTTGTTGTTGCTGATCATTTCTCCCTATTTATATTCTACTTGAGGGTTTTTTCACTTATTAATATCATTTAAAAAATTATTAGCTAAACAACACAAATAGAATTTTTTTTAACTAAATAACAAGGTTTTATATATATCATGATTGGAAAAGCAACATCTTAAGATGTTGTTAATAGAAAACATGGCATTTTAAAAAAAAACTATTAAATAGGTTGGCATAAATTAGAATAAAAAGACTCTAAAAGCATATTAAAACTCTAATTATGATATCATCGAAAAGATATCAACGAGATAAATTTAATAATACCAATGAAGGTCATCATCGTTGACCGAAGTGGGTCACACTTTCCATCTAAAGACAAGTGAGAAACTAAAGTGAGAAGAGAGGAGAGACAAAAAAAAAGAAAGAAACATACAGGTGCATTAAAACTTCAATTAGGCGCTGCTAATATCATCAGAAAGATCTCAACAAAAAAAATTCAAAGACATCAAAAAAGGCAATCAATGGTGACCAAACTGGGTCATACTCTTCTCCTAAGTGAGCTATCCGCGCGTGTGTGGCTCACTGCACTTATTGTCGAGATACATTTTCTAATATTATTGGATTCGTCTTATCAACGCTTTTTTTTATAATACTGCTAGTATCGTAATCATTGTTTCGTTACATTTATGAGGTCTCTTTATTGTTTTTTTTTATCTCTCTTTCTCGTTATTGTAATTTATCACTTGACTTTGAACAGAGAGTAAGGTCAACTCTGGTCACCATTGATGACCTTTCATGGTGTTATTAGATTTGTCATGAGAAAATCTATACTTTAATATTTAATAAATATTAAAAAAACATTGATGCATGCATTACAGATGTTAAAGCGTGAAGGATTGTCATGGTTTTGGGTGACGTGTGATACATCGCTCGACAACTTCTAAAGCGGTATTTGAATCCTCTTGACGTCCTTATCATGTCTGGACAACATGTTTCCAAAACGGACCTTTGGCTTGGCGGCATGAGCCTTTCTTTTTTTCATCTTCTTCTTTTTCTCCTCCTCGATTTTCATGACTAGCCCTCTAAATTTTCAGAGTTGCTCCTAAATTTGTTTTATCTTTGGATTTGGACCTTGTTCTTTTAGTTTCTAGTTTTTGTTATGGTTCTTTTGTAAAGTTTTGATTGTTTTTCAATTTCATCATTCAATCCTAATTTTTCATATGTTGTTTTTTTACTTTAGTTCTCATTTTTTTTATTTCTGATTTTTTTCTTGACCCTTTTGTAAAAAAAATTTTGTTTTCAATTTCATCCTTCAATCCAAATTTATGATGTATTATTTTTTTCAATTTGATTTTCATTCTTTTGATTTTTTTGTTCTTTCATTAAAGTATTTTTCCTTTTATTAAAGTATTTCATCCGTCAAAAAATTTTAGATGCCTTCTAATTTATTTTTATTTTTATTTTATCTTCATTCTTCTAATTGCTACGTTTTTAGGGATCCTTTTATATAATTATTTTTTTTCAATTTTATTCTTCAATATTTAATTTATCACAGATTGTGTCTCACAGTTTTTCCATGTATATTGTTTCTAGTCTAATAACCCGAGTCACGAGTTTGAAAAGTTAATATGGATTAATATTTTTTTTAGCTTATTTTTATTTTTAAATTTTATTATTTAGCATTTTTTAAAAAAAAATTGTCTTTTTAATTTTCAACAATTTCATCATTTATCTAACAGTCCCACCTTAGTGGTTCCTGTGATATAGGCCACTTCATGTTAGAAAAGTATCTAGCATTTTTGACATGTGAAATTTGTTTCCTTTTTGTCATAATTCGCCGCGCACTCCTTTAGTGTAAAAATGAACAGGTGGGTTGCCTTTTGTGTGTGATTGTGTATTAATATTAATTAATTATCAAAATACTCAAAGGTGTAGTTAAATTATTATAACTATAGTTATTAAACCCGGATAATTTTAAAATGCCAGTTCTGGGTAGGGGTGAATAAAAACTGAAAAACTGATTAACCTAAGAAAACAAAAAAAAAATAACAGAAAAAACCGAACCGAAAAAACCGATTAAAATTTTGAAAAAACCGAACCAAAACAAAAAAAAGGGAAAAAACCGAGTCAAAACCGGAAAAAACTAAGCCAAAACTGAAAAAACCGAGCCAAACCGGTTTGAACCGAGTTTTGCTTTAAAAAACTGAATCGAACCAAAACCGGTCAGTTTGCCTCAGTTTTGGTTTTTTTTAAAAAAAATTGATTTAGTTATTTTTTTTAATAAAAATTGAACCATACCGAAAATGAACACCCCTAATTCTAGGTCACATAGATTAATCTAAGAAAATATTAAAAAAATATTTGAGATTTGAATATTCTACATAGAAAATTTTAAAAACAATTCATGTGAATTTATATTATTTAGTTATTCCATATGAAAATAGTTAAAAATATCTGGTGTGAATATGGACTATGTATAGATATCACGTAAAAAAATTAAGAAACATCCCCCGCCTCTCTCTCTCTCTATGTGTGTGTGTATATATATATATATATATATTTCATGTCGTTGTATGTTATAAAAAAATATGTGAGACTAAATATTTATAAATTAATTTTTTATTTTTATTAAAAAATATTTTTTAAAAAAGGTTAGGTTTCATTTGGATCTCTCAGGTTCT
Source organism: Populus nigra (assembly GCF_951802175.1). NCBI lineage: Eukaryota > Viridiplantae > Streptophyta > Magnoliopsida > Malpighiales > Salicaceae > Populus > Populus nigra. The sequence goes on from NC_084858.1 coordinate 1,718,522, forward strand.
GGGTTAACCTGGTGGGTCACCCGGGTTTGATCAGACAAATTACAAACTCAAGTTTTGCCTATTAGAAACTCGATCAAGACTCTAGGTCGCTTGAATCCTAAATCAACTTATCAGGTGAGATTTCATAAATATACTTGCAGCCACACCTATACAACATTATACATTTGAATAGTGTTTTGTTATTTGTGTATTTTTCTGTATATTTTAGTTTTTTTTTTAATTTCACACTTCAAACATCCATTCTTCCTTTTCTTTTTCACCATTTAATATTAGATTGTTTTGAGTATTGTGTTTTATAATTTTTTTATTTTTTTATTAGATTATGTATATTAGTCTCATGGATTAAGTTTTTTTTTCCTTCTTAATATCAACTTTCAATATTAAATATGTAGGAAGTGTGACTTCATAATTTTTATTCATTTGTTTTCTATGAATTTTCCTGATTTCATTACCCAAGTTACAGGTTTAATAAATTAACCTGAGTTGGCTCGAGTTAGATTTTTTTCCCTGTTTTTTTCAATTGAATGTTTTTTTTTATTTTATCTTTTAATGTTAGGTTAGTTGAAAATTGAGCTTCATAATTTTTTTTATATTTGCTTTTATAAAGTTATCTTAATCTCATGACTCGAGTTACAGGTTTGACATGTTGACTTTGATTGATTATATTCATTTTTATACCTTTTTTAGTTGGAATTTGTAATTTTTTTTATTTGTTTTCTATGAGGTTATCTCGATCTCATGACTCGGGTCGTGAATTTGGTAAATTGATCCGAGTTGACTCAATTTATTTTTTTAGGTTCTTTTTTAATTGAATAACTTTTTCTCAATTTCACCATTCGACACCTCTATTTTTTAAAAAAAATTTTAATTTCATCTTTCAGTATTATGTTGTTTGAGGATTGATTTTCATGATTTGTTTTCAATTTATTTTATGTGGATTTATTCTGATTTTATGAATTTATTTTTTTATTCGTAATTTTAACCATCAACACTATATCTGCTGGAATGGAGATTACAATATTGTTTTATTTTCTTTTTATGAATTTATTATGGTCTCATGACCTAGGTTACAATTTTAACAGGTTAGTCCAAGTTGGCTTGGATTGTTTTTTTTTTAATCCTGTTTTTAATTGATTTTTTTTAATTTCATCTTTCAATAATAGGTTGATTAGAAATTAAGCTTCATAATATTTTTTTTATTTTCTTTCTATGTGACTACCCTTATCTCATGATCTGTGTTGCATGTTAACTTAGGCTGACTCAGATTTTTTTGTTATTTTTTATTTTAATATTTTTTTTTCAATTTCATCCTCTAATATAGGGTTGAATAGGAATTGATCTTCATAATTTATTTTAATTTACTTTCAACAGAGTTATCGCGGTCTCATGACTTGGGCTATATATTTTATAGGTTAACTTGAGTCGATCTATATATCATTGTCTTAATATTTTTTTAAGAAAAATAATATCTAATATGTCATCATATTAATATTTAAAAAAAATATCGTTCCATATGTATTTTATTTTGAGTTTATAATTAGATTTATTTTATTAAAAAAATAAATTAACAACACTTGAATATTTTTTTACATTAAACAAAAATTAATCCAAACCAACCCACATTGAAACATGTATCAATGAGCTTTTTTATATATCTATGGTACCAGCTGACCATTAATAGAGATAGAAACTCCTTCAAAGTTAAAAGATGTTGACTTTGATATTTAGTCATTAATTATTTTCATTAAAATCGGACCAGAAAAACCTATCCCACTCGTAAACCAACCATCAAATTGGTATGAATTCAAGCATGAATTAAATTGTTTAGGAATGCTTAAGCCCAACTGAGATTGATCAACCAGGTTGAATCCGGTTGCATCAAATAAGGACGCATCATTTCATTTACCCGTAGTGCCTGGCTCATGCCTGTCCTCTTGCTCGGGTTTGAAATTGTGCGAGTCAACCGGGAAATTAATGGATGAACTTGAGTTTATTAAATTTTTTAATTAAATAATATTATTATAGATAAAATTAAAAAAAAAATAAAAAGTCATTGTTTTTGTAGGGTTAGGTGATAAACTCTGCTTTAGATTAGACAGTTTAAAAACAAACGTGGCTTGAGCAAGGTCTTGAATTGACGAGGCATTAAACTTACATTTGATAAAAAAAAAAAAAAGTCAAATAAAACTTGCTTTGATAAAGATTCGAACATGTGAGCACATACCATTTAGCAATTCACGCTCCTGTGCCGCGTGGCTCAAACAGACACACACTATATTTCTATTTTTATTATTTTATTCGACCTGTTGATCAACTCCTTGAAATATGATATGTTATAATATAATTATGCAAAATATTATACGGTACTATGGAGTCGTGTTTTTGGTTTTATGTTTTAAATATTTTTTTTAAATTAAAATTAATTTTTTAAATTATTTTTATGGATTGATATCAAAAATAAATTTTAAAAAATTAAATTAATTATTTAAAAAATAATTGATACATATCTTTTTTTTATTCAAATCAGTATAATCCAATTAGAAGAAGCAATACCATTATGTATATAGTCTGTGTTGCTAAGAAATCAATACCTCGCCCATTACAGCAATTTATCATGTCCCCTTGCTAAATTGCTACGAGTTTATTTCAAGTGCGGAGTGATTTAATTAAAATTGTATTTTATCTTAATTATAGTTTTAAAGAATTTGATTAATCAATATATATAGTCTTGTATAAATCCTACAAAACATTATCTCTTGAAATCTTGATTAAAAAAAATTATAATTTATATATATATATTTTTAAAACTATATTTTTAAACCAAAACTATAATATCAAACACATAAACTACATGCTAAACTAGACTACTATGTCACCTTGTGCTTCATTCATTTAAGAGTTAACTAGCTTTTTAACTTGCATTGCGATGCGATTAAGAGTATTTTTTTTTTAAAAAAAATATACAAGTTTTATCAATTATTTTTTATATATATACAAAAATTAACATCAAATCAAAAAGTTTATGCAAACTTCTAATTAAATAAATCAACCAAACATTTGTGTAAATAAGTGAAAAAAATTAAGAAATAGATACAAATTTAATATATCTTGAAATTTTAGTTATGAAAAAAATATAATTTATATTTTTTTAAACGTATCTTTTTAAATCACAACCATAAAAAAAAAAACACACACAGTATATGCCAAATTACACCACTGCACCAACTTGTTCTTTTCTCGTTTAGAGTTAACTAGCTTTTTAACTTGCATTACGCAACAAGTAAGAGTTTTTTTTTTTTTTTTAAAAGGGATATACAGGCTTTAACAACAAGTTTTTACACATAAATTTCTTTTAAGTGCAAAGTAAAAAAAGCTTATGTAAATATTTAATTAAATAAATTAATTAAATATAAAAACTATTAAAAAATAAAATTGAAAAGGATAATTTTAGAGAAAATCATAAAAAATAAAAAAAACCTATGTGGAGAAATACTGTAGCAATCAACAATGTTTTAAAGAAAAAAATTACAAAACTAAATTCTCAATCAACTTAATATTAAAAAAATAAAATCAATAAATATAATTTTAAAAAATAAAAAAATAAAATAGAAAAACTATATGAGAAAATACTGTAGTAATCTACAGTATTTTAAAAGAAAAAAATTATATAAAAAAATTTTTAATTAGCTTAATATTAAAAATTTAAAATTGACAAAAAAAATTTAGGGAAAAAAAAAGAGAAAAAGGGGGGAGAAAAAGAAAAAGTGCGAAAAAAATAAAGTTAAAAAAAAACAAAAAAGTGAGAAAAAAACGAAAAAAAAAAAAACGAAAAAGTGCAAAAAAAAATAAAGAAAAGAAAAGAAAAGTAAAAATAAATGCATCGCGAATTACTATTATAATCTACATTAGATATAAATGAACAGTCTCCACGCCCTTTAACTTATTACTTTTATATATATATATATATATATATATATATATATATATGTACAGTGTTTGCACTAACAAGCAACAACCATGTGGATTGCGGAATCGAAGGCCACATACAGTCATTGCAAAAACGACAGCCACTCCACAATATTGCTGTCAATCACTTACATAAATGATTTGTAGGCCATAATTGAGGATGAAGGACAGCTGCCATGAACCCTCCCCTTATTATAATTATAAATCGAAACAAGCTACCGACACTATATAGAGTTATAGATCTCACTATATTGTTTTTTTAGCAACATTTAATTCGATAATAACTCTTCTAAATACCACATTTATTTGCCATGCATTAACCTTGAGTTTCATGTTGTTTTGGGCCTGCAATTTAGACGCCCGTAGGTTTTAAGTTTCTTCTGGGCCTGGTCACTGCCCTTAGATATCATATAGCTCTAGCACTTTAGGTGATTCTTAGCCCAAGAAATATAATAAAAATATATAGGGCAAATGGACCTCCATAGTTCTTGTAGAAACTATGTTTTGTGTATGGTAGTTTTTGCATCCAATAATTTGACCGTTGTATTAGATTAATCTTTATATATTAAAGTTTTTTTTATTAAAAAAACATTAGTAATGTCTAATTCTTTTTAACATTAAAAAAAATAATCTAATACGTAGAGCGTGACAACAATCAAAAGTAACTACTATAAAACCCAAGAAAATCCTATAAAACCCCTCGGCTCCTTTAATCAAGGTCCTAACAGCATGGCTTTTAATAATGAAGGACTGAGTTAGAAGCTCGTGCCGAAATTAAGTATCAATGAGCTCCAAAAACATCCTGCGGGTTAACAAAACAAAAAAAAAAACAACAAAGTCAAGAACAGAAGAGAAGAGAGAAACATGAAGCAGTTGAGTTGATCAACGGTTCAGAAACAGAGGCAAAAAATGGAGAAAGTAATGAACATAATAAAGCCAAAGGCAAATCCACAGCAACAACTCAGAGATTGGCAGCGCAGGCTACGCCAAGAGTGCCGCAACATCGAGCGTCAAATCCGAGGCAATCTCTTCTTTTCTTCTATTTTTTAGGTCTTTTTTTTTTATTTTAAGATTTCTGGTTTGATTTTCGTCCGATGGATCTGGGTTTTTATTTTTATGTTAACGGGCATTCTTTATTTTGGCCTAACTTTAATGGGTGTGTTCTTTTCTTTTCTTTTCTTGATGGATCCTTTTTAGATATACAGAGAGAAGAGAAAACTGTACAAAAAGCAATTAGAGATGCTGCTAAAAGAAATGATATGGTCTCAGCCAAGGTATTACTTTTGTTATCAAATAAATTCCTTTTTATTGATCAATTGCTAAGCACTCTTTGGAATTTTCAACATTTATTTATTTGACAAAGTTAGAATTTTTATTGGAGTTTTCTCTGATTGATTTATTATATAACTTGATGTTACCTTTCCACTTTAATTGCTATTCTTCTGCTGTTAATGAAATTAAGAATTATTGTTATGAATGCTATCATGTTTTGTGTTTTATTCTATCCAGGCACTTGCCAAGGAAATTGTGATGTCTAGAAGAACAGTAAACCGTCTTTATGAAAATAAGGCACAGATGAATTCAATATCAATGCATCTTGGAGAAAGTGTCGGTATGATTATTCATTATTACCTCTTCTTTTTTACTTTGTACTTTGCAAATGTGGATAACCATTGCTTTGTGTTGTTTATGTACTGCCATAAGTCTCTGAATTTAGGCAGCGTCATTGCTTATATTTATCTCTACAAGTTATCTCGATTATAGAAACAACTTTGACACAGATTCAGACACAATTGACGAGAGGGATGGTTAAATGAGGAGGTGCCTTTCAGATAGTTTGTGTTAACTTAGAGTTCATAACGGTTTAGAATTCTTTAGAAATCATAACTTGAAGAAAAAATTTCATACCTTTTGTTGCAAAGTTTTATGGACAAAGAGCAATAAATGAATTTTTGAATAATCTGGCTTTTGTTTGGATGTTAAGGCAGATGAATCATAAATGTGAAGAAACGAATACCAGAAGAAAAGTTGAATGCATTCAGTAGTAAATATATGCAATAATGGTCATCAGCATGCAATCCTATAATTTATCTTTGGGGAGAATTCTCTTTTAATTCTCGATTGCTTCTAAGAAACTTGTAGAAGTATGTATTTCTTACAATGGAGCGCAAATACAGCCATTGAGAGTGATTGTTGGTAGTATGAACTTCTGATTATGAGTTCAGAGGTGCCTTCCCATCGTTATTCTCACTTTGCTGGAGAGTTAAGGTTGTAATGTGATTTGAACCCTACCCTTGTTGCCATAAGAACCAAAAAAAAACCATAATTATTGTGAGTGAGATATTTGTACTTTGGCTCAAAGTAACAGAAGTATGTTTGGAAAAACAGAGTCAACCATCTGTCCAAGATGTAAGGGGACCAATCAATCCTTTTTCCCATAAATAAATTCAGGCTTTCAAACAACACTTTAATTTCAAGTAAGAAGATGATGGTTTTCATCAGCTGGCTATTCATCAAGTGTGTTATTGAAGCAAGTTATATAATACTTGGAAAAATGTATGCGCAGTTGATTGCCATGTTGAGTAGGATGAACGTGTGTGTATGTTGTCTACTTTCTGATTTATTTTCTCGTTCATTACCCTTGTTTCAGTTGGAATGAGCTTTGATAGTATATTTGAATTTCCTGGTATCATTCTTTTTTGGTTGATTTTGCAGCGATTGCCCGTACAGTGGGCCATTTGTCCAAGAGTGCTGAGGTTATGAAGCTTGTCAATGATCTCATGAAGGCTCCAGATGTGGCTGTTACGATGCAAGAGTTCAGCAAAGAAATGACCAAGGTTCATTTGATTGTTCTGCTACATGAACTGATAATCTAAGAAATGTGAACCTTGGAAGAAAGTGGAAATTTATCATGCATTGCATTTACTGCAGATCTTCAAGGAGTGCATCAACATTTCCTGCCTTCATTCTAGGCATTTTTGATCTAATATGGCAGGAAAATTGGGATAATCTTTGTTTAATATGTTGTGGCTTCTTTATGCACTTGAGCTTATTATATATGTATGGATGTTGCCAACTGAAGAAAATCTTTCTAAATTGATGTTATCATTGGTTGCCTCCATACAAACTAAACTACCTAACAACTAATAGATATTTGTATTTTGTGCTATACTTTTAAAATAAGAGCTCTCGTTCTTGTTTGTGGTTTGCAGGCAGGGGTGATTGAGGAGTTTGTGAATGATGCCCTTGACAGTGCGCTGGATTCGGAGGATATGGAAGAGGAGATTGAAGAAGAAGTTGACAAGGTATTGACTGCTATAGCTGGCGAGACTGCAGCAGAGCTACCAGCAGCAGTCAGGAAGGAGAGAGTGAAGCAATCTGCCCAGATGGAAGAGGTTTGTGTGGCATATTTATGTTTTCTTTATTTTCTTTTCTTTGATGCCTTGAAGCACAAGAATATAAAATACCCTTCTGGATTGTTTTTAGGAAGAAGCTATAGCTGAGGGTGTTGATGATGAGGGTGAACTCGAAGAAATAAGGGCACGACTTGCCAGCGTTAGATCATAAATCAAAGTGTTACACCCCTTCATCTGTCCCATGTATTATTAGAGAAGGATGGTGAACTCATTAACTTGAAGGCTGCCTTAAGTCAGAATGAAATTGCAGTTGGTGCAACACAGTTTTACTTTGAAAATGGTACATGGGATAAAATGCATGTTTTATCTTAAAAGCAGCCCTTTTCTATCTACTTAAGCTATCAAATGTATTTGTACCATATTGAACTGAAGGCACTGTTTGTAGTGCCATTCATACGCCTTACTTGTACAGAAGATAAAAGAGTTATGCTGTGGGATGGAAATAAATCATGTTATGGAATTAGCCAACACAATCTTTTAGATTCAAAGCTTACAGTAGATAAGAGTTGGTATTTGAACTGGTCTGATTTCAAATTTTAGCAATGATCATATATTTGATACCTGTTTTCTTCAGTAAAGATGCCAGAGTGTTACCTTCCATCATTCCATGTGCCCACAATGGACCTATGATTTTTATTTCTGCAATTTCATGTAGTTTGTTTGCCACTTCGTATTTTCAATTTACATGATCTACAGTCAAACTGTTTGTAATGGGTCTGTGCACGCAAGCATTTTTATGCATGTGCCTGCCTGGTTGACGTGCATTGAAAATATGCCGTCATGCATGTGCCTGCCTAATAGATGTACATTGAAAATATTTGTGACTAGCGTGAAAGAAGCCAATCTGCAACCCATGTGAGCTTTCGAAATTGCCTACAGTTTTGCAAACGCAAGTGCGGTGCTCGTGTTTGTGTTGGAAACTGTTGGGAAAAGAAGCCAAGTCACTCCCAGAAATTACATAAGAAAGCAAAGAACCTTTTGTTACCTCATCTGCACAACTACCTTTCGTTTCTGTCATCTTTGTTTGCTGAGGACACGTTATAATATTTTTGTTGTTACTCCCAGAAATTGCCTTCACGTTATAATATTTAGTCATCAGCAGACTGCTTTTCTCAGTGAAGGGGCCATTTGGAATTTCTAAAAAAATGATTTTTTTTTTCTTAAAATTATTATTTTTTTAATGTTTTTGGATCGTTTTGCTGTGTTGATGTTAAAAATAATTTAAAAAAATAAAAAAAATATTATTTTAATGCTTTTTGAATGAAAAATACTTTAAAAAATAATCGCTATTACATTTATAAAAGCAGAATCTCATGCTGCTTTGGATGAAATACTCATCTCATGCTTGCATATGCTTATAAGTGGGTAAGGTTTGTCAAATTTTAATATCTACACTATTTTGTAATGGAATTTAGGCTCCAGCCATCTGTAAACTGCACAACTCATTTACCATCAATTGATTGAATATAAAAGATGGAGCTCATCCGTCTGAAAGAGGGGCTTGAATCACTGGACTCCATGCTCCATAAACTCTTTACATATCTGTCTTGTCTTTACAGTTAAGCATATATGTTGGTATTAAAATAGGTTCAAAACTCTATCAGAAGATGCCATTCCTGACTCATTTCAGGTCACGACACTGTCCTTATAAAAAAGATAAAATCTTGGACGTTGAGTGAAGTCTAATGCTTTTCATTACTTTCTGTACAGATGCTCGTTGCCTTGTGCAGAGACCATGACCATCTAATGCTTTTCATTACTTTCTGTATAGATGCTCGTTGCCTTGTGCAGAGACTATGACCATGACACCAACTTAATCCATTAACTTTCCAGGTTACTGATGATATCTTGCACGCAAGATAATCCCTCTAGCTCCTCTCACCACTCTTCTGCAACCAACCCCGCTTTCTTTTTAGAAAAGCAACTTAACCGCAAAAGGAACAATTGTTTGAGATACAACGTGCTCCTTGGAATAAGGACAATAACTTCCTTGCTTTCTTCCTCTGTTTTTGGCATGATGAAGATAAGCAGACATTTTAAGGTTAAGACATGCATTCTTAGTTGGGGTGACAGACACGATCTAGATAAACCACTAGAGATGTGGCTTACCTTTCAAGGTAAGGCATGCGATTGCAAGCCATATATTTTCACAAACTCTACCTGTGAAATACACATCCAATTTCACATGTAGCCTACTTAAAACTCTACGTGGGAGGAGCATAGTTTTAGTATGCAAAAATGAGTCCGAGAATACTCTTCTTGTAAATAAACGTCCAATTTTAATTGTTCCTTAGTGAATAGTACTAAAATTTGCGTACTGCACAAATAATTTTTTTTCTTTCTTTAACACAAGGCCTAATTAGTGTGGGCTAACATTTTAGCGAAAATCCCAGATCTTAAAAACCTCCTTGAGAACACCTACTCAAATAATTTGAACTTCAAATATAGCAATTTAGCATTCCATAAAAAAAAATATATTTTTATTAGTAATGCTAATTAAAATAAATCTAAATTAGATTGAAGTTGCTCTTTAATCTAATTTCCGAACATATCAAATCCTAAAAAAGAATAAAGTGTTGAGCAGCCTAAGCCATGTATGGCTAATTTTATCCCAATTTATCATATGGAAATTATATGATTATGATTAGGGTCAAGGCATGAATTATTTGTCCCAGTTGTGCTAACTTGCTCTAGTTATAAAATCTTAACTCACCTAGACTTGGGACTTAACCAATTCAGGTTTTGGATTGATTTGGTTTGAAAAAAATAACGTAAAGAATTGATCCAGTTTGATCTAATAAAAAACTCAGGTTGACTAGCGACGTGGTTAATCCGAGATAAAACTTGGGATAAAATTGATATAAATATAATGAAAGATAATCGAGTTTGTTACAAGTCAAAACCTCAAATACAAAGAAAACCATAACTATGGTAAAACTCTTAAAATACTTAATTTTATTCAATCATGTATCGATGCTAAAATACTATTACAACCCTTTATATAGAAAAAAAAACTAGAAAACCCTAATAATTCTGAATAAAAAAATAAATAAACTATTATCTTCAAATAGAAAAAAAACTAGAAAAACATAATAATATAGAATAGAAAAATAATTTTTTTTAGTCAACTCAGGTTGACCCTCTCGATTTAAGATCCCGGCTCTATTATGGATCGATACTTGAACTAGGTTTTATAACTATACTTTCCGTATTGATATATGTGACCATTAGCATATACCATTAATTAGGGGTGTTCAAAAAAATCGAAAAACTGATTAAATCGAGAAAACCGGAAAAAAATAACCGAAAAAACCGAACCGTGAAAAAAAACCAATTAAACTGATTAAAATTTTGAAAAAACCGACCGGTTCGGTTTCGGTTTTTTAAGTCTGGAACCGGAAAAACCGAACCGAACCGAACCGGAACCGAAAAAAACCAGAAAAAACCGAGCCAAAACGAAAAAACCGAGCCAAACCGGTTTGAACCGGTTTTTGCTCTAAAAAACCGAACCGAACCGAAACCGGTCGGTTTGAACCGGTTTCGGTTCGGTTTCAGTTTTTTTTAAAAAAAAAAAATTTCGATTTGGTTACTTTTTTTGATAAAAACCGAACCGTGAACACCCCTATCATTAATTAATATGGGCCGACCAAGCATAACAAAGTATATTATATTTAATTTGAGTTTGAAGAAGCATCATTGTTTAATCAATTTACTTTAATATATTAACATTGAAAATTGAATAACACACAAACTGGATTCAAGATAATAGATCGCATCAACCAAATAATGGTATTATAAGATACATTATTATACACAAACTTGATATTTTTTTTTTGTTTTTATTCAAGTATTCTCATGTTCTTTTAAAAAGTGAGATTAGTCTCATTCGGAGTTCGTAACTGCCCCTTATAATAAGTATACTTTTTAAAGATCAAACTTATATTTTTATTTTTGTAAAAATATACTGTTAGACCAACACTTAATTAATAAACATGAAGTTAGTATATGAATTATCGTATTAAGATTAATTATTATAAATGCAATAGAGCACATGGGAGTCAAAAAGGTTTAACTCATTGACGCGTTGAATCCCATTACTATAATTAGTTCATGTACTGCGAGCCACAATAATATTTTTTTTTGATAAATTACAGCATGAATAACTTAATATTTTTGATACATACTATGTACATATCCCATAAATTCTGAATGATAAAATTGCATCATTAATGACTTCATATTTCTCTGATACATTCTACGGACGTATCCCATAAGATATACAATTGATGCTTCAAGAAAAGGAAAGGGGAAAACAAAAGAAGAAAATAATAGAAAAGGAGGAGGCGTGCCAACAATACAAGATTCTATTAATATATAACTAGAAAATGGGCAAAAAATTATGACATTAACTCTCTGGTCTTTCACACACAAACCCTTTGTAGTTTGGTCCGAATTAACTATTTAAATCCTCATGGTTTGATACCAAATCCATTCATGTTCCATTGTTCTCGTTAGCCATGGCATCGACTTATTCTTACATGTTTTTTTCTTTTTTTCTTTTTCTCTTCATCACTTCACAATTCTCATATGCTAGATATCCCAAGGGCCAGCTTGACTTGTCTGCCAGCTTCCTGCCAAGACTACATGCAGAAACGCAGATAAGAGGGCTTAATTTGTTCCCTAAGCATGCCATCAACGTACCTGCCTTTGATGATAATGAACTGTTAGGCACTTCTTCTCCAAGTATTGTTGAGAAACAATTCCAATTCCATCTTCTTGGTAACCCAGGGCCTTCTGTTCAAGAGTTTGGCCATTATGCTGGGTACTACCGCCTTTCCCATACTAAAGCTGCAAGGTAATTCAGAGCTGCATGTATTTTTTTTTATCGTTATTATGCCTGATGCAGTAAATTAATGAAGACTTGATGCATATGCACGGAGATTTTCAGCCAAGTTATGTAATCATGTGCTGCTTGTTATTTGCAGGATGTTCTACTACTTCTTCGAATCGCGGACTAACAAGAATGATCCTGTTGTCGTATGGTTGACAGGAGGGCCAGGATGTAGCAGTGAATTGGCATTGTTTTATGAAAATGGTCCTTTCCATATTGCAAACAACCTGTCTCTTTCATGGAATGACTACGGTTGGGACAAGGTAATTGCAGCACTGCTTTTACTTTTCTGATGACCTTGATTTCAAATTTCCTCTGATACATGATGATTATGCCTCCAGCATAAACAAGTTTTCTGTAACCTTTGATCTTTGGCAGGCATCAAATATTATATTCGTTGACCAGCCGACTGGAACTGGCTTTAGTTATACGACAGAGGGGACTGACATTCGCCACGACGAAACTGGAGTCAGCAATGACTTGTATGACTTCTTGCAGGTCAGATTACTTTCATTTACTGTCCTCCTTTTCATTTCATTATTTGTCAACATATGAAGTTTTACGTTAATGATTTGATATTCACATCATCTCTCTCTCTCTCTCTCTCTCTGATTCTGTAGACATTTTTCAAAGAGCATCCTCAGTTGACGAAAAATGATTTTTACATAACTGGAGAATCTTATGCTGGGCACTACATTCCAGCGTTAGCTTCAAGGGTTCACCAAGGAAACAAAAAGAAAGAAGGAATTCATATAAACCTCAAGGTATGCACCCAATGCCCTCAAATCTTGCTTGTTTTATAGCTGTTTCATAACTGCTGAATTGGTTTCTACTATTTCTAACCGCTAAAACTTGTGTGATAGGGTTTTGCCATTGGCAATGGTCTAACTCAACCTGACGTTCAGTATAAAGCATACACTGATTATGCTTTGGACAACAAGTTAATCGAAAAACCTGATTACGATAGCATTAACGAGATGATCCCAGACTGCGAACGAGCAATCAAAGTTTGTGGTATCTTTTCTTACTTTGGTTTCATTTCACCTAGTAGTGATTTAACAAGCCGAAGTGGCACCCGAATTACCAGTACCTGTTTTTATTATATATTGAACTGAAAACTCCCTTTCCAGGAACTGATGGTGTATCTACTTGTGAGGATGCATTTGACGTTTGCAACAACATATTTCAGAGCATCTTGCAAGTTGCTGGCAATATAAACGTAAGGAAGCACAACCTCCACTATACATCTTTTTTTCTTTAAACAAACAACCTAGCAACACTAATGGTGGATAAAGGGAAAACGAAAGCATTTTTTATGTAAATGTGAGTTTGTGAACTCTGTTGTCTGCAGTACTATGATATTAGAAAGACATGCGAGGGCAGTCTATGCTACGATTTCTCAAACATGGAGACATTCCTGAACCAGAAAACAGTAAGGGATGCTCTAGGCGTAGGAGATATTGAATTTGTTTCCTGCAGCAGCGTGGTGTATGATGCCATGACAAGAGACTGGATGAGAAATCTTGCAGTAGGAGTTCCTGCGCTCCTAGAGGATGGTATCAAGGTGCTTATTTATGCTGGAGAGGAGGATTTGATATGCAACTGGCTGGGTAAGTCTACATGGTATAACAAACTAATTAACCCTGTTTTTGATCAGTGACAGTAGTATCGTGCTTGTATTTTGCCAGGAAATTCAAGGTGGGTAAATGGATTGGCATGGTCTGGCCAGAAAGACTTCGGAGCAGCTCCAACAGTTCCATTCATTGTTGAAGGCCGAGAAGCAGGACAGCTGAAAAGTCACGGTCCTCTCAGTTTCCTAAAGGTCAATTCTCTCCCCCGTCGTTTTTCTCTGTTGTTTGTGTATGCTGTGATGATATTTAATTCTTACTCAAGAAACTTTGATCACCTATAACTACCAGGTTCACAATGCTGGTCACATGGTTCCAATGGATCAGCCAAAAGCTGCATTACAAATGCTGAAGAGCTGGATGCAAGGAAAGCTTGCCGTGACTGGCACTAAAGATTGGATTGCTCCCCAGTAATTTGCCTCCACTGTCTTGGCATTCTCAAGCATTGTCGCACACCCATGGTTTTCAGCAATGATGTTTTGTGCATTTCTCCAATGATAGATTCTGCTAATCTCAATATTCATGTTCTCAACTCCAGAACAGATACAAAATAAAAGACACATACAATTTTCACTTATATGTCTTCAGTGTGAGCTCAATGGGTTTGGTACTGGTAACCATTTGTAGACCATGAATCAAATCAAAATAAAACAATTTAAAAGAAACCAATTTGAACAACTTGACAGCATTGATATCACCCATTTATGATATACGAGACCGGGAAATATAAACATTACTGTATGTAAAGAGAAATATAGTCTGTCACTTAAGTGATTGGCAGGCCCTTCTCCCAGAGAATGACGATTTCAAGTAAGTTAGGCTGAGCTCTACCCAGTTTATTACTCAAACAATTGATACCCTAAAAAGATATCCTTGAATGCTTAAGTCCTGGAATACATAGCTTAAGACTGTAGTGTCTCTTATACATACTCCCCGCAGCCAATTTACCACTAACAATAAGCAATTATTTTCTTCAGTAAAAAGGAGCCTCGGTGCCTTTGATTTCTCAATTGTCGTAAACAGAACTCAGAAGCAAAACAAATTATCATTTTAAACCATGTATCCAACCCACAAGACCTCCTTGCCAAAAACTACTCTTTTAAGGAAAATTTGGCTGGAATGTTTACAGCAAAACAGATGGCATTGTCAATCCAATGATGAGTGGATAAAAGAATCAAGAAGTTGCTGGTTTTACCCCATAGAATTCCTTCAATGATTCAATTGCTGGCTTGAAACCAGACCTCAAAGGTACAATAGAGACAGCTCGCAAGTGTTGTGCATTACCATTCTTTGGTTTGGACAAAGTCATTCTAAACATCTCTCCTTCCAAAATTTTAGCAGCATTGGAAGCTGCATAAAGCCAGGCATACATCCCATCATTGGAATTTGCATTAAAAAAAAGACAAAAATCACAAGAAAATTTTGTTTTCTTTTTTTCTTTTACCAGCGAAAGGGTGAAGCTTGGAAAAGTGAAAGAAGTCATCAGCAGAGCAGCCAAACAAGACTCTAGCAGCCCTATCAAAGCACATGACATTAAGCACCTTGGTATCCGTGGCTATGGAAACCTGCCCAGAAAACAGAAATCATAAACAGACTCTAGCGACCCTTTATTCCATTATGAAACTTTTGGCAAACTAAATGGTGGGGTAGTAGAAACTTACAAGGACACGAAAGAGGCGCTTGGAAGAGGAGGAGGCGGTATTGTTGTGGCAGAATTTGCAAAGGGCATTGAGAGTATCAGGAAGAGTTCTCTCGCAGAGTGAGCAGGCTCTGTAAGAGAGACTGTTGGCGTAGTCCATGCCTATCACTGTACACATTACTGTTGTTGCCTTCTCATACTCCTCCATTGATTCGCTTCCTCAAAGATAGCTATTTTCTTCCTTCCTTTTTGTCTTTCTTTATTTGTTTTCCGTTCTCCCTCGTTTGGTTGTGCCGTTCTCTGAAGGGAAAAAAGAAGGATAACTTTCATTTTACCCCCTAAATTTATGGATTTTACCAAGCTCTTTCAAAAGGTTTTTTTTTTTTAAATCACCTACCCTTCAATTTCTTCCAAAAGTATAGATAGTTATCGATTTGACTTTTTAAATAAAATTTTAACATCATTCGATTTTAAGACATACACTAAAAATAATTTTTCATAAAAAAAAACAGTATAAAATTCAATCAATTGAAGATATATATTGATGAGATACAAATTATTTTTTCACAATGTCTAATGAAGACATCAAACTAGAATTTCTTGGAGATTTAGTATGGGCCAAGTTTGATAATAACCCGTGATATTCCATCTTATTTATGAATAAGTATTCCAATCAGATGGGGTTCCATAGAATTGATCAAGCAACTCTTAACAATGAAGTTTTCGATTCTCTATCTTCTACAAGTTTGGTTTGCAGGTGCAAGTTGGGTAAATCCTCATTAATATAATCCAATTTATCTTTTCTGAAGATGTACATCTCCACAATTTAGGACTATAAAGCATAAATGATATCATTTAGTTTAATACCAATTTAGGCAGTAGAGTAGTCTAGTGTTTGAGTTTGTATTTGGAGAAGGATTTAGTCTATTTTTGAGGTGATATTATCTAGAGTTTCTGGTGTGTCTATGATCTCAATTACAGAAAGTCTGAGATATTTTTAAGATTTATAGCAGGATTCCTGCTCCAATACCATGTTAGATAAGATCAATGAGCCTCAAAGACTTAGTCTTTCCATTGATACATACAACAGAAAACATATCTCAACATTTAGTATGCTACCATTTAAAAATTAATACAATTAGAGCTCATGTTAACATGATATCTTCTTTTAAGTATGAAGTTTTGTTGTTTTGATTGCGAAATCCATGAGAAAATGTTAGAGAGAGTATTTGGTGTGGGAAAGCCCTTGAATCCTAAGAAAATCAACCCTAGGTGTTTTCAATTCATGTTTTAATTAGGAGGCATGTTTGTTCTTCGATTTGTGAGTAATAGGGTTCTTATGATCTAGGGATACTTTATTTAATTTAGAAATAGATGTTTTGGAGACTAAAAGTTCACTACTGTAGGGTTTCTCTGTGCATTAATTTAAATGGAGCATGTTAGATCTCCTTGATTATATAGAAGATGTAACGTCTCATCTCCATTTTTTGAAAACTGAAGTTCATGGGAAGGGGAACTTGTAAACCCAAACAGTTTCATCTGATTTGATAAATCATGAGCTTGTCATCCATCCCTCTAACACAAGGTGGAAAAGATGTGAACAACTGAAAAAACTAATGATAAATCACAAGCTGCCATCCATCCCTCTAACACAAAGCAGTAACACACGTTATTCTCCCTATCCATCGTGATATCCTTAATTAAACGGCTGGTTATCAATTGTAAAGCTTAAAGTCTCCACTAATTGATCAAGGCTCTGCCTAGGGATCTCAAATGGGGAAGAGGAAAGGGAAGCTTAGAGCATCCTAGCAGATGAGTAGTAGCAACCTTGAAAATTAGTACAGCGAAAATGAAGAGGACAGCCTCCTGAATCTATAAATCACTCAAAAAGATTAATGATGTAAACATCATAGTCCATAAATCATTGATCACCAAAGTTCTCAACTAAATTAGCAGAGGTAAACATCTCATCATATGCAGCCAATCCTGCTTAACATAATTTTGGTTCAAAATTGACCAACTTAGACATAAACACCAGAAGCAAGTAACAGGAACAAGGACCCAAAACCCTGCACCAGCGACATCAGAGATCAGATTGAGCAATGAACCAGAATTAACAATAACAAATCAGAAGGTGATGGGGGAGTAACAAACATAACAAATCATACCAGAAATAAGGAGGCAATTGCTCCTGTTGTAAGCTCCTTTGCCAAACTGCGATTTCTCCTAGAAGAGGTCGCTTCGTAACTGCATAAACCACACTTGTATAACATCGGAAACGAGATGGCACATGTTGGTACACAAACAGATCTTTTCATAGTTCGTCAACAGCATGATTAAACAAAATAGCAGATCTTTTCATAATTCATCAACAACATGTTTAAATTTAAATAGAATACTCTTTGTTCTAGAAAAGAAAACGAAATGCCTGCTCCATAGAGTGTTAATCTTTGTTATTACAGTATATTAAGTATGCCGATGACGTTTGTAATAATTAATCTGACGCAAATTTTGGTGGTATTATCTCATGGAAAACCTAAATAGAAGATTAAAATGTGAGGAACAAATCAAATTAAGGCCTCTTTTGTTTGCTTGGCGAAAAGTTCCATGGAGGAAAACGTTTTCCTAATAATAACAAAAAGCCTTGATTTTTAAGCTGTGACTAGGAACCATTTCCATTGACTAACTTTCCTAAAATTCAACGTGGGAAAATCTAGAAAGTGGTTTCCAGAAACCATTCTATGAAAAACAAATACAAAAAAGCCCTAAATTAAAATCACAAATCACCTTGACTGGTAATTGAATTTTTTTGGGCAAATTACATCACATGTAGATCTGATCTAGTGGAGGAAAGGAACTGCTAATGAAGCAAAAGCACAACAATAATTCCAGCAACAATTCATTTCAGCATAGCTTAGCTTACATGAAGAAGGAAGCAGTGACAATAAGGCCGATGGCCAGCATGAAGACTGCTAGGGTTGGGTACCATGCCACCGGGACTGGACTCGATATTGCTGCTGCCTTTGAACCCTTCATTTCAATAAGAAAAGAAAAAAGAAAAAATCAAGAAGCAGAACAACTACGTAAATCATCCAATTCTAAGCTATTAAAATTAAAAAAAATAATAGCAATTGATCTTCTACCATTGACTTGGATCAGTGCTGTTTGTTTTGAGAGATGTTTTGTTCACTTGACGACACACCCAGACTTCTCTGCTCTGCTTGAATGCTTGGTATCATAAAAAGGGAGGGACTGCGGACTTCGACTTTGGGCCGATATCCAGTTGGGTGAAGCCTTTTCTTTTTAATGCGATGGCCCAGGATAGTTGGACGTGCTTCCTTAGTCCAGCCCGTTTTAATATTGGAGAAGAGATTAGCACTAAGAATTGGGATACTATTTTTTTTTTACTATGGCCTATTTATTTATCTGAAAGTATTTATTTCATGAAAAGTGAATTTAATGGAAAGTTTATTCCTTTTCTAAGAAGAGGAAAATGTTTTCCTAGCAAAAATGTTTTTTTTTTTTAAATTGAGAGGCTTTAGAAATGCATATGTCCATTGATTTTCCAACCCAGCCCCAGTGATTAAAAGAATAATTATTAAAACTTTACCCATGGTCATTTTAATATTCCATAATTTTTTTTTAAAAAATAAATTTTAGAAAACTGAATTCTAAAAAATAAATTATTTTTTGATATTTGGTAGTGTAATGAAAAATATAATTTAAACAAATATTATAAATTATAAATTTAAATAAAAATGAAATTAAAAAAAATATAAGTTTATATGCATCCATGAATATTATATAAATAAATGACTTGCGTGTTAAATGAATGAAGCCGACAAGTAGTGGGCTCGAAATGGGCTATGACCTGCGGGCCTTTGTGTAAAATGAAAACTCCACGTTTGAAGCTTCTGCAAATGGGTGCGGCTGCTTCAATTCCATTACATATGGAGAGCATCATTCGTACTAAACTGCATGTCGTTTTTCAGTGAAGACTATTTCTTTTCTTTGATTGAAAACAACGTTGAGCATGCAATTCAAAGAATTTTAATATATTTAAAAAATTCTTTATCATGTGTTTGAGGGTAAAATCATTGAGGACATCAACAATGTTTTTTCTTTCTTGGTCTTAAATAAAAAGTTATTTATCATGTGTTTGAGGGTAAAATAATCTTTGTTTTGGAAAAATTCTCCCGGGGGGGTTTGGGTTATATTTTGCGATTGGATTGCACAGTAAAATTACAACACCGCCCTTAAAAGAAATCATTTTTTGAATTTCTACTTAGGAACAGTTTTGTTTTTCAATTAAAAATATACAATAAAATAACATTTTCACTCTTAGAATAAAAAACAACTAACAGGAAAATGGAGCGCCTTTTCATTATTTTTAATATTATTGCAGAGTAAAAAGAACTTGATGTCAAATAATTTAACTCTTAGATTAAAGGTATTTTTGTCCACTCTTTTCTTTTTTGCTAATTTCTATAAAAAAAACTGGAAAAATGTTCAAATTTATATTCTTCCAGATAAAAAGAACTCATTTTGTTGTTGGTTTTTCTTTTAATTAATTGGTTGGGTGGGGTCATTTGAGTATTTTAATAATTAAAAAAAGGCTGACGTGTATTGCACAAGTGTCAGCTATTTTGTTGTCTTTAGACGACGCATGCAGTTGATTACAGAGGCAAAAAAAGCTATTCCGAGACGGCTTTAGGTTCATCTCAACATCTCCTTTTAGGATATGTGGCGCGTGCATTGATAAGAGGTCTGGTTTGTCACCAATAATTGTTTTTCTTTCCTCCCTCTTTCTTAGCGCCCTGCCACCTAATTTTTCAAGTCATCCCCTAAACTTATATTTCTTTTTCATGTAGTCCCTATTTTTTGGTTATATTTTTTTAAATAATTCATTGAATTATATTTTTCTTTTGATCTCATCCTTATTTAATTTTTTGCCTTGTCAAATTTGATCCTCATTCTTTTGATCGTTATTTTTTTGTTGTCTAAGATAATTTTTAGAGTTACTTTTTTTTTTCAATTTCACCTTCTGTAATTTTTTTCTTGATAGATTTTATTCTCATTCTTTTGATTATTTTTTTTCTTTGTAAAATTTTCAAAAGTGGTATTTTTTACCCGATTTAATTCTTCAATATTTATTTGGTTTGGATTTGAGCTTGGTTAAGCTTGTGTCTTATATTTCATGAGTTGCAAGTTTTGAAAATTAACCTAGTTTTATGAGGTTTGCCTAAGATTCTTTTTGTTTTTCTTATAATTTTTTTAAGCTAGCGTTTTTTTATTTCATCTTTCATTATTTATTTAATTGGAGATTGAGCTTTGTTTTTTTTTCATGCTCTATATAACTTTGGTTTTATCATTTTTTTTATTTAATTGAGTTACCTCATGTATTTTTATTTGTTATTCTTTGTTAAGTTTATTTTTTAAAATAAATTTTATTCTTCAATTAAATAGATTTGGTTTATTGAATATAGACAGATGTTCACTTCACTTCATTTTGTTTGATTTGTTTTTTCAGGATGTTTTTCTAGTGACCCAACAACCCGGGTCATAAGACTGAGATGACCTCGCAAAACGCAAAAACAAAAAAATCTCGAACAAGATTCTTAACCATCAAAAAATAAAAAAATAAAATAAATAGCAATCAAAATAATAAAGATCAAATATGGTATAAAAACAAATGAAAGAAAATAACGAGGGACTAAATAAAAAAACAAAAAAAACTAAGAAAAGGATAAGAAAAAAGAGAAATTAAAAAAAAATGAGGATTAAAATTGGATAAAAACACAAATGCAATAAAATATTGAGGGATAAAATTAAAAGAAAAAACAAATTAAGAAAAAAATAAAAAAGAGAAATTAAAAGAATGTGGACCAAATCTATATATAAAAAAGAAATGAAATAAAATATTGAGAACCAAAATTGAAAGAAAAAAATATCAAGAAAAGGATAAAAAACAACAATAAAAAATGAATACCTTATTTAATATAAAAATTAAACAAAATCAAATAAAAAAATGAAATTGATTTAAAATAAAAGAATCCTAAAGAAATAAATACCAATAAAAAAGAGGACCACGATTGAAAGACAAAATAAATAGAAGTACAATTTTGTTTTTTTGACTGACCTGACATGAATTTCAATAAGAGAAGAGAGAAAAAAAAGGAGAGAGAAAATAACTTAACCACCGTCGAATTTCTGAGAATTGAACAACACGCGCCACCCCAACAAATGTGCTTCCACTAGACGTTTTAAAAGATATGGTGGTTGGGAAATTTTGGTTGCCTTACGACGCCACGCGTTCTGCTAGGAGAGGATAATTTCCACTCACCGGCGCGTACATGACACTTGCCATCAATTTTTTATTATTATTTAAATTTATAAAAATACTAATTTGCCTGTAATCCTAACAAATTATAACAAAAAAAAGATAAAAAAAAATACTAAAATACCTATGGGCTTTGACTCATACTTTATTTTTTTTTTATCTTGAAAGACAATGAAGTAATTATACTATTTAAAAAAAATGATGTAAAAGCTTTATTAACCTTTTTTTTTTGTTTTTTGCATTTCAATAGTGTCTATGTAATTTAATCGTGAAAAAAATATAAACTTACTAAATTGTCCGGAATCAATTTGCAAATAATATTTATATTCCATGAAAAAAAACGATTTTATCCTCGCTAATAAGATAATTATTTTTCTGTAGAAAAAGGAAAAGAAGTTAAAAGACTACAAATCCCGGTGTTTTCCTTACCATCCACGGCGCACCACATTGCACAACCCTCCTCTTTTATTTTTTTTAATATAATAATGAATAATTAATTAATATAGAAAACAAAGCACGAATCATCCTAAGGTTGATTGTCTTGCTCTTATTTTGTCTGATACACTTTCGCCATCTGTTGCATCATCATCAAGACAGCAACAGCGAGACTGATGTTTGTCCGTCTTTAGTCCCTCCTCGAATCCCAGTCGAGACTTGTTTGACTTTTGTTCTAGTTTGTTGCAAGGAGAAGCCCCTCTTTTTTCTGAAATTGCCTTTTGGTCCTCATCTGGTTTGGTTTTCTCTAGGCTAGCGACGACCTTCTCCAACGATTTTTTCCCCATTTTTTTTTTATATATTCGATAATGATGACTGGAAGAGGTTCTAGTTACTGTACTTGAGCATGATCTGAATACTTCATCAAGTCCATAAATAGTTCTCATGGTATAAAACTCTATAAATTGATGCTACCATGGATATATTAACGTGTCAAAAAACCTATCTTGTGTTTTTTAGTTGTCTTTTTTTTTAGGGTTTGAATTTGACATGTACTGTATTACTTTAGGTTTTAATTTTGGAAATCTCATCATGGAAAATGAAAAGATTGAATCCGAAAAATGAGATGTGAAGCTTACTCTTCCTAAGTCATATGATTTGTTGACAAAAGTTCATTAAAATATGCCTTTGGTCATTTGATGTGATGTGATGATGATTTGTAACATGTTTAGCCTATAAAGTTTAGAATTATTTTTGAAAATTATTATTGTTTTTTAAAAAATTAACAAAATAACACGGTTTGAAAAAAATTAATTTGACAAATAACACAGTTAGTACATGTTGAAAAAAATTAATTTGACAAATAACATAGTTAGTACATGTTGCGATTGAAAAACATGATGTGTTCAGATGTTGTTTATATAAATAACAAAATGTTCAAAAGAATCGGCACAAATTATTATGAGAAGAGAAGAAAGAGATAAAAAGAAAGTAAGTAAGAAATAGAATTTAGAGGCATATTCAAACTCCAATTACAAAATAATCAATATCATTGAAAAGACCTTGACGAGATAAATCTAACAACACCAAGAAATGTCACCAATGGTAATTAGAGTGGGCTATACTATGTGTCCAAAGGCAAATGAGTAATTACAATGAGGAGCAAGAACAAAGAAAACAAAAAAATAATAAAGAAAAAGACCTCAAAGGCACACAAAAGCTCCGATTATGACACCAATGATATCATAGAAAAGATCTCGATGAGATGAACTCAATGACATCAAGAAATGTCATCAACGGTGACCAAAGTAAGTCACACATGACAAGTAACTCACTTTTCTTTAAAAAGAGAGTGTGACTCACTCTAGCCACCATTAGTTACTTTTTTTGGTGTTATTGGATTTATCTCGTAAATATCTTTTCGATGATACATTTGGTGTCATAACTGGAGCTTTGATGTACTTTTAGAGTCCTTTTCCTTTCTTTTTTCCTTTCTTTCTTCTCTCCTCATTGTAATTGTTCACTTGTCTTTTAACGAAGAGCGTGACTCACCTTAATCATTGTTGGTGACCTTCATTGATATCGTTAAATTTATCTCATCAAGATCTTTCTAATAATACCTGTAGTGTCGTACTCGGAGTTTTGGTGTGCATCTATGATATTTTCTTTCTTTCTCTCTCATCTCTTATTATTATAATTTGTGCAATCCATTTAATTTCTCCTTTTGAAATGCTGCATTTTACATCAACGACAACTTTAAATGTCATGTTTTCTAATTGTGACATAATAAAGTTGTGCTATTTTGTCAATTTTTTCTCAAAATGAATTATTTTGCCAATTGCTTTTAAAAACAATGTTAATAAGCAAATTAAAAAACCCAAAATTCAGAGTAAAGAAATATTTCTAGAAGCTCTACAAAATTTATAAATTATAAGAGGTAGGAGAAGGAGAAGTGTTAACTTTTTGAGAAAATTACATTAAATGGTACTCTTTCTTTCACATTTAAAATATTATACTCTACATATATACCACAAGCTACTTATAATTGTTGTTGATAAATTAAAAACTCTTTTATTCTAAAGAAAATTACCACAAGCTACCCAAAACAACCTCGAGATTGAACCAAACCCGAACACCTGAGCCACACCTCATGCCATTGGACAGAACAAAATAGAGGCGAAGGTTATGGAAATGTTTGGTTTTTAAATCATTTGAGGTGTAATCATTTTCTTACATCGTCAACTACAATATCTTAGCTAAAACCCTAACAACGTCATCAGCTCAGCCCCACTAAAAAGACAAAAGAAAGAAGGAAGGTGGGGTTTTACTTGTGATTTTTACTCGCTTACTTGTAATTGCATTTTGTTCTTATTCTTTTGCAGTCTCAAAAATTAATTAATCACAGTACTAATTTTGGTTAATATATGTAGCGACTAGCAAGCACGAAAGAAGAGGTCGAAACACTAGAGTCAAGTGCAGCCTGTAGGGAAATTGACGGCAATTAACGACATCCTTTACATTTTAACAACATAGAAATAATAATATACTAATATGTTTTAATTAACAATATAATAATTATCAAATGGGTACAGCCTGCAACATTTTTCTACCTTGGCTTGCCAACCGTTGAGAAATAGAGGAGAGCGCTAGCAAGAATCTTTCTTGTAAAAGAGTCAATGTTGATGATGACACTTGTCTTTTACGTTCTATAATATTTAAAATTAATTAATTATATTCTTACTGTAGTTTTAATTATAAAGAAGTAAACGTATAGCCTCTAATCCCTTTCAAATCAATGATATCATAATTAAGTTGAAGAATGGGTAGAAGAAGGATTCTTAACTTAATTTGTTCAAAACTTTCTTTAAATATTATTAAACTTAAGCCTTTTATTTCGAAAAGAGCTTGTTTTTCGTACCGGAAATTTGAATAATCTTCCTTAATTATAATTCATTTTCCTTACAAGATTTTTCTAACATTATCAAGCATAGAAAAATAAGAAAACTATTTGAGAAAAATATATCTTAATATATTACACTGACATTAAAAACCAATTAATCATAATCTTTAATTTATTTATATTCTTAAATATTTTCATCCATTTAAAATTAATGGTCAAACTTGTTGTACAAAATTATCAAGCCGCTGAATATATGTTGAATAGTTTATCATTACCGAAGCATACTAATCAAATTAGTTATCAATTTGTAGACTTGTATTCATCCAGGTTTAGATTATAAGCATACAATTTATATATCAAAGCAAACTTTTTATAATTTATTTAAATATATTTTTAAGCAAGGTCTATAAACGGAAAGAAATTTGATTCAAATTATCTTAGATATGAAGTATATGATGGTTATTATCTTTTTTATTATTTAATTAACCCTTTATCTAAAATCTCTCAAGACTATCAGAGTTTTTTACTTACCATAAACTTGGTGGGGACTCCTTTTTTTATTTTATCCCTTTTATATAAAGTTCGATGAGATGTTCTTTAAAGACTTTCACTTAAAAAAATATGTTATAAAATAATATAAATCATAATTTGAGATATTAACTAATAACTTAAGCATTTTTTTGAACTAGTTCTTTGACAAGTTATAACCCTATTGCTCATATAACCTTTATTTCTATTTGAATTCTTTTATTAACTAAAAACTATAAGAGATGATGTTTTTACTATACATCACCATACAAAACATTATTTATTGTAATAGTTTTTTTAATTACCTTTTATTTTTTTAATTCTAATTTCATCATTAAACATTTGGTTTTTTAAAGATTGGACTTCATGATTTATTGCGGTTTGCTTTTTATATGATTATCTCAGTTTCATAATCCATATAATGAGTTTGTCGGGTTAACTCATTTGACTCAGGTTTTTATTGTCTTTCTTTTTAATTGATATTTTTTTCTCAGTTTTATCATTCAACATCCTCAACATTGTATTGATTAGGAATTAGCTTTTGTCATTTATTTTGGTTTGTTTTCTAGAAGGTTATTATAGTTGCATGATTCAGGTAATGAGTTATACGAGTTAATCTATATAGTCTCACGTTATTTTATTGTGTTCATTTTTTAGATTGGTTTTTTTAAAACTTCACTATTCAACAATAGGTTTATTGAGATTTGAGCTTCATAATTGTTTTTATTTGCTTTCTATAGGGTTATCTTGATCTCATGACTCAAGTTATTGATTTAGCAGGTTAACCCGAGTTGTTTTTTTTTTTTAATTTTTTTCTTCAATTTCATCCTTCAAGTTGATTGAATCGGGCTTTGTAATTTATGTTAATTTATTTTATATGGGGTTATCATGATCTCATGACTCGGGCCGTGAATTTGAAAGGTTAACCTGGATTGACTCGGGTCTATCCAAGATGTTGTTGTTTGAATATCTTAAAAAAGAATGTCACCTTGAATTGTTTTTAGTTAAATTATATTTTTATCAGTCGTTCAGGTTACATTTGGACCCGTCAAGTTTATTGGATCATATCGGGTCGACTCCCACTCTACTTAAATTTTTTTCTACTAAGAAAATGTTGGCTTCATCTAGTTATTTCTTTTTACATTAATTTTTTTTTCTAATTTGCAATGCAGCGCAAAGCAATAATCTAGTATATCCTAAATTTGATTGCTATATTACTAGATTTGATGATTTTCCA
Organism: Populus nigra; assembly: GCF_951802175.1. Lineage (NCBI taxonomy): Eukaryota > Viridiplantae > Streptophyta > Magnoliopsida > Malpighiales > Salicaceae > Populus > Populus nigra. The sequence goes on from NC_084858.1 coordinate 1,745,501, forward strand.
TTTAGTTTATCTAATGCTTGAACTTACTTTTTAGAATTTTATTTTAGTTATTAGTTTTTGTTGTTTTTGTGCTACTTTGATGGATTTTTTATGCTATAGTGAGATTTATTCAAGATTTAAGTAGTTTGGAGTTTAGATTGTTTAGGTGAAAAGTGAGTAGCAATAAAAATATTTTTCAAAGTAGAAGAGTTGTTGAGTGAATTGTTAATTAGAAAACAAGAGCAATTTGCATATTAAACCAAAAGTTCACGTTTTTGGTCTATATAATAGTACAGATTTTTTAATTGACTTGATATATATTTTGATTTTTTAATCTCATGGCTCAACTCCAATACATGATTATAAATCGATTACATCAAATTAATTATATGGGCGTGTTTATTTTTTTTAAAAGAGATAAATATTAATAGAAGATCAATAGATCTCAGACTATGGAATAATAAATTCCTTTTGTTTTATATAAGTATTTTAGTTTTTAAAAATGCATCACAAGAGGAGCTCAAAATATATCCTTGTATATGTAATGACAGCCAACTGAGTTTTTGTTGCAGTAATTACATTTTTTTTTAATGTCTTGCTAACCATTAAACTACTAATATTAATCCTCTAACCATATATAATTAACTTATGACTGTGGGTTTATGATCTTATCTAGGAAAAAAATAAACAAAATAAAAAGAAAATGTTGGTTATTAAAATGTCCAAAGGCTTCAAGAAATATTAATGAGTAGTTGACGATTTCAGGAAAAAAAAAAAAAGCTGTTTCACGCTGGCGATGACTACAATCAATTTCTTAATTAGATAAAACAATTGGGCAAATGGGACCCTTTGGTGTCGCTTCAAGAAATATATACGGAGATATATATATATATATCTTAATGATGTAAAACAGTTGTATGCAATTAAAAGTATTTATATTCATCCCTTTTGGTGTCGCTGGACAGAAATTTCAACATATAGATATATATTTCTGTCTTTCCGTAATCTTTTACATGCTTATCTTTCTTGCGGGCTTTGCCACACTAGTCTCTGTTTAATTGTATTTAATCATCTCAAAATCATCTGTGTTTATCTCCCCCTTATCACCATTTTAAAGAAAATTATAATTCCTAGAAGTCTGATGCTTCCAAGAAGCTTCAATCCCGTCCAGCTTCCTTTCAAGTTGAAAAACCATCTATTATCCTCAATTACCATCTTTAATATATATTATGTGACTCAAACGGTACGTGTCATTGTTTTTGTGGAATTTTAAGAGATAAAATTCCATATTAAGTTTGAAATTAAATAGGACCCTCTCCTCCGCATAAGAGAAAACTCCACTAGATTATTCTTGCTCTATAATAAAGAATTCAAGTTGCAAATATGACATTGGAAATCGTGATCAATATTTCTACTTTTACTCTTATTTTAACTTCTAAGACTTTTGTCTAATTATAATAACGAATCGATCAGCTTCATGTCCACTACTTCCTTTGAGAGGCATTGCTTCTTCTTTTTTCACCTGTCAAGAAATTAAGGCCAAGGAGTTCTTCTCCAAGGAGTTGTTGGAAGAAACTTCAACCCAAAATATTGCAGAGAAATTATATGACATTAAGATAGAGTTTGGTTCGTGTATATATATATATAAACAAACATCACCACTTTAAGAAGATTTTAGGAATCCAGCTTTAAAAAATGTCACCCCTTTATATATATATATATATATATAATAGTAAAAAGAGCACTTTTTTGGAAAAAGAAAGAAATATTAGAGCAGAACGTAATTAATTCCATCAAGGCACTGTCCTTTCAAAAGTGACAAAATCTAATCTTCAACAGATTTTCATCTCAAATTTTGAGTTGGAAGACTCCAAGCTCTCTATCATCAAATATATACTGTAGCTGTCCAGGTTAGTTTTCTTACATGGATAAAAACATCATCGTATATAGGTCGGCTTTGATTATTCCATCCTCTATTTGTGGATTTTCATGCGGCTGCCTAAATGACCCTATCTAGCCAGCTAGCATCAACAAAAACATATATATTGTTCACTAAAAACATGTAACGTTTATCTTTCTGGTATATCTTCTAAGAAAGCTTAGGAACACTGGGACTTTTAGAAGGATTTATATATTTTTATTTTTACTTTTTCATTTTTATGTCCTACAAAATCGAGAAGTGTCCCTCCAAACTGGTTTCTGGGCCACTAGTTTTCATCCATCCCTGTAAAGAAATGTTGCAGCTTACTATAGCAAACTCTGTGACATTTGGTTGCCTATTTTTGCATTCATGACGAACTGTGGCAATAGCTATAATGAGTCATCAAGTCAAAAGAATGGCATTGATGAGTCAGTTCCAAGAACCTGATCAGATAAATTGAATATCATGCTTGAATGGCCCAACAACATATAGGTTCAACTGTAAAAAATATTTTTTGAGTCAGCAAACCATTCTTTTTAAGGTAACTAATTAGTTACTATACTGAACTAGCTGGGATGGTTAACATAAAGATTACTGAAAAATATTAACTAGGGTGCATTGGCTACTTAATTATTTTCCACAAAGTCTTATGCATGCATGGTTCCATTAATTTACTAGCACCATGTTTAATACTGCAGTCTACAGGAAACACTAATAAGCACACATTAATTTCATTCCAGTGATAATTGAATTGAAAAAAAGGAGACAGTGTGTTCCTTATCAAAACTGCACAACACCTCTTCAAATAAATAATCCACAATAATATTATTGATAGAACTAAATGAGGTAACATTGGAACTTGTTTCAAAATCAGAGCATGTACAGGAATAAATGATATCATGAAGATCTAGAATGGTGTGTGTATAAGAAGAGTTTATTTATGTATGCATGTATGACTTGTTAACTAGCAAGTTGAAGCCAGGTAGTTATATTTATCTACCAATAATTAGTCTAGGGTTTGGAAAATGTCACAATCCAAAGGCCTGTAGCTATCAATTCATTTCCTGTTGAATTTCTAGTAATAAGACTTAGCTAGGATGCCTTTGAAAAATGTAGAGAGAGAGGGAGCTAGAGAGGAGGATGTTTTATTTAGGGTACCTAAATATTTCAAGATGGAAAGTTCTATTAGCCTTGCTTATATTTTAGAGCACTAGTTGGAAACTGGTTGAACTTGTCTATCATTTTGACTTGTGTGTATATGTTCGAAAAGAGGAGGACTAATATTTTTTTGTTTTACTTGTCTATACCCCACTCCAAGTCTATAATTAAAAGGCTCAACAGACCACCACCAGTTTTTGTAGGAATTGAGACCTATTGGAGTTCCTCACAGTGTAGAGAGGATATCCAAGACGAGATCTTGAGAGAGAGAGAGAGAGAGAGAGAGAGAGATGGGAAGGGCTCCTTGTTGTGACAAGGCAAATGTGAAGAAGGGGCCATGGTCACCAGAAGAAGACTCGAAGCTTAAAGAGTACATAGAGAAATATGGGACTGGTGGCAATTGGATTGCTCTACCTCAAAAAGCTGGTAAGATCACCACTAACAATTAGCTAGGATCAAACCATTTCCTCTTTCTCTCTCTTTCTAATGGTTGTTTTTACATGGTTTTTGATGATCAGGGCTTAAGAGATGTGGCAAGAGTTGTAGACTGAGATGGCTAAACTATCTGAGACCCAATCTTAAACATGGTGAATTCTCTGATGAGGAGGATAGGGTAATCTGCAGCCTATTTGCAAGCATTGGAAGCAGGTGCATTGATTTTCACTTTAAAGGACTTCTTGATCCTTATTTTGTGTCTTTCTCTTAATTTGATCCATAATTTCTACTCAAATCACACAATTTCTTTGCTTATATCTCTTAGTATATGTGTTTTTTGGTTTCTTTTCTTCTCCACAAGTATCATCTGTGAAATTATATATATTGAGGCAATTTATCTAAAAACAGCTCGGGAAGAAAAAGGTTGAAAGACAGAAAATTCTAGGTTGTTTTTCCTTTTAACTTAAGAAAACCATCCTGCACAGATAAAGAATCTGCCTATTTTTTGGATAATTTCTATGCATGCATGCCAAGTTAGGAGTCTACATCAATACCTACTTACAGCTGCTAAATGCGTACTTAGAGTTTTCGTTCTTATGCAACCTATTTTCCCTTAACATGCAAATTGCAGATGGTCAATAATAGCTGCTCAGCTACCAGGAAGGACAGACAATGATATTAAGAATTACTGGAACACCAAGCTCAAGAAGAAACTCATGGCCATGGCTCCTCAATCTCAAAGAAAACCCCCAACATTCCAATCTCCTCATCAAACTCCACCATTGCCATCTCATTCACTGCCATCCATGTATAAGGACTCTGGTGGTTCTTTCTCTTATTACTCCCAAAACAGATCTTTCTCTGGCTTTGAGCCCATTTCTCAAATTCCGTCTAGTCTTTTAAGCACCAACAGTGTTTCTCTAGCCACGAACTCTTTACTTTTCCAAACCGCCCAAGAGGGCTTGTTCAGTCCCATGCAATACTATCATCCAGTGAAAGATAATTACATGTTGTTTGGTAGTGAAGCAAGTTGCAGTTCTAATTCTGATGGGAGTTGCAGCCTGATAAGCTATGGAAGAGAGATCAAACAAGAAGACATGGGATTTCACAGCTTGATGTCGTCAAATGGGTATGGAGATCAGAACCAGAAGGTCATGCTTGGTAATGGTAACAATGGAGTTGAAATTTTGAACCAATGGGTAGAGAAGCCAAATGGGAATATTGGAGAAACCCCATCAGACTATGATTTCATTGAGGACGTTAAGCAACAGGTTAGCAGTAGCGGTAATCATAACGATGTTAATGGGAGTAATAACAATAACAATGACAACCTGCTCATTGATGAAAACAAGACGCCGGAGACGGTCATGTACCACTACTACTACTGAATGAAATGATATATATGGACTGACTGTAAGTAAAATCAAGAAAGATTTGACGGGGTAAGGTGGAGAGATTTCAGACAAGACTTCGAATTCCTGGGGGATTGTGTTGTTTTATCTGATGAAATATATGAAACATTTCTTCTTTTGACAGTACATGGGTTTGTAAAGACCTCTCTTTTCTTTCCTCCTTCTGTGCATTCTTTTTTTGGGATAGGTGATAGATCTAGGTACAGATGATGTAGTTATGTGTATGTACGGTCCTCACTCCCTTGCAACCACCCCCCCCCCCCCCCCAAAAAAAAATAACGATAAAGACTTGTAAAAACCAGGAAAAAAAAACTAGAATTTGATGCGCAAGTGTAAGTAGTGCGACAGCTTTTGTGATTACAGGATAAAAAAATAGATTTTACGAAAGTATAAAGCTACTAGTTATAGATTTTTTTAATATGATCCATTACACAATTATGAATATTAACTAGACGGGATTGAACAGACCCTGAACCAACCATGCATCATTCTTCTCCCTTCTTAAAGCTTTTTACATTCCTACTTCAAAGAATATTGAGAGAGTTCTTGAGCGTCCTCTAGTTTTGATTTACATCTAGGGTGACCATCATGCTATGTATAATACACACGCGCTTCATGAATAGGTTATTCTGTCCATCAAATTGGATTTTCATTGATGCTGTATGAAGGGATAATTGTGGCCAACATAGATTATGAGAGGAAATTGTGTGGGATGTAAATAGAAAAGATTTGGCTAACTCATTCCAATTATTCTCAACTTAGATTGTTCGCTTCTTTGGCAGGGACTTTGATTGAAGAGCCCAGAGTCTTGTAGTATATAAAAAAAGCTAGCTAGCTAGGTCTGACTGAAGGTGGGAACTGGCCTACTATAGTTTTTTAAGACAGGAGAGATGATGGTGGAAATTTTGGATTTTTGTGGAGGCATAAGCTTTTAAAAATGGAGTAATAAATTATCAAAATCTCAGTCTCCCTTAACACAATCCCCATTATTTATTATACAAGCAGTATCCTTTATTTATCTTCCCATGGTCCCGTCTCTTTATTTTATACAAATACATTTAATTTGCATCGACAAATAACATTTATTTTCAATATGTTCATAGGTACATATAATAATATGTGTATTATTATTTTTTATTTAATTTAATAGAAAATCTGACAAATTTTAGACTACAAGTTGAACAAACGTCTCTATGTCATTTTAATGTTTCCTGTAGACCCCGGCTTTTACATGAACAAAAGTTAAGCACACCCGCAATGCTCATATGTATTACGTACAGCTTGTTAGAGTTGAAGGAAAGCATTCTGACAATTGAACGTCCTTAATATTCTAATGCATATAGCAGAGGTGCCAAGATTTGGACCTAGTGGTTTTAGAATATATATATATATATATATATATATATATATATATATATATATATATATATATATATATATTATTGTGGAATAGTTGTTGAGAGTTTCTTATAGAATATGTTCGAGCTCTTGTTGTATATATATTTATATTTTGAGGAATAGTTGTTGAGAGTTTCCTGTAGGGTATGTTCTGGCGTTGTTCCATAGAATACGATCATAATAGGAAGCATGGAATAAAGATTTTGTATATTAAAGAACTTGAAAGGAAAAGTAGAAAAAGCAGCAAATTGCTCCTTATTACTTGAGATGATAATTTATAAGAATCTTTACTTGAGTAGTGACAAAAACTAAAAACACGAAAGAATGTATATTTCATTCAATGTTACAATGATCATATATACATGATATATATATACATGGATAGACCTAAGAAGCCGTACATTAAATGGTGAATATCTTATGCCTATAAAAGTAGGATTACAAGATATTGAAAGATATTGAGATCAACTTAAAATATCTTATCAAAAAATATTCTATAAATTGTGAGAAATTAAATCTCAACACTCCCTTTCAAGTTGGAGCATGAATATCGAGAAGGTTCAACTTGCTCATTAATTTCTTAAAAATGTTTCCTTGTATGACCTAAATCTTATAACAATTTGACCTGCTTGGATCTTTTCTCTCACAACATGGCAATCAATTTCAATATACTTTATATGCTCATGATATTTATGATTTGAAGCAATATGGAGTGATGCTTGATTATCGCAGAATAATATAACTGGTTTCAAACAAATATACAGATATTTAAACAAGTATTTAAGTCAGGTAAGTTTACATGTTGCAGTAGTCATGGACCTGCACTCAGCTTCAATGTATGACCTAAATTTTTTTTTTGTTTTCTTGTCTTAATTAGAGTCTCTAAGAAATATACAATAACTTAATGTAGATCATCGTGTCATAAGATAATTTGCCCAATTTGCATCACAATAACCTTTTAGTTATAGAGAGCTGTTGGAAGAAAATAATAAACCAAATCCTGAATTGTTCTTTAAATATCTCACAACATGAAGAGTAACATCCCAATGAGGTTTCCTTAGTGCATGCATAAATTGACTTAAGATGGTCACAAAATACATGATATATGATCTAGTAATTGTAAGATAGATTAATCATCCCACTAATATTCTGTAACGTAAAACATCATTCAATAATTGACCTTGATTATTTGTAAGCCTTAGATTTTGTTCCATGGGAAAGTCAACAGGTTGAGCTCCAAGAAATCCAACATCATCAAGAATTTCCAATGTGTATTTTGGCTGAGATATGATAATCTCGACTTTTGATCTTGCCACTTCTAGACCGAGAAAATACTGGAGATTACCAAGCTTTTTTATATGAAACTATTTTTGAAGAAAAAGCTCGAGATCTTGAATAGCTTTGTCCTTGTTTCCAGTAATTTTCATATAATCCATGTAAATAAGAACCATGGTTAGACTAAAGCTTTTTTCTTGCATAAAAAGAGAGTGGTCTCAGTGTGACTAAGAGAAATTAGTCATTTTAAAGGCTATTGAGAACTTAAAGAACCAATTTCTAGACGCTTGTTTGAGTCCATAAAAGGACTTGTGAAATTGACATACAAATTTATCTCCCTGTTAATAAAGTCCTAGTGGTGGAATCATGTACACTTCTTCATGCCAGTCACCATAAAGGAAAGCATTATTGACATTCATTTGATTAAAAAAGGGGTCCATTTTAAACAGTTTTCAAGGTAAGAAGACAAACAAACTGTGGTTAACTTAGCAACTAGAGCAAAAGTCTTATGATAGTTCAAGCCTTCTTTTTTAGTGAATCCCTTTGCTACAAGACGTGCTTTGTATTATTCCACTAAGCCATCTGATTTATACTTGATTAAAAAAAACCCATTTGTTGCCTAAAAAACGATAATTGAGAGAAACTTAATGGAACCAGGGACCATGTATTTTATTTTTCAAGAGTGGTGAGCTTAGTTTTCATTGCTACATGTCACTTTGGATCATGTAATGTCTGTCCATATATTGTAGGTTCAAGAGTGCTAGAAATTATGTTAAGAAATAATTAATAAGAAGGAGATAATAACTGATATGAGATAAAGTTGGATAACTAATATTTGGTACTTGATCGAGAAGAGGATGACTTGCTCATGGTTGTTGAGTAAAATGACATACCAACCTAGCCACAATAAAAGTCACGAAGAAGATCAGAGGGTTGTTAAGGTTGATCGTTGTAATGAAGAATAGAAGCATATGTGTTTAAGATAGGAGAATGAAAAGTTAATGAAGAGAGAATGTGTGTTGAGTTTGATGATGATGGTAAGAAATCACGAGAAGAGGGAGATGAAAGAGAATTAGGTGTCTTTAGTGATGAGTGAGAGGTAGATGATGGAATTGGAATAACATTGATGTCAAGAGATATAGTTAGTAGAGAGGTTGAAGGTGAAAAATTCGATATAGTGAAAGTGGAAAAAAATGTATTTTCATGGAAAACAACATCACAGTTAGTGAAGAACTGTCAAGTGGTAAGATCATAAACTCGGTAGGCTTTTTGGCTCGAAGGATATCCAACAAAAATGCATTGATAAGCTCTTGGTGAACATTTGGTCAAAGGCTACAAGTTGGTGGCATAATAGAGAAAGCTAAAAGAACGTAGATGTGTATATGTGGGAGGTTTGCCAAATAAAAGTTTATATGGCGATTTATGGTTCAAAACGGGGGTGAGAAGTCGATTTATAAGATAAGTGGCAGTGAGTAAATTTTCACCCCAGAATTTCAATGGTAAATTGGTTTTGAATCTCAAGGTATGACCAATGTTGAGAAGGTATTTATGTTTTTGTTCAACAATACCATTTTGTTAAGGTGTGCATGGACATGAACTTTGAAACATGATGCCAAGAGTAGAGAGAAATGGCTTTAAAGAGATGAATTCCACACCATTATCACTCTGTATAGTTTTGACTTGATAGTTAAATTGAGTGTTAACAAAAGTGATGAGCATTATTAACAAGCCTTATGTTTCATATTTGAATTTCATTAGAGAAATCCAGGTAAAATGGGTGTAGTCATCCATAATAGTTAAAAAATAATGTGCATTAGAGTGTTTCAATTTTATATGGACCCCAAATATTACAGTGTATAGGATCGAAAGAATAAATACTTTAAATATAACTTATAGAAAAAGATAACTTTGTTTGTTTTACCAAAGAACAAACATCACATGAATGTTAAAAATCATAAACAAAATATAAAATTAGTTTTTACAGAAACTGAGAAGGCAATTTAAATGGATGTTTCAGTATGTTATGTCAAATAGCTTCTAATGGGAATGAGACTCGATAAGAGATTGGTAAAAATGGATGCAACTCTGATTGTGGCATAAGATAGTGTCATCCTGTATTTTGCTTCCCCGGGCCAATTAGATTCTAGAGCATATGGAAAAAATAAGATTGTGTAATTGTAGCCGTCAAGTGTAAAGATAATGTATCGTGTAAAAAGCTTATCTAGAAAAAAAAATAGCTTGGTTTTTTTTTATTGTTGTTTTTTTTATACAAGTGTTCCTCAATTTCTTTTTAAAATGCTACTAACATTAATCATTTATATAGTTCAAGTTGACTTGATTACTATCCAATAATTTCAATTATGTTGCAATGTGTTATTACTAGGTATTCTTCCATCAGTTTACAAGTTATTTTTTTAAATTGATTTAAAAATTCACCTATATTATTATTATAATTATTATTGATGTTTTATTTTTATTTTTTTAAGAGTACATTTAGATTTTGTTTGCAAGATTTAAGAGAAATAATTTTAGATTTTGAGTTATAATTCGAAAATGATTTTTTGAAGATAATTTATGAAAAAATAAGTTCAATTCTAAGTATTGTTTATTGAGAAATAATTTAAAGACATTTTAAAAAATAAAAGTTAAAATCTACAAATTAAAAGTTAAAAAAAATTACTTAAAGAAAAAATGTATACAATTGAATTAAAGATTTATTTTGAACCAACATATTTATAACCCATACTTGAAATTAAAATTAAAAAATTAACTCTTTAAAAAATAAAAGTTAAAATCTACAAATTAAAAGTTAAAAAAAAATTTACTTAAAGAAAAAATGTATACAATTTCTTAACAACTTTTGATTTGAATTAAAGATTTATTTTGAACCAACATATTTATAACCCATACTTAAAATTAAAATTAAAAAATTAACTTAAATCAATTATTAAAATCCATACCAAAATGTCGTGCACAAACCAAAAGATTTGGTTTTGCAAATTTTATGGCACAAAACCGTAGAATGACAAGAAATCCCCATCGGGCAGTACTCCCAACCAGGCCCATATTAGCATCTCCTAAAGATCTTATAGGCTGGTCACCACATTGCCCTAGGTGCAGGTTAAACTATATTTTTTTATATTAGAATATTAAAATTATAAAGAAAAACACTTTTTCATAATATTAGTTTATTAACTTAATGTTTATTTCAGATAAAACTATTTGAAAGTTAGAAACAAAATGTCAAACATAAAAAAATGAAAGAAAATCTAAAATACTAAAAAAAAAACCTGTCTCTCCTATGAATTATTAATTAAACTACCATGATTTTCTATAATCAAATAATTTTTCCATGTTTGATTGTTAGAAAGCAGTTGGCCATGCCCCGGAGATCTTATTTTTTTCTAGAATGCCTTTTCTAGTGAAGTGTAAGGTCAAAAGGTGTGTCACCTACTGACAATTCTGTCACATTGAGAAATTTACTAATTATAAACAATCAGTTTTTCTTTCTCTTCTTATTTTAAGAATGTGATTTCATGTCAACACATATAGTATTAACTATTTTTTATTATTATTAATATAGATGTCGGGATCAGCTTGCTCATACCTTAACTAATTTCACGAGCCCTGAAGTTAACGATTATTTAAACCTCCAATCACATAACTCGAACCTGAGATCACAGAAGAAGCAAACCCTTTAATTTCAATTTCTTACCACTGAATCACCTGCTAGATGGTTAATAACGAAGAATTAATTATTTATTAGCAACTATTTTTTCATATATAAAACAGTTGTACAAAGAATTAATTGTATATTCAATAATAAATATTATATCTTCTAAGAGAGTTAGTAACGAAATTCAAATTTAAAACTCTGAAATAAGTATTTTATGCTCACCACTGGAGCCATAGTTTTTAACCAAGGCCTTTAAGCACTGTTATAAATTTTGGAAGCTTGCGCAAAGAACTGTAGCGTAGAGTTTATTTTTTCCAGGAGAGCGAGGAATTATGTGCATCCAGCAATGAGGCCTTTTCTATCTTTTGATACGAACACTTGCGTGTGAACCTCAAAAGTCATAATTGGTACTTTGGTTGACTATTGTTTGTGACCACAAGTAACCACTTAATCATATGGGACAAACAACAAATTAGATTAGTTTCTAGAGAAATATTATACCATCAAAGATGATCAATAATAATAAAACAAACTCGAATTAGTTGTAATGTATTCACTTAGCATAAACATAGTGATAAAAACAAACACAGAGTGTACTTGTTTTAAAAATCATGTTATAGAATGATCTAGTAGATGATCTAGTGGTAAGAACTTAATATCAAGAAGTTTGCTCCTCGTGTGGTTGTTAATATGATGGTCACTAGAGATTTATATGGTTGTTAACTTCAGGACCCGTAGAATTAGTTGAGGCTCTTGCAAGCTGGTTCGAACACCCAAGTTAATAAAAAAATCGCATTATAGATTAAACAGTTTGACTCGTCAATAATAAAAAAATACTCATAACAAAGTTAAATTTTTTTAAGAAAAATAAAATGACATTTGAAGTAAAATCTGACTTGAATTAGATAATAGATTAACAAATCATTTAATTAACTTGATAGGCTTATGTTATTCAAAGTAAGCAATTCTTATTTTGACAATGGACAAAATACAATCCAGAGATGTGAAATTGGAGGATAAAAGGTAGGTTGGACTTTAGGAATAAGAAGTATCCTAATTTGACTAATTGTATCTTTTTGTTCTCGGATCTTTCTACAAGTGTGGTTGATTACACTTAGATTATGTTTGTTTCTATGTTGTTTTTGAAAAAATTAAAATTTTTATTTTTTTTGTTTTAAATTAGGTTTTTATATTTTTAAATTATTTTGATGCTCTGATATAAAAAATAATTAAAAAAACAAAAATAATATTTTTTTTATATATTTTTAAATATAAAACATTTTAAAAAAACAACCGAAACCACACTCTCAGATACCCCTGTAAGTAGCCAAGGGCCAGGGCATACAAAGTCCTGAAGAGAATTGTTGGAAGAGGGTAACGTAAATGGAAAGAAGGACTCCTCCTGCCATCATTGAAAATCATTGTAAAGGGCTCGTACTATTCCCACATGGAGATGGCTTCACAAATCTCAGCCGCACCAGGAAATAGCAAACACAGTTTATTCTTCGTCTGCCAAACTTTGAAGCCTAAGATTTGAGAATGGTCACACCTTTCATGATTTTGCCTCACAAGTGACAACTTGAGCAGGCAAAGGTCAAAATCAAATTTATGAAGAGATTTCAATCTTATTTTCTCACAAAGGGTAAAATTTCATTAATCATTGAAAGTTTACAGAGAACAAAAACTCATAATATGGCTCAATAAGACCAAAACAAATTGTGGAGAATTGGCCATGTTTCTTTTTTATTATTAACATAAAAATTCAGGTCAGTTTACATGTATTTTAATTAATTTTATAAATTCTAGAATTAATAATTATATAAATTTTTAGTGGTTCTAAGATTTATAAGATCTGAAATAGTAACTTTTAACAGAAGATTTCAATCTTATTTTCTTACAAAGGGTAAAATTTCATTAATCATTGAAAGTTTACAGAGAAGAAAAACTCGTAATAAAATAGATATGGCTCAATAAGACCGAAACAAATTGTGGAGAATTGACTATGTTTTTTTTGTATTATTAGCATAAAAATGTATATCAATTAATTTTATAGACCATGAAATTAATAATTATATAAATTTTTAATGACTCTAAAATTTATAAAATCTGAAATAATAACTTTTAAAAAACAGCAAATTTAGAATTTACTAAATTAAACTACACCCCTTGAAATTAAATTGGCCATGTTCTTGAAGCTACTGAAAATGGCTCAATACCTATCCGCTTTCCAATCAGTCTTAACGCATGTCTTGACTAAATATTACTCTACCAACAAACAAAACACCCCCTATTTCTATATATTTAAGAGATATAATATTTGTCTACGTAGTTGGATCAATTTTTAAAAAAAATTATTTTTTAGTTTTAAATTAAATTTGTTATGCTATTTTTGAATTATTTTGATGTGCTAAATAAAAATTAAAAAAATATATTATTCTAATATATTTACTAATAAAAAAATATTTTTAGAAACAATATATACCACAATCTTAAACACATGCTATTAATGTACATATCTATATGCTGGTGGCAGGAGGTCATCCTACAAAATTACATAGTCTAGAACTAGATTAAGCTAAAACTAAAGAAGGTTGTAGATATATAAACTGAAAAGAAAAAACAGTTGTGGGATGGGTGCACTTGTAATAAATGATATTTCCTCCAAAACCCCAATTCACACATACACTCTCTCGCCTGAGAAATATTGAAGAAGTGAAAAAAAAGCCACAAAAACCTTGCCATTTATTTACAATTCCTAGTACATTTCGGGGTGCCAAAACCCAAATTCAACTACATAAAGAGAAGGCAATATAAAAAATGTTGAACAAAAATATAGGTCATCTCCATCACAAGAGATGCGTGCATTGAAAACAAAACTTTAGTCTTACTCTGCAGCATCTTTTGAAGAAAGAAATCTTGAAGACTGCAAAATGCCCCCTTTCCTGCACAAAATGAGCAGCGCCGAAAACATGGATAACAAAATGAACTGCTGCCAGACCACCCTTACACCCAAAACTCAAAAGAGAGAAGAAAAGGGGAAAAATGAGCTGGATCACACAGCAGAGATTCCAGTTAAATCTAGCTAGGATCTCACCGCTTGGGAGCCTTGGGCCAAGAGTGTGCAATAAGGAGGCAGCAGTTCAGAGTGTATTGCTTTACACATTACCTAGATACAAGAATTGATACCATAGGGAGTATAAATTGTTGGAGACCAGATATGTGACTGCACAATCATCATACTCTCATGGGGGCTCCCTCTAGATTATACATGAATATTAGAAACAAGAAAGGTATAACATGTACCACGGTTGAAGCGTCTCAAAATATATGGAGCATCAAAAAGGGACACGAAATAATGCGTAAGCAACATATATGCAAGAATAATATGCAAGAATAATGAGGTATGGAAGAAGCCAAGAGGCATGCTTGGATGGTAAAGGATGGTCAGTGTAGTCATGCAAGCCACATAGCTTTTTAGCCCTGCTAGACATTCCATTTGTTAAGGAGGTTGACACTTGATTCCCAAAAGTGGTTCAATGTTGCCTAGCAGGGTAAGATCATATGGAGGTTAAAATGAATAAAGCAATAGCCACCCACCATCACAATAGTATTTCATAAAATTTATATGGTAATACAACCAAACACCTTAACAGTTTGTACCCTTAATTCCTACACCCGCAACATTTACATCTTTCACAATTAGCCAGAGAACATTTCACCACTTCTTTCATCTCACAAACTCTTAACCAGTACACACTCGAGTCTTTACAAGTCAAAATAAGTCAGAGGTGATACGGTCTTGAACTGGGACTTGCATACTAACTATAAAGATGTCTTTCCCCGGTCTAATGTCTAGATACAAATGGCTGTCTGTGAGTATATATGAACACAATTTTGCATCTTGAACAGTAACAGTAAAAATTTGATTACGTTGCCAATCTAATGAAGATGGAAGACAAATAAGAATAAATCAACAACAACAACAACAATAAAAGCTTTAGTGACTCACATGATTTCAAGCAGCGGTTTCAGTTACTTTTCCAATAGTCTTGAGATCCAAGATTTCAGTCCAATAGCCATCAGGATCCTTGATGAATGCTATCCTTTCATTTTTCCTGCAACCAGACTCACAGATCTGAGGCAAGTAATTATAACATATAAATTAAATGATGAACCGATGGTAATATAAATGCCTATGTTGCACCATAAACCCAAATAAAACAACTATTTTCCTAATCATATCAAGTCATTGACGCAATAATTTTTCAGGCCTCTATGATAAGGAAAAGAGGAAAATAAAATACAACTGGAGAAGCAAAGATAAATTGGGTTAAACATCAGTAAATTTGTGTTTGGTGACGCCATTGGAAGTGCTTATCAGTTAAAAAGGCACCATATTAATGCTTTTTTGGGTACCTTTTAGATGGTTTTAAGTTGAGGATGTCAAAACTATTGAAAAGCACACCAAAAAGCACTTCCAACCACATTACTAAACTAAGGTAGTGTTTTGGAGATGGTCCTGCTCCAGCCAAGCAATCATAACACTTATCAGTTAAATTCAAACTAAAGAGAAAATATTTATATCAATTCCCTTCCTTGGACTATGGATTAGTCAGGAGATACATGTAAAGACAACTGCAGAGGTATGAGGGCAGAAGTAACAGCCACCAATATGTGCGTCAGCACAAGAAGCAGATGGGTGCATCATCCAGAATGTTACCTTTTATTTCAAATTAATATAGAGAAAGTTTGCACAGGACAACTTGCAGGTTAAACCATTGATTGATGTCATGTATAGGACATAACCCATGCCCAAGATTAAGATTGATTTTATCTTGCCAAATAGCAAACAATTTAACCTGATCACTCCATTGAACATAAACTACCACCAACAATGTGCAAATGAGATGCTCGTATTAATTAAGGGCTAAACTATTTTATTATCTAAAAGAGGTGTCTTACCATCGTTAGGTTTTTTCACAACCTCCACACCTAGGCGTTCAAATCTCTCGCATGCCTTGTATGTATCATCAAAAGTAACACCAATATTTCCTGAAATGCGAACAGAAACTGTAAATGTTACTTCTTGCTTGGGATAATCATCCTCTACAAATACAGTAACATACATATAAAGAAAACAAAAAACTAGTCTTGTATGATATCTAATTAGGAGAGTCAAACAAATATTTACACAAAGAGCAGTGTGTTTTGAGGATTTGCACCTGATATAAAAATTACTTCTTGCTTGGCATAATCATCCTCTACAAATACAGCAACATACATCTAAAGAAAACAGATCTTGTACGATATCTAATTAGGAGAGTCAAATAAATATTGACACAAAGAGCAGTGTGTTCTGAGGATTTGCACCCTTTTTTATATCATATAGAAACTAAACTGTAAGAACGTAACAGCTTAATTTGAGCCATGCCTACTTGAAGCAATCAAAAGCTCTTGTCACAACCTGTATTGACAGGAAAGTAATCCTTTCTGTTCCAGGGCTTCATTATGATGCTTTAGGGTGCAGGATTGCATCCACCTACTCTTCATTTAAGTTTATCAGTTTATGTTTTAACATTTCTTCAAGGAAAAGTGAAAAGCTTTTAAACTTTGGGTTATCGATGACTCAAATTTAATGGAATCAATTATCAGAGAGACACGAAGAATATGAATTTCAAAGCATATATTATAGCATTGTTGCCAAACATATTCATCCAATTTAAAAGCATTTTGCTAACATGACATTGATTTTGTGATCCTAAGAAGCCTTATAAGCCACCGATAATTCACATCTCGTGTTCCATTCCTATTAAAAAACCACCAATAACAACATAAAAAACCAGTCCCGACAGAAACCCAAACTGCACTGATAGCTTTCTCAAGTAAACTCCATATATCTTTGTCTCACTGTTCTCGTATAATAAAGGTGTATACAAAGTCACAGCGCATTGAATTTCACAATAATAACATGCCTTACTATGCATTCATCAATTAAAATGTACTTTTCCTTTAAATAATCAAGATGATAGGAGGATGGTGGTAAAAATAAATGCATTCTCAGAAAGTTTTACCAGCCAAATTGCATTCAAGTAGTACACAGTCCCAGAAAGCAGAAAATCAAAATCATCAGTCAACACTATATGATGGATGAAAACAGTATTGAAGTTGGAAATTACATGTATTACATATATTGACAAATTCTACCTGAATCATAAGATCTTACATACCAAAGCCACGAGGGTCTGAATTTCCGTTGTGATATTTGAACCCAGGATCACTTTCGGTGCCCCAATTACTGTTAGAAGCATTTAATTGTCAGAACAGATAGGAAACAATAGGCGCTAATAAGGAAAAAAGAGAACTAATATGTTTCAAGTAACAGTAAAGAAAATGATCTGCATCAATCATTCTTACTGGGTTTCAGGAGAATTAAAGATTAAGGATATGGGATTGTTGTTTAAAGCATGAAACGGTGACGGTCTTACAAGATTTTGTTGCTTGAGGGTGTTCTTCTAGTTGAGAGTCATAAATAATTAAACAAAACCTTAGTTCTGGAATGGAAACATAAACGGTTCGGTTTTCGATGTGAAGTGGATGAGGTGCGAGGTGTGAATTCAAGAAAGGGGAGGCGAGCTAACAATGCTGTAGCGGTGGTTAGTGAACAAGCGGTAGCCATGCGAGGGATCTAAGTTTGGTCAAGGATGAACCTCCGAACTTTTCTTTTAGTATTGTAATACCTTTTGAACTCTCACATGATATCATCATTCATACTACTTAGCAGCGCAATGTGAGCAATAAAGCTCATTTTCTTCCAAACCTCGTAAGCTTTACGAACCCTTCTATATTGGGTCGTATTGCCATTTTCTAGCTCTTCCATGAAAACAATCAACATTTCTAAAGCCTTTTGCTCCTCAAGCACTTATTGGGTTTTCATACTCCAGATTTCATAGATTTATATCTTGTATGATTTTTTAAATGATGCACATCAGAGGTTTCATTACCATACTAGGGAACTTTCCTTTGTTTTGCAAGTTTTTTCTTGGGCAAAAGCCTTGATTTCTTTATAATTACAATTTACTTCAATCTAAGAACACTTTAGGGGAGGTTTTTCAATAACCTCATAATGTTAGCCCAATGGTATCCATTGCTACTAGTTTTGATGAATCAAACCATCACTTGATTACTAATCATTCTCTTAATCTTGTATTGATATATGTTTATTATCATTTATATCATATTAAGGATTCTTTATATGTCTTGAAGTTGTGCATAACGTTGACTTACATTAATGGGACTTTTTCTTCAAGATTAGTTTTAGATGTAATATTTATTGTGGCTTAAGTTTTTGAAAGGAATAATTTAATTTCTGAAACCTACTTATTATACCCTAAGAAACAACCCTAAAATGCCTTAAAACACTTTGTATTCACACCTAAAAAGCTTAAAACCTCGCGTAAACTAAATAATCATACCATACACTATTTTTAAGATTTTTGACAAACTAAATAGCATGTGATAAACTAGTTAATCATAATAGATATAATTTTTAAGAATAACTGGTAAATCAGACAACCATATTAGATATAATATCTTGAGATAAATAGTATACAAGATGATTTTTTATAATACGTAGAAGATCCTTTTAAACACATATATGAGTTAAGATTTATCTTTATCTCATATGCATAAGCGTGTAAGAGTTATATGTAGTTTGTCCAAACACTAAAATTTGAATTACCTTATTTTTACACAAATATTTGAATTTAAAATAACCTTATCGTCTCTTTGCTACCTAGAAAAAACAAGACAAGCATTTTAAACACTAAATTTTGAAATTGTAATGTGAATTTGGTTCACACTTTTATAGAACTAAGCTTAGATATGAGAGTAGGAAGATGGAATGGTGAAGATAATTTTTTTCCAAGTTCACTACATGATTTTTCTTTTCCTCTATGATTAATCCATCTTGATCACTAACAAATTACAAAGCAATAGTACCGTTTTTAAACAAGTATAAAGTGATTACTTGACCTTTGTAATCAAATTACAGACATGATAACTTGCTTTAAATATAATTTATTAACTTTATCTATGCACTAAATACACAGCTTTGTAAGGCTTGTTTTCTTCATCATCATTTAAGAAGACTTCCTTTGTTTTGTAGGTCTTTTCTTGAACAAAAACTTCAATTGCTCTATAATTATAATTCACTTCAACCTAAAAAAACACATTTTTAGTCTTTCTATGGCCTCATTAATATACATGTGAATTTGGTTTACACTTGCATGTAGGTAAGCTAGAGATGAGATAGAATGGAGAAGAGAATTTCACCCGAAGATCTCTATACGATTTTCTTTTTCCTCTCACAATCAATCCACCTTTATCACTAGCAAACTACAAAGCAGCAGTAATGTTTTAAAACAAGAATAAAGTGTTTTCTGGGCCTTCTAAATCAAATTGTAATATTAATGCACAATCTATTGTCATGTACTACTTGTATATACAATTGAAGCAACTGTTTTGATCGCACTGATAAGCAAAATCCCTGAGTTTTAACAAGCAGCTAGTATTAATTGATGTCCTCTAGTTATTAGTTGGACAATGATAAGTGTTTAACATGAATCCACAGAATTAATGTGTGTGTGTGTGTGTAAAATGTGTGTGGCTCATTTAGCATTCCTATCTTACTTATCCTAGTATTTGTCTTATCTAATGTTCCGCGAATCCCACCCAGTTACGAGTAGCCACTTCCTTCAAGGCAGCTCTCCATTTCTTCACCTTTTCCATCTTTTCTGTTAATAGTTCATGTTCACCGATTGAATCCCCAATAGATTCAGTTTGATTTCTTACATGAGATGGATTGACCTGGTAGATTAATCGTCTGTCCATTCATTTCCTTGCTTTCCAGGATCTTTACAAGCTCGTCCAAGCACCATTTGGACGATGCATAGTTTTCAGAGAAAACAATCACATGAAGCTTGGATTCTTCAATCGCTTTCAAAAGTAATGAACAAAACATTTATTTTAATTTTTTAAAAAAAGTTACATGTTGATCTGTCGAGATGACTCACATCAGATAAACTCTCATACAATTTTATTTAAATCATCAGTTTAGGGTCGAGTTTAATAACTCTTTAATCTTTAGCCATAAACAGAACTACACATAGTATTGCATGCAATTCTTCCAAGTCATCAGTGTTTGAGGTGTTGCAGGTGATCTTATTGATGGAGTTGTCAATATTTTCTCCACCTGCATCGATCTTCCACATACTGCTTTCAAGTTATAATACTTTCGATCCACATTAACTAAAGAACATGAAATGATACATCAGTAAGTCAAATGTTTCGCTTAGGCGACTAGCTTGAATGAGCAATGTAGGAAAGCAGCTGAGAATATTATTCTCTTAACTTTTTATCAGATGGTAGAGTGCAGAGGCAATTAGAAATTTCTCGGATGCAAAGAGGACAGCAAGAGCAATAGGGTGTCTACATGAGTTGTCTGTGATCGATCATAAAATTTAGTATGTTTTTATTCCACGATGGTAGATATTTTCAAACTTGCTTATCAACCGAATATAATCAATATCTTGGAAATATTAATGGTGGGTAATTAATCAGCCAATTAAGTACCATCATTTATGTCTAATCCCTTTTTGTTCTTACTTGCAGACTGATATTCAAATCATTAAAGCTCGCCATTGCTGACTAATACTTGTACCTTGCCCTCCTTTAAAGGTGTTTAGTTTCATCAAGTCTTCTAGTCGCTTGTTTAAGAGGCAGCATGAGTGAAAACAGAACTGCACCACCCTAGTTTTTGGACTTATGCAATCACTTGATAAAAATATTCTATATCATCCAATCATTCACTGCTTGCTGATCTCGTAGGATTTGTGAAATCCAAACTTTATCTGAAATATATATTATTTTACGTTGAATAATAAATAATATTTTGGTAATGAATATCTGAAACTTGATAAATATGAATCATTTAATTTTTTTTATTAAGTAATGAATAAAGTATTTATATAATAGAAACTCGACATATATAAATGCTGATGAAGATTGGTCGAGTAGACTGTCTTTTTCTATCATTAATTTCTATGCTATTCTAATTAAAGCGACTTTATTTTTTAACAAGTGTATTTTATATAATTAAGTTTATTTCGTGGCTCTAAATATCATGACATGGGCAGAAAGGAGATGCATTAATTAGATTCGAGATGAAATTTCTTAGCCGATTAGTTCGATCGAGCTTGTTGAGTCGATTCTACTATTCTTTCACACCCAAAACAAAATCATAAGTATTTGTGCTCGACTTTTCTTCCAATCATGGAGATTTTTTAAATGTAGAACAACGAATGTCAACATTAGAACTTAGAATGGATGCTCCTCCTACTTGGCAATGGTACTGCCTGTGTGTGAGAGAGAGGGAGACAGTGAGAGAGAGGGAGGTGGGATGCAGAGAGGGAATGTACTTTCTATATATAGTACCTTGAAAACCCTAGCTTCAAATTAATGGAAGATCAAGAGATCTACATATCTAGCACAGGCGCCTTGTTGCATATTGATCATGGATGATCTGTCCTCCAAGTACTTAATTCAAAGATTACTGGAAAACCCTTGAAGTATTCTTCCACATCCATTGAATTGTGGCTGCACAATCACTTCAATTCATCATCACCTCTATAAACACCAAGCACCTGCATAAAGAATTTTATACATGGCCTGTCGTTGTTGAAAACACATTAATTTGCTCTCATAGTTAATTAATAAGCACAAGAATTTCTTGCCCTTTCTCCTTGATGATTACCAGTACAATATTTCTGCCACCATGAAACTGCAAATTAACCACAGACAGATGAAAAGAAAAGAGGCAGCACTGCTGTATATATATGTGAGTGAAAACATTACCAAAATGGCATTCACCTGCACTTGCACCTGCACCTCAACTAAGCTTATTAGTTTCCATATCTAACACTCTATATCTAATTGTCCCACATACTGTATCGACAGAACTTGATTTTGTTTGTGGAGTCAAAAACAAAACAAACGCAAAAGATGCAGGTGCAAATGCAGATAAAGGCAACATATTGGCATGCATGAGATGCCTGTATGACCTGCAGCCTGTTTATCATATTATATCAAACAACTGCTAGCTACTAGCTGTCACTCACTCTCTATAACTAGTAGTATTATATACAATGAGACTGGCATCTCTTGTTCTTCCTTGACGAACTTCCCGAGTACCACGAGATATTTATAGGGGTCGGGAGAGAGATCCACAGCACAGAGGCAAGAGGGCATGCATTTTGGGTTTTTTTTAATTAAAAAAATAGTATAATATATATATAAAAAAAGTGAAATGACGTATTTTTATTTTATATCATATTTTTAAAATGTTTTTAAATATGATAAGATAATTTTTAATATCTGGATTCAAAATCATATCATTTGAAAAATATATGCTATTTGGATTTTTTTTCTGATATGTTAATTTTTTCCGCATTTTGGCAAGTAAAAAGCCATAATCTGCGGATTTGACAAGCACCACCATAGCATCCAACAGTGTAAAAGTGACTGCGGAGGAAGGAACCTCTGGAGATGTATATCTGTCCAATAGCATAAAACATTAAAAAAATCTGTGATGCCCACAAGGCCACGTGATGGAAACCCCCCAAGCACGTGGGATTTGATGTCTGCGCTAATCAGAGATTGCCATCTGGTGATATTCATCTGACAGTCCACTTGAATTGACTGCTAACCTCGTGATCATCGGCGAATAGGAGAGGGATAGCAGTAGGGGCCGGTCTGCCCGTTCAAAGATTGAAACAGAAAGAAGGAAGAAAAAATCAAACTACATGGTATTTATTTATGTCCCCATCGGTTTTTTTTTTTTTTTTAAAGAACATAACGCAGCTAAAATTATAATTTTAAATTTGTTGTAATTTTTATTGATCGTAGTAGACAGACCATGAATATTTAGGGTTTGGAGAAAGATTATAAGAAAAAAAAAATTCTAAGATTTGATTGAATTTTCAAGGGTTTTATTACGAGTATATTTGTTTTTGTGTTTTAAAAATGTTTTAAAAAAATTTAATTTAATTTTTATTTTTTTTCATACTTTAATTTTTTTTATTTTCATATTATTTTTACATATTAATAATAAATTTTAAAAATAAAAAAAAATATTATTTCAGTGTAATTTTAATTAGCAGCTACAAATTCACTGTAATAAAACAAAATTAGTTAGAGTGAAGCGACTTGTCGGGTGGCGGGGCAATACAAATTGCATTTCTCTATTTTGATTAAGCAACAGATCTTAGTTGCATTTAAACAATAAGAGAGCGGTGGACTCTTTTATTATAGAAAGGAAAAAGGTGCATAAACATGTACATTTGAGCGGCAAAGAAAATAGGACCGGGCCTTTTTTTTTTTGGTTGGTGTTAGGGTGAGTAAATAACTGAAAAATTGATTAAATTAAAAAGAAAATAATTAAAAAAACTAAACCGAAAAAAATCAATCAGAATATTTTAAAAAACCGACTGGTTCAATTTGGTTTTGGTTTTATAAGTTTGAAACCGAAAAACCAAACCGAACTGAAATTAATAAAAAAACCAAACAAAAAAACCGAGCCAAACTGCAACCAAACCCATTATAAATTACAAAAAAAATCCAAAAAACAATATAATTTTTTGTTTTTAATATAAAATAACCAAACCAAAACTGGTCGGTTTGAATTGATTTCAGTTCAATTTTAGTTTTTTCTATAAAAAAATTCAGTTCAGTTATTTTTCTTAGTAAAAATCAAATCAAATAAAAAATGATGACTCCTAGTTGATGGGGATGATCTGTTTAATACCTTGTTAAAAAATAAATTAGTTTTGATATATAAAAATTGAACTTAAAATTCCCTCCACTAAAACCCAAAAACCATCATCAAATAAATAAGCATATGGAAGTTTAAAATATTCTACAAGTTGATACACTTATTTAATTTAAAAGATAAATTATAAATTAATATATTAACATTCTATTTGTTACTTATAGAAAACACTTAATATGGAATTAATGAAGTATCAAAGAATCATCATGATGATTTTAAAGTTAAAGATATAAGACTTTAAAAATAACTTTATCATGTTACAATAAAATTATGGATCACTAATTAATTTTTTATCGGAGTTGATCCAATTGAATTGATGAATTAAATTATTAAAAACCTAACCATGTTAACTTAGGTTTTACTATATAAATTATATTTTCTTGTTCAACTTGAAAATCAGGTTAAATTTCAGATCATAGGTTCTCAAAAATAATTTTCTAGATTAATATCAAGTTTAATAATTATAGTTTTAAATTCCCTGTTCATGGTTCTTGTGTTGTAAACTTATCATTTATACGTTTTATGTTTCAATAAAATAACGTGACAAAATAAACAAAAATGGAAAACTTGAAAACATTAAGGCTTGAATACCAGCTGCATGCATAATTAAATTGTGTGTTGCCGTATCATTAGACGATCGTACGCCATATGCACAAATATATTCAACCCAACGACCTAAGGGTTAAATTGTTTATTAGTAATTATCTAGTAGGTAATTCAGTATTTAGAAATTAAGACTAAGAGATTTATTTTTTTATAATTTTAAGTTTGAGTTTTGTGGTTACTAATATAGTGGCCATTGAAGGCTTACAAAATTTTAGAACTCGTGAGATTAATCGATATACGCGCAAACTGACCCGAATACTCACATTAATAAAAATAAATGGTTGAATGGGTCGGCCTTCAAATCATGTTTAACTAAGGGTTAATTCTGTTTCTTGTGAGGATGTGGATTTTAAATGTGTATTTTTAGAGAAAACTAGCAGCCGCGACCATTAATAATATTATTAAAATTTAAAATTTTGTATTTAAAAAAAATGAATTATTCATATAATCTGTTAATTAATCACAATACATAAAAGATAAATTTCTTTGTTTAGAATATAGTCTACTGTCATCTTTCTCTCTCATCTATATTTTTTATGATTTTTTTTAATGTTTAAAGATTAAAACATAATAAAAATAAATTTTAAGATCAAAATATAAATATCTAAAATGGTAGAGGCTAGATATATAAATTCTTAAAAATAATGAAAGAGGATTGGGTGAAAAAATAATGGGAAGGTATCAGCTATTTTTGGTTCCTTTTTCCATGCTGGAAGCAAGAAATACAGGGAGCAGGCAATTTTATTATTATTTTTTTTTTTTAAAAGAAGATAACATGAACGATCTAGAGCCAGAACGTTGCCTGCCACTTGGCCATAAACTAGTTGAGAGTTGAGGAGGTGGTCTGCTTATTTTGGGTTAGTTATCTGACTTACTAGAGCTGTATCATGGGCTTGGGTCAATGGCGGAGTAGTGACAGGTTCAGTTTGAATTGGGCTATGATTTGAAGAAGGTAAAGCTACAATTATAGGGTTGGTGTCCAACTTGCCTTTTTCAAAATGATTATATTTCTTACAAAAGGATTGCCCTTCAGCTAGATTCTCCTTCAATACCTTATTTTCAGCCTCATTAATTATTTGAACTTTTAAGATTTTGAATCCCTGAGTAACTTCCTCAGCATGATCTTTGCATGTTTTCTTAACGGTTCGTGTCTCATTCTTGGAATCATGCTCATCATCTGGCACGTCGTCAGTCCTTTCGATCGTGGTTCTCTCTGTGGAGTCGGCCGCCATGGATTTCCATATAAGAGCTTCAGGTTTGAAAACCATATTTCGTATTATATTTTTCTCGGTAACCGTCCTTTCGTAGCCGTTTCACAGGAGAACTCCGTACCATCTTCATGGTGTCTAACAGAGCCCCAATGTTATGTCTCATCTGTCCTTATTACTTTGCCTACAAGACATATATATACAAGACTGTTCTATTGGTAGATTGGACTGGAACGACGTGCCTTAAGTATCACTACTTCATGATACTCATCCTTGGTGACACTCAAGAATTCGATATATTTTATGATTCAAAGAGACAGAGAAGAGGATTAAAAGGTCAAGCTTTGCCTAGATCGAGAGTGTAGGAATAACTCGCAAGCTAGGTGAGAAAAGAAACCCTAGAAAACCTAAGGAGAGACTCTCAATAAGGGAGAGAATAAGTTGTCAATTTTACAGAAAGTGGAAAGTTAGTACACCAATCTAAATTAAAATGCATTAATGCTAATTATTCCCATATTATTCAAGTCTTAAAGGACCATAATAAACTCCCGCAAGTCTCTTGGGCAAACATTGTGCGTGAAATGGAACAAGGGCCTTTCTAGTATATGCAACTTGAGTTTTTCAAACCAGCAAAGCAAGGTGGATGAATTTTGGTTTCTCCTCCAAGTGAAGTGGCAGCAGCTGGTCAAGCCTAATAGGAATGCTCACTAGTAGGTCACTTTGTTGATTGCAAACTTCCATTCTCGCTTGTTAACAACATTACCTGCAGGTTATGGGGTAAACTCGGTCTGGGATGTTGTGGCTAATGGTGAGGGCTTTTATTTCTTTAAGTTTTCAAGTAAAGAGTCTATGAGATTTGTCCTTGATGGAGGTCCATGGCATGTTGTTAACAAATTATTGGTACTTAAGAAATGGGAGCCATGTATCTCCCTCTCACAGGAGGAGTTGAAGAAGATACTTGTATGGATGAAATTCTACGACAATATTCCTAATGAATACTGGCATAGCTTGGGGTGTAGCTATGTAGCCAATGCTATTGGGAGGCCAATGTATTCGGATGTTATAACTAGTCAATGAAGCGAGATATGTGAGGAGATTGAAACTACTGAGGAATTACCAACTGAGTTTGATATTCAAGTGCGAATGGAAGAGTGGTCAGTATTGTTGCTGAATGCCAATCGAAACCAACTTTATGTACTTGTTGCCAGGTTTTTGGACATGCTACTAGTAAATGCCTATAGAAACTTAGTGCGGCTCTTATGGGAGTAGAGGAAATGATGAGAAGGGTGAAAAACAACAATGGCAAGTCATATCAAGGAAGGGAAATGGAAAGATCATACGAAAAGTGATGGAGATGGCCCTTAATGCTTCTTATATACTTCTGAAATTGATCTGAATAACGCCATTATCCCTAATATTACTAATGGGATAAATGAATCTCGCATGCAAGATGTGCAGGATGAGATGGTAGTGATGAAGAATGATGAGCCTTTAATACAAAAGGAAGATACTTTTGAGAGGTGTAAAGATCAGATTAGAGTGAAGGGGAAGATATATGCAAGCAAGTGATGCAGCTGATGCACTAACTTTTATGTAGGGGAGCACTATACAAACTGAATGTGAATTATCTCCAAACACAGCTTCTTCGACCTAAACCTTTGTCAATGTTGTTGACTCTTGTGAAGATACGAATCGGAGTAAAAGGAAGGGGAAAGGGAAAAATGGTAGTTCTACTAGGATGGTGTCTAAGAGCATCTCAGCTACTCTGTAAACCTTTTTTATTGCTATAAAGCTTGTGTGTGTATGTGTTGTTAGTGGCCTTCTATTTTCTTTATAAATATTGTTTTTTGGAATATTAGAGTTCTTAATGACCCTTTTTTTTTAAAAAAAAAAACTCAAATGTTTCATTAAAAAGAATGAGATATGTGTTAGTGGGATCCTAGAGACTAAAGTAAAGGTTGTTAAAGTACACAAAATTCAGCAGGATATTGATAAAAAAATTGGCATTTTGTGTCTAATGGCCATTCCGATGGCAAAATTTAGATTGGATGAGATAGGGATGTTGTGAATCCTAAGGTGATTTCCATGAATGCTCAAGAAGTCGTGCACTATCTAAGCGAACTAAACAGATGACCCGCGGGTTTATCCAAAAATTTTCAAGGTAAAAAAATAATATAAGACTGAAATAATGTTCAAACAAAATTAATTTAAGATAAATCAAGTGTGACTTGTGATATAAGACTGAAATAACTCGTAAAAAATACAAAAAGAAATCAAAAAGTTTAAGATTTAATAACTTAATGTTAAAGATAAAGAAAAAATCTAAAAATATAATGCTGAAGAAATAAACCCGAGTCAACTTGACTTAACTTAATAAACCCACAACCTACAATATAAGATGAGGATAAAAAAAGAAATTCAAAAGAAGCACCTCGCAAACAAAACGAAGTTCAACAAAAAAAAACTTTAAAAAATTCTCGAGGTAACCCGAGTTAACTTTACCGACCTGTCATTGTAATAACCAAACAGAAAGAAAACCAAAAAAATGACAAAACTCAAGGGCAAATTATTTCATGCAAAACAATAAAATAAAAAAAAATCATAAAAAATCATGCCTCCAAAAGAATCACTTGGTCAAAAATACCAAAGTTAAATAAAAAAAGACTTAGTAATTAAGAAAACATAAGCTAACTCAAGTTAATTTTTACCCTGCACTCGACATAACTCATCATGTGTGCATTGTTTTATAAATAATATTTAATAAACATGCTCAATGGTCAATAATTCAATGGCAAAGGATAAAATTTAAAAATTTAAAAAAATCAACTCAGGTTAACTCAATTAATTTTCGATCTAAGATATGAGGCAGGGATAATCCAACAAAAAGAAAAGCAAAACGAATCAAAAGGCTCGAGGACCAACAATTTAATGTCAATGATAAAAATAAATAAAAACCCTAAAAAAGATCAAATTAACTTGAACCAAGTTCATCGTCGAAACTAGTAGACTGAGTTATGAGACTGAGACTACTCATAAAAAAACATACATGAAAAAACCACAAAGAAAAATTTAAAATCATAAAAAAATAAAAATTCAAAACAAATTAAAACAATGAGGACTAAACAATTCACAAAAATAATTGAAAGAAACTAATTAGAGACTAAATTGAAAAACAAATAAATGAAGAAAATGATTAAAAAAAGAGCAATAAAAAAATAAGGATCAAAATTGAAAACTAAACAAAATTAAATCAAACTCCCAAGGACATAATAATAATAATGAAAGGGATAAAATAAAAATAGCAATTAATAGAATGAGGACCAGATTAGATAACGAAATCTAATTAGATTAAACGATTGTGGATGAAATTAAAAACAAAACAAACTTAAAGAAGCATCAAATCTAACAAAAATCAAAATCAAAATAATGAAAGTCAAACCTAAAATAAATACAAATTGGAGGACACAATTAAATTTGTTAAAACTTTTAACATATACCGAGGCATGGAATAGAGAAAAGAAAGGTATGAGGAAAAAGATCAACCGCCACCAAACTGTCGCTCAGATGACAACACGTGTCACCTGAAAGATGCGTTGCTACCTTCCGCATTGGGTGAGTAAATGATCGGTCTTTTTTAATCAATGTACATGCTCCAACGTGCCACCCGAATAGAGTCAAGGATGACAACACACCTACGCGTGCCACGCACGGTAGGCCAACTTTACTAATTTATTAATATTATAATAATGGAAATTACTAAAATAATATTATGAAAAAAACCATGATGCAAATACAAAAATACCCTCCCATGCAACCTTTAAATTATTGAAGTCAAAAGGCAAAAGCAAACTTTTATTGTACATAAAATGTGCAAAAACATGATAACTTTTACTTAAAGATCAATATTTTTCGGACTTGAAGGGCACAGATATTATTTTACTATAGAAATAAATCGGTCAGGACACGAAAACCCCTAACCAAATATATTTTGTTTAGCTACTACGAGTAGTATAATATTTTTACTGGACATAAAATGCCAAGAACGACAATCTTTCCTCCAATCAAATCTTAAATGATATTTGGATTCCATAAAAAATACGGTTTAATCCTCAAGGCAATTGTTTAGAGAAATAAAAAGTAAAATTATACTGCTTGAATCCACAGTGAATCTGCTCATATTCATATGCTCCCGTAAAACTTTACTGAGCAATTTTAGTTTTGTTTTAATGATCACAAATGGAAATTTATGGCCGGTTTCATTTACGGGGCTGATAATGTTGTTGTTAGAGATCCTCTAAGGGAAGTCTTAAAATCTCAATCCATTGTGTCGGTAGGGCTGTCTCAAATTCTATCAGGTGACTTCAGTTTTATAAGATTTCAGTCGGGCAGACTAGGAGGTTCTCCTTCTTGGGCAGGGTACATGGACAGCTTAAGAACTTGTACACAGTAATCTAAACTTGATGATCTTTGGTGTTCCGGTATGCATTATACTTGGTCTAACCAATGCCATGACAATTTGTTTATGAGGAAATTCGACAGAGAGGTTGTGAATGAGAATTGGGGTCGATATTTCCCTTCATCTGAAGTTATTTTCTTGCCTTCTGGAGTCTCGAATCACTCGTCTCTGAGAATTGCGAGTTTGTTCATGGGATTATAGTAATTGGAAGTCATGAACTCATTGTCAACAGTGATGAGGATGATTTTTCTAGCTAGATAGAAGGGGATTACGATTTGGGGGGGGGGGGGGGGGGGGGATGAGGTTAAAGTAGCATATAACGTGTTTGTTAAAATGTTGCAGATAAGTTCAAGCTTTCAAGGTATGATGTAATTATTAGATTGTTATTTTTTATTTAATGGTTTTTTATTATTATTATTTTAATGTCTCAAGGAATTTTTATTCATTAAATAAAATATAATGACAATATTATAAATAATTAAATTTTTTTATTAATTTTTTTTATGTCATGTAAAGAGTCATGACTATATAAAATTCATGATTTTTTTGTAATTTTAAAAATTATGAAAATAAATTATAAAATTGAGTACACTTTGGGATGTGCGGAATAATTTTCTTTTTTTTAAATATTTGATCTCATTCACTTAAAGAGGATTTAATTTTAAATTTCTTTTTAGAGTAATGTTAAATATTAAAAAAATACAAATGCACTATTGACCTGTAAATAGATTTCATTTTAGCAGCATGATCTAGCATTATACGCCTATTGTTAAAGTTTTTTCTTATTATATTTTTTTTTTTGAATATTTAAGTACAGATGGGGTAATTGACTTGCTGACTTGGTGTAATTGAATAATGAAGGACTCGACTCTCTTCATGAACTGGGTAGCCAATGCCATCCACTCCAAGTGGTCTTACAATGATTTGAAAAATGTAGAAATTTCAAAGGTAATCAATTTTTCTTCTTTTCTTTTTTTTTTAGGAGAAATTTCTTGTTAGTCTTCAAATGAATATTTTCGGTTCGGTTCGATTTTTATCAAAAAAAAGTAATTAAACCGAAATGTTTTTTTAAAAAACCGAAATCAGTTCAAATCGACCGGTTTAGGTTAGGTTTGGTTTTTTAGGATAAAAATCGGTTCGAACCGGTTTGGCTCGGTTTTTTTATTTGGGTTCGGTTCGGTTTAATTTTTTCAATTTCAGGCTTATAAAACAGAACTATTCAGTTTTTTTTAAATTTTAATCAGTTTTTTTCACGGTTTGGTTTTCTCAATCTTTTTTTTATTTTCTTAATTTTTTTTATTTTTTTACTCATCCATGCTCGAGCAAACGTTTTGTTTATTTTGTACACTCAATTCATATCTATAAGGTTTTTTTTTTTTTGGTTCTTAACATTAAAAGATATCCTGAATCTAATATATTCAGAAAAACGATCGTCTTTTAAGGGTGGAAACAAAGAAATACAGGAAAGAAAAGTATCAAACTCTCTTAATTACTGTTCAATCCCTTAAGATTTCTAAAATTAAATTCGTATATTGATGATGCATGCCAGAAAACATAAAGATCACTTGGTAATTTTATTGATTAGCAACAAATGCAATGTTTTTATATTAAAATCTTGAATTTTTTTACTTTAAATTAAATTTTTATATTTTTAAATTGTCTTAATATAATAATACCGAAAATAATTTTTTAAAAAATAATATTTTAATATATTAAAAAATAAAAAAATACTTTGAATAAGTTAGGAAAAAATACTACCGACACTTGAAAAGCATTCGGTTCCAATACGCAGAAAGCGACGGACAAGGAGAGAGAAACAGACGACCCAACAGATCCAAGAATTTACATCTCACAGCACTAAAGCATTTCCTGCCGCCTCCCACGAAATTACACAGATGTTTCTTCTTGCCCATGAGTAAAATACGCAAAACCTTAAAACCACATAAATCCAACATATACGATATCTTATGGTATGGTATGGTATGGTATGGTAACATAACATACATATGGTTGATTTATCATCATCAACTTATATAGCAAATGCCATCTCCATTCTCTTCCTATAAATGCAGTCCCACATTCTCTGCACAACTCCCCCCTCATTCTCTACGATTTCAACTCAGAAACCGCTCTCTAACTCACAATGGCTAAGGTGAGTTAACCAACTCTAGAAAATAAAATGTGTTTTTATTTGCTTGCTTTTCATTTTCTCTCTAATCCAATTAAGGTTCGGTTATCATGGGTATTTGCTTTTCTATTCTGCAGAAGAAAAACAACAACAACGACAACAACAACAACAACAACAGCAACGTAGTAGAGAAGAAAGAGGGAGGAGAAAACAAGAAAGGTGGTGATGGGGGAGGAAAAAAACAAGAAAATAAGCCAATCCCGGTGGTTTTGAAAGTCGAAATGCATTGCGAAGGCTGTGTTTCTACGATCCTCAAACATGCTCGCGCTTTTGAAGGTACCCGTTTTCTTTGATATTTATGGCTTTTCCCCCTTTTGATGCAAAATTCTCTGGTTTCTAGTCAATATTTTATTGCTATTCCCGTTTTGCTACTGGGTTTTTAATGGGCTCTGTTGGATGTTTCTTTGTCTAGGCGTGGAGTCAGTGGAAGCAGAGGCAACTTCAAACAAGCTTACTGTTATAGGGAAGGTGGATCCCTTGAAAATCCGAGACTATCTCCACTATAAAACCAAGAAGAAAGTCGAACTCATCTCTCCACAACCCCAAAAACAGGACACAACCACCGCCAACAAAAACAACAAAGAAGACAAGAAGTCCAACGACAAAAAACCGGACTCTGATGCCAAGCCAAAAGAGGTATTGCTTTAAGAACACTGCCTGAGATTTGTTTTCTGGGGGTTAATGCTGGGGATTCTTTTGTTGTTAATTTTAATGATTGCTGATTAATTAATTAATGACTTGCCGTTATTTTTTAAATGGTAACAGGCTCCGGTGATAACGGCGGTACTCAAGCTGGGACTTCACTGCCAGGGTTGCATCGAGAAGATTGACAAGATAGTCTCCAAAACCAAGGGTATATACGTTTTCAAAATCTTCCCTTCCGTTTAATTAACGGCGTTAATTTCTTATCTTTTTAATGCTGGGTAATTAATTAATCAACTTTGTTATTACGATTAATTTTTGTAGGTGTGCATGAGACAGTAATTGACAAGCAGAAGGAATTGGTGACGGTCAAAGGTACAATGGATGTGAAGGCTTTGACCGAGACCTTGAAGTCCAGGCTTAAGAGGCCAGTGGACATTGTGCCACCTAAGAAGGAGAAGGAAGGTGGCAAGGATGGGGAAAACGTCGCGGGAGGCGGTGGTGGGAAGAAGAAAGGTGGCGGTGGAAATGGTGGGCAAGATGGTGGTGGTGGTGGTGCTGCTGCTGCTGCTGCTCCTGCTGCAAAAATGGAAGAGAATCGGATGGAGTACATGGTGCAACCTGGGTTTGGGTCTGGATATGGGTACGTGGGTCAGCCAATCCATGGAAATGGGTATGTGGTTCAGCCAATCCATGGAAATGGGTATGTGGGTCACCCTGTTTATGCTCCATATGGACCGGGCTACGGGTATGGGTATGGATATGGGTACGGACCGGTTCAGGGTTACCCGGATCATTTGCGGTTCAACGATGAGAACCCGAATGCCTGCTCTATAATGTGAGGTCAAGGTGTTTTAGAGCAGTCATTAGCTAAAGATAAAAAAAAAAGGGTGAATGTAAATAATGAATAGAACAAGTAGGGAGGGGGATTTTGGGTTGATGGGTGGTGACAGATGTCAATTACTATCTTGGGATGCGTGGAGGGTTTCGATCCTGTAATATTGTAAGGTTTTGGATGAATGTTGGGACATTAGTTAATTTTGAGGTTTAATTTTATGACTGCTACTTTACTCTCTCCCCCTCTCTCTCTCTGTCTCTTGTCACTAACAAAATGAATGTTACCTAGAATTACCATATGATAAAAGAACTTATCTTTTTAATTTTCATTTATGACATTAAAAAATGGACAGGCGAGGCATAACCACCAAGATGTGGACTTGTAATCAATGGTGGACTAGAGAGTCAAGCAAAATGGAGAGAAATAATGCATGCACAGTAGATAGGAAGGTTCCCAGCTAAAAGGAATCAATCATGCTTTGCTGCACCTACCAATCACACCTAAAATCGGACCCTGGCATTGAACACAAACAAATGTGGGTGGTCTCACCTTTTCATGCAAATGTCAGTTGTTAGATTAGATGGCACTGAGTTTTGTGTATTTATGGAACAACAACCGGATTAATGTTCAAATTTTGCAAGATCAGTCATCTCATCTGCCTGCCTGCCCACCAAGAACAAAGGACAGATTCCTTGCACATAAGTTATGAGCGAATGCCCTTAAGCCATTGAAGGAGTCTGTCTCTTCTCTTGTATCAGAGGCTTGGGACCTACCGCTTATTTTCAAAAAATTTGGATTGAGGAGTGAACAGCCTGCGAAACACGCCCTTCGCCGAGGGTCCTTATCTGTTGTCCTGGAGAGCCTCGGGGAGGAGGGCCGACTACAGGACTGCAAAGTGCAAACATATACGATAAATGGGTGATTGGCATTCAAAATATAATTAAATATTAAAATAATACAAGATAAAAAAGTTTTTTTTTAAGATATTATGTTCAGAAACACGATATTAATGAAATATCGCGGTTCGCAACTGTTTCGAGAAACGGTTAGACTGTAGCCAAAACTGTCAAATTGATTTGGCTACTGCAAGGTTTTGGGTCATTTTTGTGTTTTAAACTTGAAAAAAATTTATAAAATCATAGTTTGTATTAATCTAAAATTTTATTTACTTTATGATTTTAGAGAGTTAAATTTTATGATTTTATCAAAATTTTGACTGAGTATCCTCTATATAGAAACTATACCCAAAATTTTATCCTCTATATAAAAACTATACTCTAAATTTTGTTTTGCTTAAAAATCCTAGAATAAACCACAGTAACTGCAATCAACAAATTCTAATTAAACTTATCATATTCTCATATTTCATAATCACAAGTAGCCCTGGAAATGTAAAAAAAAAAAAAAATCTATACATACAAAATGAATATAAAATAATTCAACAATACAATATTCAAGTAATCCCAAAATATATAAACATAACTCATCTATCTATCTAAGTCTACGTCGTCTACTTGATGATTCGGGCTCATTAGTATCGCGATCGAATCCAACTCATACTCCTACCTGAGTGGTCTCGTCCTCTACCACAGCATTATCAAGAGTTAGCCTATCTCCAAAGGTTTTAAATCTAGTGCAGCAAACATTTAACCGTATGGACGCTACGATGTGAACTTTGCTTTCTTTGTCAATACTACTAAGATAAGATGCGGTCTCTTGACCCTCCCGTAGCAAGAAGCCAACCTAATATTAATAAAACACTAATGTTAAATTAAAAAATAAATACAAAAAACTCCATGGTTAATATATATTAATTATAAAGAGACTTTATTAGTTATGTGATGTTGAATCCGCTAGGCATATTGCTCATACTGCATATATCTAGGTGGAGGAACCTGCTCGAGATCCAGAGTAATGATCTGTCATGTTATACTCATGTACCAAATCATATACTCCGTATCAGTAATCACAAGATGCATCTCTATAAATCTCACTAAGACACATAAGTACTATGTTGGCCTAACCAATTGTAATCATTATTTTTACCCCTACGAGTAATGGCATGCATAACATCACTCGTATTGATATCGATTGGAATGTATTATTCGTAGCCGAACTATCGCATTACCCGATCCGAGCAATGTAGCTCGACCATATCAAAACATATTCACTAGGTTCAGAATAGTCAAATCTATGTTGATCAACAAAAGGATTGTCAAATATAGTATCATTTATCATTTACAACAAATCATCCAATAATAAACTATTTTTACCTCCACCAACTGAATTTGAATGACCAATAGAAGTTGGGATACACACATAATTTGATCAACTACTCACATACAATATCATCATGTTCAAAGCATTTTGAATGAAAGAATCAAGTTTTAAAACTACCATCAAACACAATCGCTGCATGATAATATTGTTGCTCATTAATTTAACACCTCCAAGTTATTTCAACATCAATATCATTATAATTCCACCCAAGTCCATAACAAATGATTTCTTTCATTTCTACATACGATATGCCTAAATTACTAGTTAACAACAAATTGCTTCCGCCATTATATGTGATATGATTATTCATTTTAGGAACAATATTGTCACCGTAATAACATAACATAACATAAACATGTTATTAGATATTTTGTACAAAAAAATCAAATTCTAGTCAATTTAACGTAATTTTAACTAAATTGTATTCCTCAACTCTAATTGAAAAAATTCATAGCAAATTCAATCATACTCTCAAAATTTAACGTTAAAACAAACTTAACAAAAAATTAAACATAAGTCATGATACATTATCAATTGATATTTTTCATGCTCAATTGCATTAATTCAAATGCCAATTCATAGCAAATTAATTTAATTCCAAGAAAATAATAAATTTATCAACTTATCAACAATTCAATGAAACATGTAATCCATTATAATTCAACCATATTTATGCTCTATTGTATGAATGTGTGTGCGTATTTAACTACATTATTAGTCGATTCCAACAATATACACAAAATCTCTAATTTGACAACTTAACCTAAATTAAACGCAACACATAATTAATTAAAATAATTAATTCATTATTCACTCAACTTATTTTCATGTTCAACTATATCAAATGAACTCTAATTGAATGTGTTTTTAACTAATTTATTATTGATTCAACAAACTCTAAATTTACCATAAACCTAAAATTCAACCTACAAAATTATTTGATTTCAACCAAACCAAATACAAATTAATAGCAATGTATGTTTACCTTACTTATAGGACTATAAGAACGGCTAGGGCAGCAGTGGTGGTGGCAACAAAGGGAACAATTGATTTTCAACACAAAAACATTAAAGGATGCTTAGAAACTAGGATGTGTTTGATTTTTGGTTGATTTAAGGGCAAAATCTAAGTGTTTAACGGGTTTTTTAGAAGAGAAGTGAGGGCGCAGTTTTTTCCATGAGAGAGAGAGAGAGAGACAACATTGTATGTTTGATTTGTTTAAATTTTAATTAAAATCGTGCTTGTGAAGTGCTACATTTTAAGTTATTAAACTTCAGAAACGCGACATCTTAAATTGTCGAGCTTTAGAAGCACGGCATATTGTTATCGTGTTTCAGAATCATAATATTTAATAAATATCGTACTTTAGAAACATAACAAAATCAAACTATATTATTTTACTAAATCTTTTTTAAACAATATCATTTCTTCAATTTTAAAGTTCGTTGTACTTAGTTGACGAAAAAAGAAGAACATACAAGAGGTCGATAGGTTAACAAACAGAAATATATTGGCGCGCGTGTGAGAGAGAGAGAGAGAGAGAGAGAAAGGGTAGGAGGATACAGGGTAGCACCAATTCTAAATTGTAGTGTTATTTGTCCTGTTGCCCCGAGGCATTGAGCAAAAGCATCTTCCTGGGCAATCACTACCCCCCCAAGTTACACTGACTCTCTTCCTCGTATGCCACAGTCGAAACATGCATGCATGCATGTACATGAGATTTTTCACATCACCATCACCATAAAAGGTTGGTAGTGGTACTATTCTATACGTACAGGTGTCATGATCAAGTGCTAACCTGATGCAGAGCGCGTCATTGATCGACTCTGAGTCCTTGGCAATTAATTGGCTCCCCCTCTGGCATGTCCATCCAAAGCATCTGTGGGGGCGGGGCAATTTTTGTGCCTCTTCCTTCGCTGTGCGGGGCGGCGACTAGCCGGAACTTGTGCGTCTGTCTCTCCGCGTCGCGCCGTGTGGTTAAAATTGTATTTTACTTCCATCGTTTTTTTTTGAAATTATTTAGTTAATTAATATATATATATATATATTATAATTTTGTATAGATTCTACTGAATATTTTAAATTTATAGCTTTTTTTACATGTTTTTTAAAACTACAACCATAAAATTTACCACGTAATTTCATACAACTAAAATCTGATTCTAAATTCTAATTAATCTAACCAATGAATATCCATTATTCCATTAATTATTTGATAAAAAAAATTCATTACTTGCTAAAAAAAAAGACATGATTTAATATGAATGTTTGTAATGATAAGTATAGGAGAAAAATAAATTTAGAAAAGAAAATAGATAGTTTTGGTGTGACAAGGTAGCGTTTGACAACATGGTAGTATAAACATTATTGGGTAAAATTTTAATTTAATATATTTTTTTAAAATTAATAATAATAATAATAATAATTATTATTATTTTGATGAAATAAAGAAGAATATTATTTTAATACATTATATAAAACATTACCCACAGAGGTAGAGAAAGGGGTGCCCCCACTACCCATCATTAACTAGTCTATGGCTTACACGTGCATCACATGGTGACCCTACAAAAACAGAGGACGTGCAACAATCATCTACGTGAGTGGCAAATACATGGTGATGTGATTATCATGATGCACTGCTGCATGTTTTTCTTTATATTTGTATTTTTTTTTTAATTTTATTCTATTGAGAATTGCATGCTCGCACTCTGTCTGCTTTTGTGAAGGGTAAAGGAAACTTCCATAAAGATGGGGAAAAGCTGTTTAAACACTTTTATAAATCATCTTGATTTTTTAGGTATAGCATTGGCAAATCTTTTATTAGATAATTCCATTTCTTTTATCTTTCAATCTTTCTCATTTTATTTTTTATTAACGTGGGTGTTTCGGTTAGCTTGTGTGTATCTCGATTAATCCTACGAGCCTTGAAGTTAACGATAATGTAAGCCTTCAGTGATCCTGAGATATGTAAGACTCGAACTAGTGATCTCTAGGAAACAAATCTAGAGCCTGATTAGTTAAGTTACACCCCTCGTACTTCTATCTTTCTCATTTTATTTGGTGACAAAAATATAAAATGTGTTATTAATTTAAAATCTTATATATAAAAACGGATTTAAATTGAATGAGTTGATTCAAGTTTATATAAGTTTTTTTTAAAAAAATAAATTAAAAAAGGCTGTAATAAAAAAAATCAAGTTTTTGACTGACACAATTTTGTGCTAGGTAAATGAATAACAAAGTTAACTTATTAAACTATATATAATTGTATAAAAGAAGGAAATTAAGCAAATAAAAAACAAATGATCAATTAAAAATGACCCAACTAATTGTTAACTCTACAAAGTAAAGATGCACGTAAATTGACTCGGACTTTTATTTTAATAAAAAAAAATTGAACAAAACCTTCTTGAATCTCTGTCTTCCTGATCAGAAATTAGAATTTTTTTTTAACAACAGCATATATACAATATTAATTTCAGTCAGAGATGAATGGCTACAGATGTACAATTTGGAAGTTATTAAGTATTAATCGAGAAAAGGCACATACTATGTATTATGGCAATTAATACTCAAATTTCTTATGTGGAGAATGATTTGCATTGACGCACTATGAAATTAAAGTATGCTTTTGTATATTTGAATTAATTATATTATACTGAAAGAAATTACAAAAGCAGATTCCAATACCCATGTGATCAAGGAGTTCTTTTTAATCCTTTTCCTTTAACCGTGATGATTGCCTGAGTTCCATTCCATGTGAGCGTCGATGCAGCTTCTGTCAAAAAAAAAAAAAAAAAAAAAGTGGATAATAAAGAGGGTTAAAAAGAAACAAAAAAAAGAAAAGGAAAAGCTTTGTTTTGATGGAGAAGTCCTTTTCATTTTTACATCCAAAGAGTACTTTAAACTTTATGATATAGCTGTAAAACCAGACTCACTGCAGATATGTTACAAGACCTGTGAGTTATGAGTAGAAAGAGTGAATTAGATTGATTTTAAATTTAATTTTTGAAAAATATTAAAGTAACATAGTTTTGATAAAAAAAATTCAGAAAAAATTTATGGATTAAGAATAAGTTCGACTATGTTATTTTATGTTAGCGGGATTTTTTCTACCTAGACGGGTTTAGGCTGAGATCAACTAGATCCTAGATTAACCAACTAGCTAATTCATATTTTATAACTAGCTAAAGGTTTAATCTCTCTCTTTGAATTTTGCTCGATAAGTTTTGAAAGATAATTTTATTTATAACTTATTTAGTATTCAAGATTAGTAGATTGTGCAATAATAATGTATTTGATATTATAATGAAAGGTGTTTTTTAAAAATAGTTTTTACCGGAGAATATATTAAAATATTTTTTGTTTTATTTTGTTTTTTATTTTTAACATTAATATATCAAAATTATTGAAAACCATTAAGAAATATTAATTTAATATTTTTTTTGAGAAAAATATATTTTTAAAAAATATATATATATATAAAAAAAACAAAAGTTATCTTAATGTTACAGGGGTACATGTTACAAAACACAATTCTTGTGATTCTTCTAATTATGTGACTGAGACCCATCATGCTCTGCATACTTCTTTTCTTTTACTTACTTGTAATGATTGTTAGAAAACAAGGCACGGACTTCATGGTACGTCAAAATGTTGAATGGAGACTGTCTGAAATCATAATTTTTGCACGGAGATGAAAGAATTTGGATTCTGGAGTCGATATTGCTGTCTGGGATTTTCTTGGGCTTAATTTGCTATATAGTAACTCATAATTAAGCCGACTGCAAAGAAAACAGGAAGGATATTTCCAATTTGGAGGCAAATTTCTAATTATTTCCTTTCAACTTTCTAACTTAGGCAAGTTTAATTACCATGTTAGAATTATACATTATGATTTCATGAATCCCAATAAAAAAAGATTAATATTTATTAAAGTTTTTTTTAATCATTATTGTGAATATAGGACGGAATAAAAGAGTTGGGTGAGGTTAAGGATTTGCTAAATCTCAAGGACAATAATATATAATTATTATTTATTTTATTTTATTTTTTATTTTGTGAAGGATTGAATGAGAGGTAGAGATGGCGTGGGAGGTGTTAGTGCTATGAGTAGAGGAAATTAAAGCGAAAAAATGAATGGATTACGGGTCTTTATTGAAAGGTAAATTTTCAAAGTTGATAATCACTTTATAGAAAAAGTCCTAAGGTGATATTTAGTTGATAGAGACCTAGGGCAAGAATTTCTCCTTCAATGTGGATAGCAAGCAGACATAATTATGAAAGGCGAACCCCCCTCTACACAAGTGTTGTTGACGATAAATTTATAGGGTATGCATGACAATGAAACATTATTAATTCCATGTAATTCCACCACTTCATTTCATTTTGGCTCCATAATAAATCACTCGTGCTCTGTTTTTATTTATTTTATTGTATTTTTTTAATTATTATTAACGTGAATGTCCGGACTAGGTTGCGCGTATCTCAATTAATTCTATGGGCTGAAGTTAACGACCATGTAAGCTTTTAGTGGTCATCATATTAACAACCACAGGGCTCGAACTTGAGACCATAGGGAGAACAAACCCCTTGATCCCAAGCTCTTACCACTGGACCACCTACTAGATGGTTTTATTGTAAGTTTTAAAAAATAAGCAAGATGAAGTCGTGAGCTTCAAAATCTATACAAGATTTTGGTGATAAAAGGATTGGTGAACGCATTCAAATTCAAAGAGCATGAATGTTATAGCATTTGTTGGAGAGCAAGCTAAAATGACGTTCTAGCTACTTAACTAAAAAAATAAAGAGTATGAATGTGGATGCTTTAAGTCCCAATATATCCTGTATTTTGGGCATAGATTCTATTAATGACTTTGTAGCTGGAAGGCAACCATCTTGTAGCTCCATGGACGCCAGGAGACGGGGGACCAGAAAACATGGAGAAAAACCTTTGAAATATTTGTTGCCCAATTAGCATCCCTCCATTCTTTCAAGTTGAGCCTCATTTTCAGAACATCCATGTTTGCCCTTTGCAACAGGAAAACATGGCTAAAGATCAACACATTTTTATTTGAATTCATAAGCATTATTGTCATGTATTACTCAGCAGCCATTTCTATTGTTTCCCTTGTAAAATGCATGCAAACTATCTTCCACGCACAACAATACAAAACAAAACACTAGAAATTGGAAAGGTTATTCACCGGAAATCCGGACGGGATGTGTTCACATTATCCTCATCAAGAATTATTTTTACTCCATTGTTTTTGAGGGCATTAACAATAGCCCAAATCTTGGTGCGGTTCTTGAAGCCTTTTTTCTCAACCTCTTTCTCCATATCGACATGAATCCCTCTTCCTTGTCCCTGTTCTAGACCCTCCACCTTAAGTCGCATTGCCAACACCTCTCCAACAACTGTAGCTGATTTTGCATTGCAAGATCGACCACACTCAAGGGTGTTCTTGATGGAATGTTCAACCGTTGATGCTGTTGCAACAATTCTCCCATTGTTTCTGTCCACAACATTTGCTGTGATGTATTTCAATGATATAAACAGCCTAAGGACATATCTCTTCAAGAGCGTCATTCTTTGACTATCCTGACATTTTGGTTAACAGCAAAAAGACTTAATATGCTTTGGAAAATTAATTGTCAATTGACATAGAGACGACCAAACACAGCCCATATCATCACAGAAGCTAAGCATTAGCCTAATTAAGCTACACTACCACTAGTATTCTTATTTCAGCCCCTTGGAAAAAACCTACAACATTTTCTTAGATCTCAAACTTCATTTGGAGGGAAGTAGACGAACACAATTTTAACTTGAGCAGTTTAATACCTCTTCTATATGGGTATTGTTTTTGCAGCACTTTGTCTATTTCTTCAGCCCCGCCAACTAGCAGAAATTTGTATTCCTACTATCTTACAAATTCACTTTCCAGTTTTAGAGGTCGACTTTCTCTGCCAGATAGAGTAAAAAACATACCAATTGCAGAGTTATGTAATTGCTAATTTAATAGTGGTAATTATAAAAAATCTGTTTATGCTCCTACTGGAAAGGCAACAGACATTTCTAAGAAATCCAAACAAAAAGAAAACATTAAATGCCAGACAAAAACATGCTCAAGCACGAACATGCTAACTACAAGTGGCAGCCTATAGACCATGCCAATAAACAGAAGATAAAGAACTAAGGTGGCTTTTAGTGGATTTCTATGATTGTTATCCACAGCTATATAGCGCATTGAGTATTGTAGCAGCAGACTTCCCTTTATACACTAAGCACAAGAGAAACTTCAATGCATCTTCTGCAATATGTAGTTCTTAATTATGAAGCTCCTTGATGGTCAAACACTCAGTATTATTGAATTGCGACAAACAAGACATGTAGATGGCATGACTGATGCAAGTAGGTAATATAACTTGTGTAAAATTCATGCAAGGTCACTTTTTTTCCTGTTTATGCACTATTCAACTGTTGACCTTCACGATAAGGACATGATTGAAGTCAGACTTCAAAGAAAATATCCATTCCAGCGGCAAATAGTCATTGACTGCAATTACAACAAGCAAACAAAGCATGCATGTACCAAAAATACTTGGTCCTGGTAATAAATTACAACTGTTTGAGAGATAGCTTGACTACATAAGACGGTAAGACATGAAG
The DNA here is from genome assembly GCF_951802175.1 of Populus nigra. Lineage (NCBI taxonomy): Eukaryota > Viridiplantae > Streptophyta > Magnoliopsida > Malpighiales > Salicaceae > Populus > Populus nigra. The sequence goes on from NC_084858.1 coordinate 1,789,531, forward strand.
CTTGACACTCAGATTAATTAGATAATTTGACAAGTTTTCCATCTCTGTACATCTAGACTTTTCACAATGGCAACAGCGTATTTAGATTCAAAATTTGTTGTCGAATTAAAAAAATGAGAAATCATATTGCAGAGGCAGGAGAAACAAACAATATCACTGGAAGCCAGAAACAAGGAGCAACAAAGTGTATTTTCCAATTGAATCAATTCCTCCAAGTTATCAGAATGAGGGAAGGAGTAATCGGAAATTTGCCAGGCTTCTTGACAGTCATTGATATAGGATATCTAAGTATCTTTGACAACCTGAGAACTGTCATGGATCCTGATATGCTATGTATCACATAAGTTTCTCAAGGAATATGGGAGATTGAGAGGAGTCTTGTGAAGCAATGGAAGAAATGCTTTTCATACTAACAAAATTGAGTCTTGTAATAAAAATCACCTGCCAAAATTGATGTCCAAAACTAAAACTAACAAATGAAGTCTTATGTTCAGATAGGCTAGAAAAGAACTTAACCCGTATCAACTTTCCCTCCATACGGACCAAGCTCTCTCAGATCAGCCTTCAACATTTTCCCCCCCTCAAGAATGGAGACAGTGAAGCATCATAGAAAAAACAACATGTTACATTAGAGGAGCATGAACTGATCTCTAACTCAGGATCTAATTAGAAAATCTTATTTTGGGAATAGCTACCTTGAATTCAGATGAAAACTAAGGAAAATCTCCGTCAAAACAGGTAAAAAATAAATAAAAGTAATTATTTTAGAGAGCAGAAAAGCAAACTAAGAGCAATGAAAAGCAACACCTTGAACCGATGTCAAATTAAGCATCATTTCACCAATTATCAATTCCCTTTCTAAGTGGAACATAAACCGGGCCTGCACTTGCAAGAACCCCATGAATTTTTGTATCCAAATTATAACAAAACTCTTTAACTACTATAATATTGCAAACTGGCGGGCTCAACGGATCATTCATATGCTATATTTGAACAAAACAAAAATCAAAAGGTAACTAACACTGCTTTAATAAAAAACAAGGAAAGTAGCAGTTTTTAACATCAAAATTAATAAGTCAAGATTTTTTTTACTAATACATCTAAGAACATGGGCAAATTATTAGCATACCTCAAGTTGTCAGCCAGCCGTCTGCCCACCAATGGATAGGTGCTTCACCGTTTAGAACTAAGCCCAATACCCAGAATCTCTCTTATCCTAAAACTCTAATTGTAAATACTGTTGAAAACAGGACAGACCGTGTCTTCTGCTTTATTTAAGGTTGCACTTGCAGAGGAGAGAGGGAAGGGAGGGGAAGAGCATAGCAGAGCAGTGGGTTCTCTTCTTTGGGCCTGATCCGCTTCAGTTGGATAGGCTTTCAAGTTCGGCTGTTTTTGGGGTCTTAGCGTTTCTCTAAAACTAGTTTTCTTCATAAACGTGTGTCTTATTCATTGTTATTAAAACCCGTATGGTTTAATAGGTCGATTTAGAAACTGATTCTGATCATATTTCATAATAAATAAGAGAAGTTAATTATATATAATTTAATTAAAAACTCAAATTAATTTATAATCTAGTTAACTTGATTAAAAATCAAAGATGGTTCGACTTGGGAAAATAAAAATTATATTATTTTTTTTACTATTATTAAAATGGATATGAGAAAGGGTTTACTCATAACGAGAAGGAATATTGTAGCTTTTTAAACTTCTCATGTACATAGAACACCTCTGTTTTTGGAGAGGGATCTGGATGAGGTTGATTCAAGCGGCGCATGTAGTGGCAGGCGGCGCGTTTCGGCTTTCTCTGTTAGCTGCAGTTGAGAGAGTGGACGGAGGATGGTGGTGATAGAATCGAAGATGGCAGCTGGAGTTGTTATTGTGAGCAAGACATGGTCGCCTTCTTAGAGTGAAGTGACGGACGATTAGATTAGAGAATTCTTGGATGTGTAAGAGACTACAGGTTCAGTTTTTTGTATGCTCTTTTCTTTGTACCCATTTTTTAAGGAGATATTTGTTTTACATAAAGATGTCATGTATTTTTTTTAGTACAATATTTTACAGAAAAAACTATTAATATAAGATGTCTTATTATTAATCTATAAACTTAATTTATTTATTAAAAAAATATTTACAACTCATGAAATTCTATAAAATATTTTATAAATAATAGTTTAATAATTATATCATCCAACAATTTTAAACATTATCGCCACACCATTACCAATTCAACCCCAATGATATCAGTAATGATCTCTACCACCACATTCATCATCACTAATACCATTATTGTCACCACCCCATCACCACACAATGTCCACCATAGTTTTAAAAACAGAACTGGTGCAGCAGGTCAGCTCGAGGATTGGCCGATTCAAGTTTAAAAAAATAAAGGAATGAATTGACCTGACTTGACTCGATAAAAAAAAAAACACTTAACTCGTGAATTGATCAACTCGGGTAAAATCTAATTAAAATACTCATTAATTTTTTTTATTTGAAGGTAAACCCTAAACCCTAAACAATATCAAGATTAACCCTCCCTTGTCATATTTTCAAACTATGATTTTCACCTCCTTATCACTCCATCAACACCCTTATTATTGTCACCATTTCACTACCACATCAAACTCACCTTTGACTCCATCATCACAACTATCACAAACTTCGTTTCCTCATTATTATAATATATCTTCGTCATCATTTCATTATTATTATTTTTTTATATCACTACTTACCAAATATTATACATGTAAAATATTTTGCACAAAAAAAATTCACCCTAAAAATAGGATGAATGCAGTAGCCCTTTAAAGTTTTGGAACAACCTAGTTTATATGAAGTAGGTCTAAAGTATTTACCAAATTTCACTCTCTTTATTTTTTATTGTTGGGCTTGTCCATCTTGTTTGTTTTGGGCTCACTAATTGATCATGATAATAATTGTTTAGACTTTACTAATTTATTGATTTGCATTATGCTATATGTTGAATCAAATTAATTTTAACGTAAGACAATGTTTAGGTCGCATGAAACTATTTAGTATTGTTATTAAACTCGATCCAACATGTCAATCTTGAAATCTTCCAACCTAACTTCTTTCATAACCCGAGTTTAAAATTAATCTGTGTGGAAGTTATTCCAACATGACTCAGTAGACTTAGTGAATCTAAAGACAACTCAAACAACTAATAAAAAATATGGTTTAACTTTTAATATAAATTTAATACGACATTTGTTTTTAATATTGAGATGATGATATATTAGATTGACTTGATGATGTGAGCCCGAAGGCCAGAACCCTAAAACCTACAATAAAAAATATAAATTCTTACCCAATAAAGCTAAAATCAAGTTAATTGTATTTTTTATTGTTGGGTTTGTCCATTTTGTTTGTTTTGGGCTCACTAATTGATCATGATAATAGTTGTTTAGACTTTACTAATTTATTGATTTGCATTATGCTATGTGTTGAATCAAATTAATTTTAACATAAAAAAATATTTAAGTCGCATGAAACTATTTAGTATTGTTATTAAACTCGATCCAACATGTTAATCTTGAAATCTTCCAACCTAACTTCTTTCATAACCCGAGTTTAAAATTAATATGTGTGAAAGTTATTCCAACATGACTAAGTAGACTTAGTGAATCTAAAGACAACTCAAACAACTAATAAAAAATATAGTTTAAATTTTAATATAAATTTAAGATAATATTTATTTTTTAATATTAAAATGATGACATATTAGATTGACATGATGATGTGAACTCGGATGACAGAACCCTAAAACCTACAATAAAAAATCTAAATACTTACCCAATAAAGCTGAAATCAAATTAAAAAACCTTAACCCGTTGATTATTTGAATCAGGAGCTAGAAGTATATGGTTAGAACGCCACAAAGATGATCTCTTTGATTAGTTCTGAAAAAAGTTCAATGAAAAACTAAAAGCAAGAGTGTTCACATAATTTTTAATTCAAAATCCAATATGTTTTCACATCCTAAAAATAAAAGGTAATTATACGTTTGACTTAAATAAAAATAAACCCTAATTAATTATGGACTAAAAATTAAATTTAAATAACTAACTAAATTAAAAGTATGAGTAAAACAAAACCAAAGTCATGTATAAATAAAATCTCAATCCATATATTCCTAAATAGTAATTTTTGGACTTTATCGAAAGGTCTTCTCAATATCTAATTGTTATGAAAATTCAGCCCTGTAAAAAACAAGGTCATTAAAATCCTTCAATAAACTTTCAATCAGATCCAACAATCAAATTAAAAGGTTTGACTATTAATATAAAGTTGTATAGTCAAGCTCTTGTACATGTTAAGCAACCTCATCTCTTGTTTATATCACATTAATCAAGACTTGATCCTTCTTTGAAATCAACTTTGTGCTTAACGCCATTTTAGAAAGAATTCTCGAAGCTTGCTTGACTTGAATGTCATGAATCAATCTCTTAAAGACCTTTTTTATCTTCCTGAATTTTGTCTTTGTAATTAGTTCAATCAGCACATGCAATTGATCCTATGATATTGCTTATTGATTCTCATCATTCCTCCTCTCCTAAAAATATATTCAATCTCGAATCTTGACCTACATCAAAAGGAGAAAGATTAAAAATATTAAATGTAACACTAACATTATACTCACCTGGAAGTTCCAACTTGAATGCATTGTCGTTAATTTGTTAAAGGACTTGGAATAGATCGTCCCCTCTAGGTTGCAACTTAGATTGTCTATAGGCTAGAAATATTTTCTTCCTCATATGCACTCAAACTCAATCACTAGGTTTAAAGATAATAAGTCTACTATCTTTGTTGGTTTTAAATGCGTATTGTTCGTTCTTCTTTTCTATTTGTTGTCGAACACTCTCATGAAGTTTCTTCACTATTTCTATGCATTTTGCACTAACAATATAGCTAAAAAAAATTTCATGCAAAAGTATACGTTTTTAAGTTAGCATATAATTTTTCATTTCTCAAAACATCAAATGCGTTTACTATAAACCAAGATATCATCAAAATAGATTACAATAAACATGTCTATAAAATGCATGTAATATTTGATTCATCAATCTCATAAATATGCTTAGTGCATTAACGATACCAAACGACATAAAACACTCTTGACATCACTTTTTTTTGCATAAAAAAAACTCACAAACATCTTTGTTCTTCACTCAACAACTTTTTTTTTAATTTCTTCTCACGTGCCTTTCTTTTTTTTCTCTCATCTCGGTCACCTTTTTCTTTTAACTCCTCTCGCCTTTAGTCTTTTTTCTTAATTTCAATTGATTTTTATATACTTGTTTTTGGGTTAAAGATACAAAGGTCGTAGATTTATTAATTTTTACAAAAGAGTAACTCTTCTTGAACCTATCATGAATAATCTTCCAATAAAACTATCATGATTTGCCCAATGACCCATATGCATGGAAATAACATCACAAAGTACCTCATCACTACAACTTATATGTTTTATGATGTTTTGTAGTAAGTAGATTGTGCTAATTACATTGACACAATTTTTCTCATCCATGATTATACTAAGATAAATAATCAATATGTTAATAGAAAAAAATTAACTTGTTAAAAATATTTATTTTTTTCAAAATGATTATATTTTCAGGTTTAATAACAATAAAAAAAAATTCTCTAAGACTTAAATAATTTGTTTTACATTTAATTTTTTTTTGTTCCCTGCACGTGCAAACTAGTAATAATCAAAATATATGTTTTTTCCCAAAGACATCAAACTGTCTTAAATAGAATAATCACATTGCTCACTCACTGTCACTGATGTACGAAATTATCCCGTATGATGGAATAAGCCGAGAGTTTGAGCCAACATATACGGACAGGGACAATGCTATTTATTTATAAATTTGAGAATAGTTTTATTTTAAAAACCACACACGTTTGGCTAACTATATCCGTACACGTGTCACTCCAATGGCTTATAAATACTTGATCCTCAACATTTCCCAAACACTCTCTCAGCGGAACCCATCTTTACGGGTTCTATCACACCACCGATACAACCATCCGTCAAGCTACATCAAACCCTAGATACCTCCATCTCCCCTCCCCCGATCTCTCTAGTTGTTTAATATAAAGATGGTTTCGGAAGCCAGCAAGAAGAAGGCTGCTCAAAAGAAGGCGGCCGCTGCGGCCAAGCGAGGTGGCAAAGCAGTAGCAACCTCCTCAAAAACGGCAGCGGCGACGGCGGCGGCGTCTGATTCGCAGAATGAAGGTGTTGATAAGTTGTCGAATGGAGTTGGAGCCCTTCAGATATCCGATCGGACTTGTACAGGCGTCCTCTGTTCCCATCCTCTTTCCAGAGATATTCGAGTAAGTTTCTCGATCTTTCTGTATTTTGTTTTCAAATAATATAGATTTATTTTTCTTATTTTTTAATTAATTATTAATTAATTAATTTTATTTCCATTAGATTTTTAGATTCTAAGAGTTTTTAATCACATGCTATCGAAATTTGATGATAATCATTTTCATCTGGGCTATTTTTTGCTTAGTTAGAATTAATTCACATAATCTAGGACCGCACTTGCAACTTGTATTATATGATTGCTAGTCTTTCACACATCATATAAAAGTTACAAAGTAGTCTCGCTACTAGCTTATTGTTGCTAGCTTGGTGCACCCACTACTATACAAGTGCCTAGGCGAGCGGCTGGGCCTGTCACCAGGGCATTCTGACAACTGTGAACATGCAATGTATAGACTTAAAATTTTCATTTCTGAATGAATATATACAATTGTTCAGCTCATCCTTCTGGGATTCTTTGGAGGAGGTAATATCAAGTGATAAGGGTTTTCTTTTCTTTGCTTCGTGTAGAGTGGGATCTTGGTACAATGGGAGTGATATTAGTAATTAACCAACTTAGCTGTTCCTTGCAGATCGAGTCGTTGTCAGTTACTTTTCATGGACATGATCTCATTGTAGATTCTGAGCTGGAGCTTAACTATGGCAGGTTTGATACTCATACCTATTTGATTCAGGTATTATAGTACTTCATTGTGAAAATGAAATTCATTCTGTTCTTTTTTTCTTCTGCTCATTGTTTTGCACTTCAGACGATACGGATTACTTGGTTTAAATGGATGTGGGAAATCAACCCTCCTAGCTGCCATAGGGTGTCGGGAACTTCCAATTCCAGACCACATGGACATATATCACCTCACCAGGGAGATCGAAGCCTCTGACATGTCCTCACTTGAGGCTGTGATAAGCTGTGATGAGGAGAGGTTGAAATTGGAGAAGGAAGCCGAAGTCTTGGCAGCAAAGGTATATCCTTGTGACTAAATTGCTTTTTTTAGAGCTTGTGCGTGATGGATGTTTTTGTGACTTCCATCTATAATTGATTATTTATTTTTGGTTTGGATATAAGATAGGATGATGGAGGTGGAGAAGCTCTTGATCGTATTTATGAGCGTTTGGAGGCCATGGATGCATCAACTGCTGAGAAACGTGCTGCTGAAATTTTGTATGGTCTTGGGTTTAACAAGAAAATGCAAGAAAAGAAAACTCGAGATTTTTCTGGTGGCTGGAGAATGAGAATTGCACTAGCTCGGGCTTTGTTCATGAACCCAACTATCCTCTTGCTTGATGAGCCAACCAATCATCTTGGTAAGTTGTACCTGTACTCTTATTGCACATAATGTTTTCTAACATTCCCATGTGTTGATGGAAAAAAGAAGAAGAAGAAGAAGCAAAACTGTAGATAAGAAAAGACTGCCATGGCTTGTTTTGTTGAATATGAGATTGGATGAGTACTCTTGAAGTCCTTGACACTTTATATCATAAGAAGCCAAAAAACACATCAAATTTAAGGAAAAAAAAAAAAGAAATTCCTCAATTCATGCTGACTTGTGGAAGGTTTTCAAGAGTCTCTCAATGACGCTTCTAGGAACTTTTAAGCATAAACTTCACATGTCTTCGTAAGCTCTTCAATTTTTTTTTCCTTTCAAAGCATAGTATTAAATTAGTGATGGATCATCAAGATCACCCATTGTTTGACATATATATCTAGCGTAATCAGAACTAGTCACTGCTTGTTTGGAAATTTGGGTGTGTTGTTGATTTCAATTCGATTCTTTTAAATTTATTAGTTGAGTTGGGATCCATCCAAAACATAAGCTTTATAATGGCTGACACATTTTTAATCATATATTGGTTTGTTTGTATTTTTACCTAATCACCAACACTTCTCCTTACATGCTGCAATTTTATGTGAAATAGAATGTGTTTGGAATGGTGGATTTGTTACGAACTTCAATTCTACATGTTAACACCTTTTAAAATTCCACATAAAATCATAGTGTTATAAGACACAAACCGAGAGACAACCCGCTCAAGGCCTGGTATTGGGTTGGGCGGGTTGGCTCGCAGATTGGCCAGTCAACCCAAGCTATGTTTTTTTTAATAAAAAAACAAAAACAGCAAAACCCCCGAAACAATGTTTTGGTAAAGAAGACTGGTTTGAAATAAAACTCGACATGGTCTAGGCTCTAGGTCAGCGGATTGATCCGCAGGCCTGGTCTTATAACTGTGCTGAAAACGGTGGATTACTGCTGGATGGGTCCTGCACCATGCAGTGGTCATGTATTCATGAAAACTAGTGTTTTGTTTTGCAAGTTTTATCCCTTTGCTTCCAGCTCTAAAGGGAAAAAAAGGGAAATTTGAACACCAAATTGAACAACAATTTATTTTCAACAAATATTTGAATGTTTATCTTAATTCAATTCTACTAGTTGATTTGAATTAAACAATTCACTTGAATTTGTTCCATACAGGTTATTAGAGATCTTCTAAGTTTGACTTTTGTTGTGGTTAAAAAATGGAGTGCATGGGCCAAACTCAAGTAATTTATTTGCCTTGACTAGAAAACGAAGAAAATTCCTCCGTTCTAAGATAATAAAAAGCCTTTTTGGAGTTCTCATTCGCAGATGCTCGTTAGCATGGGGACTTTGTTTATTAGCTTGTGGCAACCAATATACTATTCTGAGTTCTTGTATTATTACCAAATCAAATATTGAAAATTATGGCCCTATAACTATTGGATGGTATTATTTTCTGTTGAAGTCTGTTTTTCTTGTTGGTTGGTATATGAGTGTATTTAACTCTTTAAAGTTCAGTCGTAGATTGGAGAAAAGAATGACTTGGGAGGAGTGTTGGTTTGATGTTAATGATTAATCTTCTTTTGTTGTGACAGATCTAGAAGCCTGTGTCTGGTTGGAGGAAACTTTGAAGAAGTTTGACCGCATTCTAGTTGTGGTCTCACATTCCCAGGATTTCTTGAATGGTGTCTGCACAAACATTATCCATATGCAAAACAAGAAATTGAAAATCTACACTGGTAACTTCGATCAGTATGTTCAGACCCGTTCTGAACTGGAAGAAAATCAGATGAAACAATACAAGTGGGAGCAGGATCAAATTGCTTCCATGAAGGAGTATATTGCCCGATTTGGGCATGGGTCAGCAAAATTAGCTCGCCAGGCACAGAGCAAGGAGAAAACTCTTGCAAAAATGGAGCGGGGTGGACTTACAGAAAAGGTTGCGAGAGACAAGATTCTGGTCTTTCGCTTTGTCAATGTTGGAAAGCTCCCACCACCGGTGCTTCAGTTTGTGGAAGTAACCTTTGGCTACACACCTGATAATCTCATCTATAAGAGTATTGACTTCGGTGTTGATCTGGACTCTAGGATTGCGCTGGTTGGGCCAAATGGTGCTGGGAAGAGTACCCTACTGAAGCTTATGACGGGTGATTTGGTTCCTTTAGATGGTATGGTTCGGCGGCACAATCACTTGAGGATTGCACAATTTCACCAGCACTTGGCTGAGAAGCTTGACTTGGAAATGTCTGCCCTCCAGTATATGATTAAAGAGTATCCAGGGAATGAGGAGGAAAGAATGAGGGCAGCTATTGGGAAGTTTGGGTTGACAGGCAAGGCCCAGGTGATGCCCATGAAGAACTTGTCAGATGGGCAGAGGAGCAGGGTGATATTTGCTTGGCTGGCGTATAGGCAGCCCCACTTGCTACTGCTGGATGAGCCAACAAACCATTTGGATATTGAGACGATTGACTCTCTGGCCGAGGCATTGAATGAGTGGGATGGGGGTCTGGTTCTTGTTAGCCATGATTTCAGGCTCATAAATCAGGTAGCAGAGGAGATTTGGGTATGCGAAAATCAAGCTGTTACCCGGTGGGAGGGTGACATTATGGACTTCAAGAAGCACCTCAAGATGAAGGCCGGTTTGTCTGATTAAAGGTAGAACACAGGATGTATTTGGAGATCTTATCATATTATCTGCGTGCTTTGGCCTATGGTTTGTCTATCACTTTCTGTCCCAACAGCTGCATATTCGCAATGTTGGGCTTTCTGGATGACGACACATCCCAGGCAGAATAGTGATGAATGCTTGTAGAGGAGGACTGGTTAGGTGACAAGACTTGGTTATGATTTCAGCCGATGACTATCTTATCCTCTGTGCTCATTACTAGGGAGTATATTTGTTTTCCTTGACTACGTAGAGGCGCCCCGCCCTAGTGGACTTGGTTGTTTACCAAGAAGATATACTTATACAAGTTAGAGGTGATGCCAATGTGAACCTGATCCCCTTGTCCATGCCTTAGTTATATGTGGATGTACTTGAGAAATTGCTTATTATATGGTACCTTGTTTCTTATCGGTCTGCAGCGTCTCCATGATGAAACACTCGGCAACAAAGCAGGAAAAACCCTAAAGAAAGACAGGGAACAGCCAGATTACAAATCAGTATTCTCCCTGGAAACAGAAGAGTTGGATCTCCCTTGGATCTTGGAAAGCACCCAGTCATCCAACATCTTATAATATAGTTCCTCGAAACGCAAACCCTGACTTGTCCTTCACAAACACCAACCCCTGGGAGCATGGCACGCTGTCTCAGCACATTGCCCGCAAAAAAAGTTTTCTAATCAATAAATAATCTGATTGTGCAATAACAGCCATAGAAAAATCCCAACTTTCACACAATTGTAGAAATAGTACCCCGAGAATTACCTACAACTCTAAAAAAAACAACAACTAGGATTTCTTATGGTAAATAGTGAAAGCGCTTGATCTAATTTTCACCAATGTTTTTCTTATTGATCTAATTTTCTTATTTTTTTTAAATTTTATCAATGTAGTTCATTTAATAAAAACCAAAGGTGATTAAAATAAAAATCCAAAACACTATGGAAGATCCAAAATATGGATAAAAACCTCTATATCCTCTTAATTTGCTTCATTTTTGGGAAATTTTTTCATCAAAATTTTTTTTTGAAGAAAAACAATTAGCAAATCATAAATGCAAATTTGAGCACGTTAAAAATATAAAAATAATTGACTAAAACTTTTTAAAATTTGTTTTTCATGTAATCATAAGATAATAACAAAAACCCATACTGGGAACAATTAGTGAACAATTATTAATGCAAACTTTCAACACTTTTAATACATACCCCTCAAGTACAATATCACACTACTATTGATTTTAATTAAAAAAAATGTGCTGAAATTTAAATTTATGATTCTTTAGTCATTAAAGTTCTAATATTATATTAAAGAACTGTTAGGTAAATATCTAAGATATGATTTATATTATAATTTTAATATGTGATTGACAAGTGAAAATGACGGGGGATCTAACTAGTCTTTACAAATATGTAGTTGAATAAGTATATTTATTATAAATTAAGTAGTCTTGACAAATATGTATATGTAGTGGAATAAGTATATTTATTATAAATTAATATATATTGTTATGAAGGTTGATTGTTAACGTGACAAATGACAAAAAAATATATGTTTATTAATTTCAGTCTCATACACGCCTCAGGAGAAATTACTAAACTATTAGTATGACCGACAACCTGAATAGGGTGTATCAAATTACTTAAATGGATTGAATCCATTTGTACACAAACTAAGATGCACGTTACGTGGTTTTATTAAAAACTGAGGATACACCCTATTAAACTGCTTTTAAGCTTCACCATCAGAAAGATGTACCATTACTTCATCCTCCGCATTATGAGAATGATGTCATATCATGTGTTTGGCTTTCTTTGAAGA